>NC_136427.1:21072500-21670000 GCF_052849685.1 Lactuca virosa | reverse complement strand
CTAATCTGTAATAACCGAGGTAGAAAAGGCCACACCACTAGGTTTTGTAAGTACTCGACCCATGTCCCAAAGCAAGGAACTAGTGTTGGTAGAAATCAAAACTGTTGTAAATATGAAGGGATTGGCCACTTCAAAATAGAATGCCTAGATCGGCAAGTTGAAGGGATAATGCTTGAAGAAAAGAATTTTTCAATGTCACGAACGACGCTGCCCATCACCTTCCTTTAGAAATTGGTAAGTCTCTCCTAATTTCTAACTTACAAGCAAACTATAGTTTTATAAACATTAGATAATAACACTTTAAAATATAAATATAAGAAACACATATAGGATGGATACATAGGTTATATGATTCCAAAATTAAATAGTTTTAGAAAGTGTGATTCACCTCTATTGTCAACTCTCGTCTGAGTCTAAGTGTAATACAGAGGAAACATTCGGTCGAATAAGTGTTTAATTTTAGCATCATGTGATAGTATTCACCAAATAATTAGATGACATTATAACAGATGATAATAAAAGAGGAAAAAGTCCTTGTGATAATACCAGGACCCTCTGAAAATTCTAAAAAGAATTGTTAAGAAAACCTTTCGTTTATTATAGACACCCAATCTCAGAAAAGTACTTATCTGAGTGAATCACTACCACTATATATTAGAGAAGTACTTATATGAGGGAATTACTACCACTATGCATCAGAAAAGTACTTTCTGAGGGAATCACTAGCACTATATATCAAAAAAGTACTTGCCTGATGGAATCCCTACCATTAAGTCTAAGTAAGTGCTTGACTGAGGAATCACTACCCCTCTAGACATTAGGAAGTAATTGATTGATGGATTATTAATCACGACTATCGTAAAGATAGGTGATTATTAAAATAAAAGAATTAATCACAACTATCGTAAATGATAGGTGATTATATATAAAATAAAAATATTAATCTCGACTGTCGTAAAGATAGGTGATTGTTAAAAAAATGTATTAATCACGATTATCGTAAATGATAGGTGATTGTATATAAAATAAAAATATTAATCATGATTATCTTAAAGATAGGTGATTGTATTAATCACGACTATCATAAAGGTATGTGATTAGCATATTAAATGATCATATATATATATATATATATATATATATATATATATATATATATATATATATATATATATATATATATATATATATATATAAAAAGATTAAGCATATATATATTGACAATTATGGGAAAAAGTAATAAGAATTTATAAAGGAAAATATTAATCATTACCATCAGTTCAAAAATCTAGACAGTCTATTTACTCTATGTAGAAAAAAGTATAAGAATGATTAACAGTAAAAGTATATTTATATCTCCCAGTAGTGCCGCCGCGGTTGGTACTCCTACTTGAATTTTGGGGACGAAATTCCTTAAACAGAGGGAAAATGTAACAATTACGACTTTTGGCACCGATCGTTAGTTATAAAAAGTGACAAATATCGAGTATAATAGATTTAGTACGTAATTTATATATATATATATATATATATATATATATATATATATATATATATATATATATATATATGATAGAAATATAAAATGTCGTATTAAGATAAATATTAAAAAACAACCGAATCGTCCACAAGTCTTAAAAATTAGTGTGCCGAAACATATATATTATTATATATATAAAAATCAACCGCGTAGTTAAAAAATATTAACTTCAAAAGCTACGAAGAGATTGGTTGAATTTTGGGTAAAGTCACCAAAAGGAAAATCGTATTAGTCTTTAAGATAGGAAGTTTTATAAAAATAACGTCAAAATCAGAGTACGTACGAGAGAGTTATGATTTTTGCAAAATCATTAAATCATATAAAAATAAGGTCTAAAAATAAAACACGGAATTAGCCAATATAACCTAAGGGAAAGTTGTAGTACACGCTGAGCTACGTGTGGATATAAAGAACGTCAAAAATGGAGCTCGTATGAATGAGATACGAATTTGTGAAATTTTGTGAAATGTGCCAGACGCAAGAAGGTTGTGATGTGTGGAGTCTTCTAGAAGGGTGAAGTAGACCACCAAGAAAGTGACACGTAGCATCCCCAGGCACCTCCCATTTGCACGTGGCGCACCTCATTTTCACGACGCGCATCAAACAAAATTCACCTACAAAAGGCGTAACAGCCCCCATTC
This sequence comes from Lactuca virosa, assembly GCF_052849685.1. Taxonomy (NCBI): domain Eukaryota; kingdom Viridiplantae; phylum Streptophyta; class Magnoliopsida; order Asterales; family Asteraceae; genus Lactuca; species Lactuca virosa. Next base: position 21,667,819 of record NC_136427.1, on the reverse strand, counting down.
GACACTCACTCAATCCCTTCATTTTTCACTCGTTTTTGCCTTCGAAATTGATATGAAATATTTAAAATATTTATTAGGTACATATTTTATCTAGTATTTAAGTTATGTTCTCGAGTACCGTTGATCCCGAGGCGATCTTCGAGTCCCAAGTCCTGATTCTTTCCTACATCAGCGATATCACGCTTCAAGGGTGTGTTTGACGGCTCTTTTTTCCAACATTTTATAAAAAGATACGGGGGAATACATGTTATAAAACTACTTTATCGATTTTACAACATATTATTATTTATATTATCTTAGTGGTTTATGCAATAAATACATTAGGATAATGTGCCAGTAGAAACTCTACCTAGATTTAAGCATCGATTTTATAACTAGTCGTTATTTTACCCGATATACTAGCAAAAGATTATACCTAGTTGTTATGTTGGTCGTTTTTCCTATGATAACATACTACTTAGAAGTAACGCTAGCCAAGTTTTAGGATATACATTGTACTTAGTTGTTATGCTGCCCTAATATCATGTTATATAGATAATCATAATTATAATTATTGTATATATATATGGTAGAAGAATATATATATATATATATATATATATATATAAAGTGATAATTATGGAAGAAAACGTAAGGATAGACAATGTATTTAATTGTACCATAACCTATTAAAGATATTAAAGCAAAAGGTAATTATATATATATATATATATATATATATATATATATAATTATGTAAGGAAATTATATTACGTCGTCACTCCTCGTGTATATTGGTTAGTCATTATGTCGTCATTCTGCCAGTTTGGCTTTGTTAAAGATATATATTCAATAAAATTAAGTAGTAAACAAATTAATAAAGCAAAACGATTATGTAGATTAAGATTCGATGATATTCCCAACTTAATCTAACATAAAAAAAAATCTATAATCACTCTAAATAGAAGTATTGCTTTACGCGAGCGTACTTCTGGGATAAAAATATAATAGTAGAAGTATCCAAGGGGCATACTTCTGGAATAAAAGTATAATCACCCTAAATTGAAATTTTGCTTTATACGAGCATAGTTCTGGAATAAAAGTATAATAATAGAAGTTTCCAAGGAGAAAACTTCATGAATAAAAATATAGTCAATAGAAGTATTGTTTTATACGAGCATACTTCTGAGCAAAAAAGTATAAATAGTCTAAAAATAGAAGTATCCAAGAGCATACTTATGGAATATAATTTATAACAAGTATTATGAAATAGTAACGTTACAGATAAGATTATATTATACTCCATTTGATAGGGGAAAACCTAAAGAGAATGGTAGTATGTGATAAAAAGTAAATCATCATAATTTAGTATCTAGATATAGTAAATACTAATAGGAGATACCTTAACAATGTAAATCAAAATACTAAAGTTACACATAAAAAGTATTTTCAAAGATATAACACTCAAACGTGTGAACTCACTAACATTATGTTGACGTTTTCAAAACCACATGTATTACTCAGAAACCACGAAATAGAAGATAGCACCTTCAAAGGCAGAAATTGAATAACGAAGGTACCAAAGATCTCTTATCGTTATAGTTTTTCCTATCTATTAAGGAACCTCTTGTATTAAGAATATCTAGGATATTTTTGTCCATAATGGAAGTGATGTTTATTATTTTGTACTGTTCAATGTATGTTCAATGATTGTGATCGAATATCCCTACGTTGCACGACCCCACGTTTCCGTCGCCGGCTAGGGGTGTGATATATTAAGTAATACCTGAAGACATATAAGGTTTCGAAGTTTCATTTTAAGTGATTAAATTGTAATGTCCAAAAAATTACAGTAAATTTGAACTTTTAAAAACAATCTTTAATTTACTAGTAACCACTACCTTGTCATCCTTTATTTTTCATAAAAACCATAACAGTATTCAATAAATTATCCAATCAAAACGTAGTTATAAAACCCAAAATCTCACGGAAATATAAGTAAAAACTATATCATAAAATCTCCAACCTCAATTTCGAGCTAGTGTCTATTGTGACGCCTTGCCATCTTTGGTACCTGAAGATCCTGAAGCAGTAATTTTCAAGGGAAATGGTAAGCACAAATTTTAGTAAATTCCACAGATACACAACATAAGATTACACATTATCTGCCAATATCATACAAATACCGGAAGCATATAACCATGTAGCTAAAAATTCAAGTCAAATAAGAAATTTGAAACAAGTATAAACTAGCTTGGGACACATCGGCTAAGCCCAATACCCTTTGCCTAGTACCTCGGGCCCTTGGTGCATGTCGGCAAAGCCCGATTCCCCGGCCTCAACACGTCGAGCCCTCTTATACGTATTTGAAGGATCATAATAAATATCAAGCAATAAGAACAAAAATAATCAAAAAATAATTTTTATTAATAAAAGTCTTACAAAGAGAGAATTCAAGAAGCGATTAATATTGCAAGAACCTTAGTATAACTTATATACTATGAGGAACTATCTATAATATGAAATCCCTTCAAATCCGGAATTTAATTAAAATCTTACATATAAAAGATATATTATATATTTAAAATATCTTATTACAAAGATAACAGATCACGAAACGGTATTGTAGAAGTCATATTAACGTTGTCGAGAAAGACGTTGGTCGGAGGCTGAAATGTTGATGTTAATGTATCAACATGAAGTAGGTTTTACTCATCAAATTATAAGGTTCGAACTTACAATATCCCTCAATATGATGATGTCAAAACCAAGTCTAGTGAGAAGTCATGATGACAAATTTTTTCATCTTTAACGACTATTTTTGGCTTGATCCACTGATAATCATCACATGCTAGTTCATCACTTCTTTTATTTAGCTCAAATACGTTTAACCAGTGATAGCTATCAACTTTAGGTTTTCCCAAAAACCCTAGCCTCAAATGAGAAAAGTGTTCAATGGGAGATTTTAAAAGATCATCAAATCATTTCTATCAATAAAACATATTCCATGCTTTGGTTCACTGATGAAAAGATGTTGAACAAGAACTACGCCCACTAGAAAAGAATTGTTGATGTAGACAGTTACGAAGATTAAAAGAAAAGGAGCAGGCTTGGATCGAATCCTTCGATTTATAGAGTCAACATGAGCTGTTGATGAAGAAGTTGCAGCTTCAATAAGAACCAAATTAAGATTCCTGACTTTGTTTATCATCAGGATCGGGGCATGCTTCAGCTACTAGGTATGAATACCCTTGTGGTTCTCAATACTGTTTTGAATTTCCAACCACTCAATGTATCCATACTTCCCCAAATCAAATACACATATTTTATCAGGGTATTCACCCTTGGTATCTCTTCTAATCAAATGCGCTATTAGAATTTTCATCCCCTTAGGCTTTGTATACCTAACTTTTACTATAGAATATGGAGAGATCCTTATAGTAAGTACTTTAGTGAATTTAGAAAGGTGAATCTTCAGATTTATCTCTTTCAACTTCTTTTTTTTCTTAACTTCAACATTAAAATGTTTAAGCGCTTCCTTGTGCTTAGAAAAACTTCCTTCAACAGAAGCCACCGTTTGAACAAAGTCCTCATTACGCTTAAGGATGGCCCTATAATGAGAGCTGCATTGTGCTTTTTGTATAAAATCCATTGCTTCTTCAACATATAAGCCACATTCTTTGTAGCATCAAAAAGTTGAGTGACTTTTTGATGTTTGGAAGTGGTAGTGCTAGTGACAGCAACATCAAAAGTTATTGTTGGCTTCCTTTTCGTAGAAAAGAGCTAATCATCATCAGACTCAATGTTGGTGTTAATCTGTTGCTCCCCCTGACAATCATACCCCTCCACAGGGTGTGATCCAGTTGAAGGAAATATAGACGAAATGGGCATAACATAAGCATGAATAGTGTCACCCAGAAAGTGTAGATCTAAGAAATGTTTTTCATTGCCAGGATTAGGGTTAGGATTAGTGTCAGAATCCTAAGTAGGCTTGTTGATAGACTCGATGGAGGAGGGAATGGATGAGTTTTCAAGATTCTGTTTGTCTATCCCCCCCCCCCTTTTGACATAATCCACTGGAGGATCAGCATTTGCAGTGAATTTAGGAGCACCTGGAGGTGGCTGTGGAGGATGTGACTGATTATTTGGTGGCAGATGAGGAGGTTGATTGTCACACTCCCAAACCAGAACGACGGAAACGTCTGGGGGTGGATGACTTTGATGTACAGTATCATAACATTGAATAGTAGCGATCAAAGCATTACAACCATTGTATTCAATATTTAATAAGTTTACATTGTGCTAAAAAAACTTTGTTTTCTTGACATCAAATGTGAATAGCAAAAATGAATAACGTGATGCGATGACGCCCCATCCTCCAAAAACTCTTTGATTACCTATTACTGATTTCCTGATAATACAAGTGATTTTGAAAAGTGTCAACAATTAAGTTAGTGAGTTCATATGTGTTTTGTATGAGAAGGATTTGTAACTGTTTCGTGTAAAATTATAGTGTATATTTCCAGAAAATCCAATATTTTCTTTAAAAACGAGTTGTAAGTCTTAAACCCAAGACTAAAAATGTAAGTAATGTTGTATTAGAAAAATAGTTTTATGAAGTTTGATCTTTATATAAAACTACTTGAATGTATGTTAACTCGTAAACCAAATGTTTTGTTAGTACTCCATGTGAGTTATTATAACCATAGTAATGCGACTAGTTGCCTGAACGAGGTGCTTTGGGCGTCGAAACTGTTACGACATTTGTCACACCATACCAGCCGGTCTAACTGTAGCTACCAGTTTAGGTGCGGGGTTGTCAATCCCGTATAATCTATATACAAGTGACATGCTCTCCTTACAAGAGACTCTGGTTATAAATCAGGACTTTAATGTGTACTCTGGTAGGTACGGTGAAGCCAAATGTCTCACAAAACTGTATCAACCGGTTTACGTGAACTAAAAACCCCTTTTTCTTGAAATAATTATACCTTTAAATAATTATATGTTTCTTCTGAAATGATTGTGTAGTGTTTGTGACTCCCAAACTATACCAATTATAGTTTATCTTGTTTGTTTGTTGAGACTATTTATATAATCATTTATATAAATACATAGTAGTTATCTTGTCTAGTGTCAGAATGTATGGTCAAAACATCTTATTTTTGGGTTGTAACCCACAAAATGGTGAAATAACTAGAATGTAACCCTTTTTGTTAGAAAAACTATATTTTGTTAAAAAGCTCCAAAAACCTTGTAGTTTTACAAATCATAATTTTTCTTATGATTTTATAACATAGATTATGCTTTGTTTTTATTAGTTTTTCATTTCAAAACTATTGTATCACAAATAATTGTCCAAAAGCTAATGATAATCATATTTCATGCAAATAATGTCTTATTCTTAACATAAAGATGAAACATTGCAAGTATTTGTATGATAAACCAAATTTTACTTGTATTCCCCCCCCCCCCCTAAAACATGAAAAACTTGATAATGTGGGGGGTATGAACTCACCTTGAGCATGGTTATGGGCTGTTTGAATGGATGATGTGAAGATTTCCAAGCCTAAACACTTGAATGTGTGTTGGGTTTAAAGTGTTGCGCCATTGGGCCTTAGCAGTTCGGTCCATTATGTACTCTCGGTTTGGGCTTGTCCAACCGTGTTTATCTTTCTAGGGTTTAGTATATAAGGTCCATGCATGCATCCTTGTCATTAACGCTTTTGATTATTATCTTATTAATTGTATTGTAACCCTAGCATACCTCTACAGAGGAAGTTCTTAATCGAGCTCTTCTGAGGTGTGACTATATTTTAATCATTCGACATACGGTTGTTTCATTGCGTGTTCTTGTGTTTGTTATTCATATTGATTTACCTGTTAAAGATCTAATCGATCTAAAGAGTATTCAACTCAACAATTGGTATCAGAGCAGGAGACTGTGTAATCCGTACGCATCTCTTCTGTTGAAGAAGGTTTTTGGGTTTTCCGCTATTATCGTTTTCTGCTATAACCGTCATTCTTCATTGACGTAGTTCTTAGACTTCGATCATACCCTAACTTTGTTTACTAGTCTGATCTTGAACAGGTTTCAAAACAAAATCATCATGTCTCTTGACGATTCAAAAATGAACCTAATCAACATCTCCAACAGTATCGGATCAACCACCAGGATTCCTATCCTATATACTCAAGATTATGAAGTTTGGACGCATCACTTTGAAGACTACGTGATTGGTTCAGAAGATAATGGATACATAATCTGGGAAGCGATTACTATAGGTCCATTTGTTTACTCTGGCACAAACAGAACAATCAAGACGCAACAGGAGTACAACCAACTCGTGGTTCATGTAAAGGATGTTCCTCAAGACGAAAAGGACAAGCTGGTGAGCAACATTAAAGCACTAAGAATGATCAGATTCGCCCTACAATCTGACACATTCCGGTTGGTCAGTTCATGCACAACGGAAAAAGAGATATGGGTTAGATTGAAGGAGTTATATTCCACAGATGAGGATCTTGAGCATTCTATTCAAACTTTGTTGCTTTCAGAGTTTGGAGACTTCAAGCAAAAACCAGAAGAGAAGCTCATTCAAGCCTTTGATCGTTTCAATCATCTTCTCAGCAAAATGATAAAGCATGGCATAGAAAGGAAGGTAATTGAGCAAAATGTCACATTCATGAATGACCTAAGAACCGAATGGATGGCGGTGGTGTCTACAGTAAAAGCTCATGAACAATTCAAAACTTACTCTTTGCCGAAGCTAGTGGGGATTCTTAAATCTCACGAAAGTGCAGTGACAAAAGAAACGAATGTGGTTTCAAGCATGGGATCTTTAGCTCTCATATCAAAAGGAAAGAACGTGGTTGAAGAAGAAGAAGATTTAGATCTGTCAGAATTTGATCTAACGAATGAAGAATATGCTTTGATGGTCTCTAATCCAAAGAAGTTTGTGCGTAGAAATTTTCCTATCTCCAAGAACCGAAACTGGCAAGGAAGCTACAGTTCGGATAAAGCAAAGGAGGAACCGAAGAACTCTCCTTAGCATGAAGAACCAAAGAAGGATAGTAAGCTTGTTGGTGACTCTGGATTTGATTGTCACTTTTGCAAAGGCAAAAATCACTTTGCTAAAGATTGTGTTTTGAGAAAGATGTCAGAAAAGAACGAGAATGAAGATGATGAAGCCTACTACCTGCGAAATCTAGAAGAAATAAAGAAGAAGAAAGCTGCTGCTAACAACACTATGGATGCTTTAATTGTGCAGGAAAATCTTGTGGACGATGAATCTGGTCGTGTGGAAGTCTGATCTACATACTCTGAGGACGAAGAAGTTCGTAAGCCCACACATGGCAGGGCTTTCGTGGAGAAAGAAGCTGAAACTAAAGGTGCAGGGAAGTGCTTGATGGTGACCGCCGGGGTGTCACAAATGAGAGGCTATACTACTAATGGGAGTTGTGATGAAGCAAGGAAGCGAGAAGACAGATGCTTCACTACCAAACCGGTCGGCGAGCAGATCAACGAATGTGACCAGTTGATCAAGAAGGTACAATCAATTCTCGAATCATTAAAAATCCCTGTCACAAACTATGAAAAAGAACTGAACGAATTAAAATCAAAATTTTCTAGTTTAAGTGGTAGTTTAATACAGAATCGCTTAACAAACGCTAATCTAACTGATCAACTCAGCAGGGTGTGTTCGAAGAGTGAGGAGAGACGAATTTGGAAAGAGCAAAAGGAGATCGAGTTAGTTAGGATTAAGGATGAGACAATTTATTTGCAAAGGGATAATTTAAAGCTTTTAAAACAGAGAAATATTTTTTGTTTAATTGCTAAACGTTTATATTCGAATATTACCCAATTGCATCTAAATTGTGAAATAGGCAAGAAAATTCATAGAATGATTCTGCCCTTCCTTGAATTTAAGGAGGATGAAATTGATGCTGATGTATATAACTGTGAAGCCATTGTATCTTCTGATGAAATATCTCCAGCATACAAAATTGGTCTTGATAAAATCGAGTCCTTCATTAAGTCCAAAGACCATAAGGACATGCTTAAGAACCTTTTGGACGAAAATGACAAATTAAAAATTAAAACTGAAACCATGCAGAAATTTGACTCGTTGAATGCCAAGTTAAGTTCGGAAAACAAAATTGATGTTGAAAATGCTTCTGAATTTAATGAGGATGATGATATGAGTGAAATATCCGTAGAGGATGAGGTGGACTGTTCTGAATTTGTCAAAAGCGAACCCGAACCTATCAAAAATCTCATTTCTGAAAATCTGTTGAGTTCGCTCGTTTATCCCAGAATAAGTCCAGAATTCTGAAAGGAAAGGCTGTGGTATATCAAAAGGTTCAAACCACACCAAATCAAGTTTACGCAGTTACATGAATCACACAGCAGCAAACAGCCGAGCTGACAGCAATAGTAAACAAGGACAATGTTGAAGGTTGTGAAGAGCATTTCTGGTCAGCTCCAATCGACAATGCTGATGAAACGGTTGGTATGTCTAAGAAAACATCATGGAGGGTCAAAGGCAGATATGTGGCAGAACCACTCAACAAGCCTACGCATTTTGATGTGCCTAGCACAAGTGGTACCAAAAAGATTCCAAGAGATCCATTCAAGGCGACAAGCGAAACCTCTTCACTAAAGAGCGAAACTTGTGATGAAAGACCGAAACCCAAGGTTAATATCCATAAAACTCCAAAGCAGTGGTCAGAGCAGAAACATCAACGTAATAGGAGATATAAGAAGAATCTTTCTGAAAGGAAGCATTTTTGGAAGTCTCAAAACCCTAATTATATTCACTCAAACGAATCTTCACTCCCTACAGAGGAAGCAAAATCAAAGTGTAACTCTACTCCTTGTACTCAATGCCATTCCTGCAGTCAAGCGAACCGAAAGAGTAGTTTCGGCTCTCAAAATGGAAGCAAACGAAACCAAAAGAGTGGTTTCGGTTCTCCATCTTTAGACGGAAAGAGCCCAAAGCTAGCTTTCGCTCCTAAAACTCATCCCTATCGCTCAAAGCAAAATCCAAAAGTGGATATAAAGGGAAAAGGTAAGCTAGTCCCTGAAGATGAAATGAAGACAAAGAAAACGTCTGCTAACCCTAGGAAACAGAACCAAGAGTTTGTGAACGATAAGAACACAATTCCAAAGTCTGAAGTTAAAGAAACCAAAGCTAACAAAATCAAAGTTTTTACAATTAAAAGAAAAGATGAAACCACCTTAATAAAACGAACTTTTTTAGTTGATTCTTCTCTTACTATTCCCAGTTCTGTAAAAGGTTCACGAGGACCCAATAAACTTTGGGTTCCTAAATCTGCTTAATTTTTGCAGGTTTTTCGTGACGAGCAATTCGATGATGAATCGTATATTGACAGTGGCTGCTCACGTCACATGACAGGGAGAAGGGAAGAGCTATGGGAGTTCCGGGCTCTGAAGGATGGTGGATGTGTCAAGTATGGAAACAATTCTTTTGGCATAATAAAAGGCCGTAGGATGATCACAAATAGAGATTTATCGATCAGAAAGGTGGCATATGTAGAAGGCTTACAACACAATCTCATCAGTGTCTCGCAACTGGTGGTGGGAACAAGACTGAAGGTTTCGTTCGATGCTGAAGGGTCAGAAATAATAGAAAAAAGGCCAAGAATGTTCTGCTGAAATCTCAAAGAAAAGGCGAAATGTATCCTTTGAACCTTAACCCAATACGAGGGAAGCCATCTGTATGCCTACTAACGAAAGCACATAATAACGAAAGTTGGCTATGGCACCGAAGGCTCTCGCACCTCAACTTCAAAGACATCAACAAGCTAGTTCTTGGTGATCATCTGCGAGGACTTCCACTTCCCAAGTTTGACAAGGAACATCTGTGTGCTGCATGTGAAATGGGAAAGCAAAGCAGGAAAAGTCATCCAAATCGTGTTAACACAAAGATCATTGAACCGCTTGAGCTCCTACATATTGATCTGTGTGGGCCTTCGGCTATTGAAAGCATCGGTGGTAACAAATATATACTTTTCATACTTGATGATTTTTCTCGGTTCATCTGGGTTTTCTTTCTTAAACAGAAATCAGAAGCAACGTCCAAGCTCAAAGTCTTCATAAAGCAAGTAGAGCTTCAACTGCGAAAGGTGGTTACAAACATTTGCAGCGACAACAGGTTGGAATTCAAAAACCAAGTGTTTGAAGAATTTCTTACTGAAAAGGGAGTGTCTCACAATTTCTATACTCCCTATACTCCACAACAAAATAGGGTCATTGAAAGGTAAAACCGCTCGTTGTGTGAAGCAACCCGAACCATGCTCAGCTTCGCTTCGTTACTCCTGTATTTCTGGGCCGATGCTATTGTCGCCGCTTGCTACACCCGAAACCGATCTTTCCTCAAAAAGCGATTCACAATAAATCCTTATGAAATTCTAAACAACCGCAAGCCTAACGTCAAGTTTTTCCATGTGTTCGGTTCAAGATGCTTTATCTTCAATTCTAAAGAGAACCGAAACAAGTTTGATGTAAAGGCAGACGAAGGAATTTTTCTTGGGTATTCGCTTACTTCAAAAGCATACAGGGTTCTGAACAAACGCTCAAATAAAATCGAAGAAACATATTATGTGTCGTTTGATGATAACTACGTGAAGAAACTCGCATCAAGCAAAGAACCAATGGACGAAATCTTTCCTCAAACAGGACAAGTCTCGATTCCCATTTCCAACTTATTTGAAGAATATGTGAAGCTGTTTGATGAACCAGAGACTGCTATTCTCTCTGAAGCAAAAGCGGCTGACAACGACGTAGATAATCTGAAGAAGGTAATCAACGAAGATGCTAAAACCATGGAAAGAGAAACTTCAAGCTCAAGTGGATTTCAAGAATTTGAAAAATCTCAAAAGCCAAGTGAATCTTCCCATTCTATTATCCAGGGGGAGGATCCATCAACCACCATGCCCAATGAACGTCCAATCGAGGGGGAGAATTCTGAGCCTGCAGCCGAAACCGCTTCATCATTCGAGGGGGAGAATGTCAATACAAATGATGAAGATGATGATATATACAGTCAGAATTTGAAGAAGAAGTAAATGCTGAACTGGATCCCTCTTATGATCCAAATTATCCTCCCTCACTAAATGGACAAAAGATCATCCAAAAACCCAAATCATTGGTGAATCATCGGAAAAAGTTCTCACACGTTCTCAACTAAAAGCGAAACAAACTGCATTATTCTCTCAAGTGGAATTTTGCATGTTTAATTCGTTTGTCTCCAAAGTTGAACCAAAGACTATTAAAACTACACTCGATCACCCTGATTGGGTACAGGAAATGCAAGATGAACTCAACGAATTTGAGTGAAATAAAGTATGGAGACTGATTCCTACACCAGAGGATGCATCTGTGGTTCAATTGAAGTGGGTTTTCAGAAACAAGATGGACAAAGAAGGGAATGTGATTCATAACAAAGCAAGGCTGGTAGTGAAGGGATATTGTCAGGAAGAAGGAATAGACTACGAAGAGACCTTCGCTCCAGTAGCAAGATTAGAATCGGTACGAATCTTTTTGGCCTATGCTGGTCATAAGAACTTTGAAGTATACCAAATGGATGTCAAGTGTGTATTCTTAAATGGAGAATTAGAAGAAACGGTGTACGTAGAGCAACCACCTGGTTTCGTGAACGAAAAGTATCCAGATCACTGCTACATTCTGGACAAGGCGGTTTATGGTCTGAAGCAAGCTCCTAGGGCATGGTATGAAACATTTACTCGATTTCTAAAAATGTCTAAGTTTAAACAAGGTTCGGTTGACCCAACCTCCTTCCGTAAGAAGGTGACCACCTAATGATCGCCCAAATTTATGTCGATGATATCATCTTCGGTTCCACGAATCCTGGCTTGACAGCTGAATTTAGGAAGTTGATGGAGACTAAGTTTGAGATTAGTTCAATGGGTCCAAATAACTTTTTCTTTGGCTTGAATATTAGACAGGGACCCGAAGGCATTTTTATTAATCAAGAGGCTTACACCAAGACCTTACTAGCCAAGTTTGGAATGATGGAAGAGTCAAAAGTGAAGGTTCCTATGGCGTTTAGCACGAAGCTAACACCATCTCTGGAAAAACCAGCTGCTTACATGACCCTCTACCGCCAAATGATAGGGTCTTTAATGTATCTAACAGCTAGTCGACCAGACATAATGTTTTTTGTCTGTTACTGTGCCAGGTTTCAAGCTAATCCACGCGAACCTCACATGATGTCTGTGAAGAATATTTTTCGATATCTGAAGCGAACCTCATCTCTCGGTTTATGGTACCCGGCAAAATCAGGATTCTTCATACAATCATTCTCTGATGCCGATCTATGTGGATGTGGACTGGACCGAAAGAGCACAACCGGCGGGTGTCAGTTTCTTGATAGCAAACTCGTTAGCTGACAGTCGAAGAAGCAAACATGTGTGTCTCTTTCCACAGCCGAAGCCGAATATATAGCCGTAGCGTCTTGTACCTCACAGGTCATATGGATATAAAGTCAACTTAAAGACTATGGCCTGAACATGAAGAAAATCTCTTTGTATTGTGACTCTGAAAGCGCAATAAGGATATGTCACACTCTAGTGCAACACTCAAAAACGAAACATATTGCACTGAGGTATCATTTCATCAAGGATCACGTGGAGGATGGTAATGTTGAAATCCATTTTGTTCGAACCACTGATCAACTAGCTGACATATTTACAAAAGCTTTACCGGAAGAAAGCTTTAACAAAATTTTACAAGGCTTAGGAATGATGGAAGCTGAGTCAGTACCGAAATCACTTTTGCCTCATTAAAAGTTGGAAAGCGAAATAGAGCGAACGCTCGGTCTATTTCGGGTCCTGATTTTTCGGGAACCGAAATGAACCGAACGCTCGGTCTATTTCGCCTCATATCTCATGGTGGAGTTTCGGTTGTATCTTTTGTACACTATATTTTCCAGTAATTTATTTTGTGCTCTTCGTCTTTATTCACAAAAATCAAAAATATTTTCCTTTATGTTTTTAGTTATTTTTCAGAAAATTCATAAAAATCAAAAATATTTTCCTTTCTGTTTTTAATTCTTTTTCAGAAAATTTATAAAATCCAAAAATATTTTTTTTTGTTTATGTTGCTTTTCATTAAATCAAAAATTCCAAAAATATCTCTAAAAGGTATCATCGATCATTCAAATGATGGAGCTAGGACAGGTATACATTTCCTTATTTTAGTACTAGCTAAGTGTCCCTAGAAGCATGTTGTTGTATGTCGACCAAAGCCTCAAAGACGTCAAGTGTAGCCTTACTGATTTGATATACACAAATCAAATCTTCCCAATCAGGCTGATAAAATCACTTATGTCATGAGCTACCTTACTCGTCTCACATTGAGTTAAGAGTTGTCTGCTCGGTCCTTACTATATAGCAGAGGTACCTTCGGTTCTTTAACCATCTCCACACTTTTCTCCATATATTTTCATTTCATGATCGTAACCCTTGAGACTCTCTGCGTTTACCACTGAGGTTTATGGTTACACAACGTCTGTGTTAATGATCTTAGTTTCGTTTCACGACGACCTAAGTGAAACCCAAATTTCAGTACCCAATATGAATTGACGGTGAACAATCAAACGTTCTAGTTTTCACCCTTGAATTAACGAAGTCACTTTTGTGGAATATCCCCTTAAATCCCTTTTTCTTTTTGAGAGGTCCTTATGAAAACGTCTATCACCAAGGCTTTTCTTCCCATAGGATCCATTTTAAATTTTTTTGGGGGTTTCTGAAAACTTTATCAACAAGTCACTGCAAAATGAACAAACCTACTTGTTTAATAGGCTACATCGGTCTCACAAGTACTTCATCCACTTTCGGTCTTATGTCAAGAACCAAAGCATCGATTGAAGCTCAACCACCATCAATAGCCTTATAATAAAAATGCCTTTCAATGCTTCTTAACAAGTATTTGATCGTATTTTAACGGGGAACCACACAAGCACTTTGAAGTCTCTCTTGACTTTGAAAGAAGAGATTCGTGCCCGGGATCCACTGCTTCATGTCATATTTGACATCACTTATATCCCACATATACTTTGTGTTATTTCTTTATCTTTCACACTATCTTGTACGAAAATCTTTACGATTTTCGAAACTCTTGATTCGGTTGCTAATAAGCTATTTTCAGACATATAGCTTCGGTCCTTTATGGAGGAGTCGATTCATTTAAAAGGGAAAGGGTGAGTCAGCATGAATTTGAAACGTTTCAGAATTGGAAAAGAAGATAAGGATGGAAAGGCGCGTGAATTTCTAACGGTTCCTAAACCCACGCCTGATGACGTATATCTGGGGAAACCAAGCTGTCAAATCGCGCTTTTTCAGGAGATCGAGTCATCATCACAACAGATTCTTTCTCTCTCATGGCAACGGTATAAAAGGGTTTCTCACACCTTCTGTACCTCCTTAGTACTTCCAACTTCTCTCACGAATACTACAAGAGATTTTCTCATCTTCTTCTTCTTCCTCTCTACAACAAAGGCAGAATCATCATCCATTCAAGAGCAAACCACTTCCTCATCTCTTCTGGCCATCAAACCCAATATGAATCTTATCATCGAACTGAATCCATTCGTCTATGATTCATACATGCTTCATGTGGTCGAATGTCTCAAGTATTCTCCGCTGGTGATTACTCTTACGCAGGTTGAATATGTTCCCATGTCACTGCTCTCACAGGTCTATTCATCTGCCACTTACGAAAAACACAAGGAACAGCTCTTCTTTGACATCTTTAATCACAAGACCTCTGTCTCAAAGGCTCGCTTTTGTTCTCTACTACATCTTGCTTCAGACGCCTCTGTTATCTCTCCTGATTTCATCACCACTACGTAGTTATTCACTATGTTCTATGACATAGGGTATACTGATGTTCTTACCACGGTGACAAACTTCAAGAAGTATTGCTTACCACCTCAATGGAATTGTCTTTTCACCCTCATCTTCAAGGGATTAGCCGAAAGGGTTGTTGGGTCTGATGGTGCCAGCAAAGGCTTCATGACCATTCTTTATGGTCTCTATCACGGACTCAATCTGGATTATGGCTCCTTTATTTGGTATCAACTGGTGCAGAGCCTCAATTCATCAACCAAACACTCTGAAATTTCATGTGCACGCTTCTGGACGCTGATTACACGAAGAGCCATTGAACATTTTCAGATTCCAATCATGGCAGATACTATGATGTCTTCAATTGCCACTTTCCACACAACAAAAATCATTGTCACCGATCCCACAAAGTTCATGTTCATTGGTTCCATTCCTGAATCAATGTACAGGTGTGTTTCAAGCGAAAGCCACATTATGGCTGATTATAGGAAACTGACACCTACAGGGCCAAGAGAACTCACTCCAGAAATGCAACGTGCCTTGGAAGCCGTTGACAAACCGTCAAAGAGGGGAAAGAAACCAGAACAGAAGAAGAAGGAAGTTGAAGGCCAATCATCCCAAGTGCCCAGGCCTCCAAAGAGAAAGCAAGATAAAGAATCTTCTCTTGCCCATAAAAAGAGAAAGATTAAGAAAATGGCCAAGAAACAGAGGGCAGCCTCTTCCACTGATTCGGAGTATGTTCCGTCAGATCAAGATCAACCGAAGTCCCCTGAAGCCGAACCAGTTCATCTTGAAAGCTCACCAAGAGGAAATTCACCTCCTCGGTCCCCAACTCCTAAGGTACATAATCGAATCTGTTCCAACTCCTCATCCTTCTCCATCTACTACTTCAGTACCAATATCAATTGCTCCTCTTCAACCCCCGGTTACTTCTCAACCTACTTCCACTTCAGCAACAACTTCAACTGCTCCAATTCCACCTCCTATATTCACACAAGGAACTACTACAACCATTACAACCGAACCTCCGGTTGTTGTCAACGTATCTGATACGGGGGCGACTACTGAAGGTCTTCAAATCCCAGTTACCTCAAAACATTTATTCCTATCTTCCTCAACAGAGTCTGATACAGTTCTTGGCGGAGCCGAAATGGAGTTTGACTTTGTTTACTACAGTCCATATCGGATTCTCAGCGATGATGATGAAGACGCTCCTATCACCAAGCGAAACCTAAAGGACCTCAACGAGAATCTTGACAGGTTGATCGCTTCCTCGTCTACTTCCTCACACTCTTCTTACTCTGATGCGGCTGTCCAATCTTTGATTGAAACGTCTCTTAAAAAGCATGATGAGTCCATCCAAAAGACAACCACTACTGTAGAGCTCTCTTCTTTATCCTGCAAGAATGCGTCTGCAGATGTGGCCAAAGTGATTAATGATGCTAAGATTTTTCTTGATTCTCTCAAGGGAGCTGCTGAGTCCAATGCTCACAAAGTCAATTCTGCAGTTGACTCTCTTTCCCAGTCACTTCAAGGGGAACAACAAAAATTTGATGTGGTGCGTTCCTCTCTCAAAGCTGATTAAGAGGCTCTTTTATCATCTCTCTCCTCTCGTCTTGACCAACTGCAAAGCGATCTCGCTATGGAAAATAAGGTCATGGATGAGTTGGCTCTCAAAACTACTCAACTCTCTTAGCTCCGAAAAGAAAATGTTGATCTCAAGACTGAAAGGGCTATCATCACCAGCAGCATAGGTGATGTGCACTCGATTCTTTTGCACTTGGTTGAAGCTCACGACTCTTCTCTTACCATTACGGTTCGACGACATCTAGCTAAGAAATTGAGACCTGCTCTGGACATTTTGAGCAGGATTGAAGGTGTTCTGGAGCCTATGGTCTTTCCGAAACAAGGGGGAGATAATATTGGTCAAGTTCCATCTAAACCACCTCCTTCAAGTAAACTCATTCAACAACCGAAGGTTACTCCTGTACCGAAGGATAATGTAGCTTCGGGCAGTATAAAGGACAAAGGAAAGGATAAGGAAAATCCCAAATTCAAACTCAGTGATCGAGAGCTTGATGAAAAGCTTCTCAAGGCGAATGTCGAAATTGGAAAGTAAAAGAAGTTGAAAGAAGCGAACGACGTCTTGGAACAAAGGAAATCTTTGTTTCCTCTGTGGACAATGGAAAGACTTCAGAAAGAGGCGATTGACTCTCCAAGCACACACTGGCTTGAACCGGTCCTTTCTTTCGGTCTTGAAAATTCCAAGGACGCTTAGTTCGATATGCCCATCACTCGAAAAGCGTTCATCTTTCATTGTTTTGATTCAACTGTTCCTATCCCCTCTCCTGATCCAAAGGTTGATCGAGATTTGCTCGAATTTGATCTTTCTTTCTCTCAATCGCAATACCTCACTTGGAGTAATCAGAAGATCACCACTGTGAAGGTATTGAAACCAACTTCGGCAGGGAAGTTTGTAAATGTTAAGTTTAAGGTGACACGAGGCTCAAGTGGCTCGGTTCATGAGATCTCCCTTGCTGATCTGCCGAACTTAAATCCCCATGATTGGATTATTTTGAACAACATTTTGCTGAACAATCAACAAGAATATGAGCCTATTATTGATCATATCAAGCGGATACTGGTCTGCTATATTCATGAAGTGGCGAAAATGGATCAGGTGGTCGCTTCTGCAATCAGAAAGAAGCCCACTGTAAAGCCTATCGGGAAGGCAAGTGATATGACGGTGATAATTAAAAGCAAAATTGATCCACAACATTACACCGTTTTGTTCACAAGGGGCGAAGGTCAAAAATGTTTGTTCGCTCCGGCTGATAAGCACTTGTTCTCCACCGCGTGCTTAGAGCACATTCTTGAAATTATCTATCGGTGTGACCAGAACAGTGATGCATATAAGAAGTTATTTACGGACATTCTTCAGTTATTTACGGACATTCTTCGGTGGTATATTCACCTTCGTCAAACTTTGCTTGCCATTATACCGAAGTTGTTCAAGACCGTGAGGCCATCTGCTCCCGCTCAACCGAAGTAGTCTCTCGCCTCAATTGGCGCAAAGTGGGAGATTGTTAGGTTTAAAGTGTTGCGCCAGTGGGCCTTAGTAGTTCGGTCCATTATGTACTCTCGGTTTGGGCTTGTCCAACCGTGTTTATCTTTCTAGGGTTTAGTATATAAGGTGCATGCATGCATCCTTGTCATTAACGCTTTTGATTATTATCTTATTAATTGTACTGTAACCCTAGCATACCTCTATAGAGGAAGTTCTTAATCGAGCTCTTCTGAGGTGTGACTATATTTTAATCATTCGACATACGGTTGATTCATTGCGTGTTCTTGTGTTTGTTATTCATATTGATTTACCTGTTAAAGATCTAATCGATCTAAAGAGTATTAAACTCATCAATGTGGTTGATGAACCCTTTGAAGATAATATTATCCTAAGAGTTTTAATACATAATAATGTGTGTAAATAATATGAAACTAACATGAGAGTGTATAGAAACACTAGATTAACAAGAAAAGCTTACCAAAATTCTAAGAACAAGCTTGGAGAATTTAAACTTGGAGGAATTGCACTTGGTTCTTTGAGTGAAAATGAAGTAACAGAAAGTAATATGGAAATGGTAGGAGGGTGCGTCGATGATCTCGTCCAAGATAAAGGGGGAAAGGTGATGGGATATTTTCCTAGTTATATGTTGGGTAATTACATGGATAACTGTTGGGTATTGTTTCGTATTGGAAAAGGGTGAAATATCAAGTCACAAAGTCAACCTTCCTTATCTTCTTTTCCATCTTTCCCACCGAAATCCCTTAGCATGACCGAAATCACATGTGATTTCGATCCTATGCATGAGTTTCATCAAGTTTGATTTTGGCCTAGCTATGATTTCGGCCATGGCATTACCCACCAAAGGGTGATTTTGGTTGGTTTCCTCCACTAAAGGGTGATTTCGGTCCTAGTGGTTTCTTAGCATGTGATTTCGGTTTTGGTGTTACCAACTAAAGGGTGATTTTGGTACTAGGCAAACCGAAATCACTAGATTGTTGGGGTCCTAGGCCGAAAACTCTAAAGCAAGTTTTAATTTATGATCTTTGTTCTCACTTGTTGACTTTCCAAGGTTCATTACGAACATGGTTTTCATAGTATATATATATATATATATATATATATATATATATATATATATATATATATGTACTTATACGAATGATGTCTTTTGGCTTTCAAAGATTTATTGCAACAAAGTTATGATGTGGTTTTACTTATACATAGATACATTTTAGACCTTGCTTGACACAAAATTTGCCAGTTGTCACATCATCCCCCCGTTAGAGGAAATTTCGTCCCGAAATTTGCATCTTGGACGAGTTCTTGCAAACTAGAGGAAAAGTTGTGGGTATTTCTGTTTCATCTGATCTTCCCGCTCCTAAGTGAATTTAGGACCTCGCTTGGCGTTCCAACAGACCTGCACTATGGGTATACGGCTTTGTTTCGTCCTTTTTGATCACCCTGTCCATGATTTCCACAGGTTCCTCTATGAAGTGCAGACTCTCGCTTACCTCGATTTCGTCGAGTGGGACTACAGCAGTCTCATCGGACAGACACTTCTTCAGGTTGGGCACATGGAAGGTGGGATGTATGTTACCGAGTTCTTGTGGTATTCGTAGTTTGTAAGCCACCAGGACGATCCTAGCAAGGATCTCAAATGGCCTGATATACCTTGGATTCAGCTTCCCACGTCACCGACCTGGAACTCCAATGTTTTCGTCGCTTATCTTCATAGCTCTTTTTCCGATCCCTGGATGCCATTAACCATTCATGGATTTACACAGTCTTCTCTTTAGTTTCCCGTATGATCTCTGGACCAGAAAGTGTGCTATACGGAACATGTCCTCTTGCTAGCTGCGTGTCACCCACCTCAGCTTAGCACAGAGGTGATCTATACTTGCGCCCATAGAGAGCTTCGAATGACGCGACTCTGATGCTAGTGTGATAGTTGTTATTGTATGAGAATTCGATGAGTGCTAAATGGGTATCCCAGGCTTTACCAAAGTCTATTACACAAGCTCTTAACATGTCTTCTAGCATGTGTATGGTCCTTTCAGTTTGACCGTCTGTTTGAGGGTGATAAGTTGTACTCATATCGAGTTTGGTTCCCAAGGACTTTTGGAGCGATTGCCAAAACCATGAGGTGAATCTATTATCTCTGTCGAAGATGATGCATATTGGCACCCCATATAGTCGCATGGTTTCTTTAAGGTACGTCCTTGTTAGCTTCTCCATCTTGTCGGTCTCTTTTATTGGTAAGAAGTGTGCGGATTTGGTTAACCTGTCAACGATTACCCAGATGGTGTCAAGTCTAACCGTCGTCTTGGGTAACTTGGTTATGAAGTCCATGGTTATCCGCTCCCACTTCCACTCGGGTACGTCTGGTTGCTGAAGCAAATCTAATGGCTTTTGATATTCTACCTTGACCTTGGCACAAGTCAGGCACTTGCCCACATAGGTAGCGATCTCTGCCTTCATGTTTGGCCACCAATAAAGTTTCTTGAGGTCCAAATACATCTTGTTTGAACCGGGTTGAACGGAGTATTTTGTCTTGTGAGCCTCGTTCATGACAATGTCTCTGTACCCGCCGAATCTCGGTGTCCAGATTCGATCCATGAAGTAACGAGCTCCGTCACCCTAGACTACAAAGTTTTTATCCATTCCCTGCAATGCCTAACATGCGACGTTCTCGGGTTTCAAGGCTTCTAACTGTGCCTCCTTGATCTGTGTGGGCAGGTGTGAATGGATGGTCATGGTTAATTATTTTACTCGGCGACCTGAGTATTCTTTCCCACTCAGGACGTCTGCTACTACGTTGGCCTTGCCTGGATGATAATGAATTTCGCATTCGTAGTCATTTAGTAGCTCTACCCATCGTCGTTGTCTCATGTTGAAGACTCTTATGATCTGTTAAGATGGTGAACTTTGTGCCGTAAAGGTAGTGCCTCCAGTTCTTCAGCGCAAACACCATTGTTCCTAGTTCGAGGTCGTGCGTGGTGTAATTGACCTCATGAGTCTTGAGTTTTCTTGAGGCATAGGCAATGACATTTCCTCGTTGCATAAGCATACATCCTAGGCCCTGCTTGGATGCATCACAGTAGACCACAAAGTCCTTGGTCCCTTATGGGAGAGACAAGATTGGAGCGCTGCACAGAGCTTGCTTAAGTGTTTGGAAGGCAGTTTCTTGTTTATTCCCCCAGCTGAAAGTTACTCCTTTCTGAGTCAAGGTAGTGAGCGGCTTTGCGATCCTAGAGAAGTTTTGTATGAACCTTCGGTAGTAGCCAGCAAGACCTAGAAACTGGTGGAACTCTGTTGGTGTTCTTGGTGTTGCCCAGTTTTCAATCGCCTTGACTTTGGAAGGGTCCACGTGTATCCCTTCCTCGCTGACTGCGTGCCCCAAGAAGTCTACTCTTCGAATCCAGAATTCGCATTTTGATAACTTCGCGTATAGGTGTTGACTATGTTCCTCTTCACTTCGTGTAGAGATTAGTATGTCGTCGATGAATACTATCACAAATTTATCCAAGAAAGGTCAGCACACATGGTTCATTAGGTCCATGAACACCGTTGACGCATAAGTCAAACCAAAGGGCATCACCACAGTAGTGACCGTATCGAGTTCTGAATGTCGTCTTTGGAATATCTTCCTCCTGATGGTACCCCGATCTTAGATCGATCTTTGAGAAGTAGCTTGATCCTTGAAGTTGATAATAAGTCGTCGATTCGAGGTAGGGGATAACGGTTCTTGATATCGAGATTTTTCAGTTCTCGATAGTCTATGCACATGCGGAAAGATCCGTCCTTCTTTTTCACGAACACGGCCGGTGCTCCCCAATGTGAGAAGCTTGGTCTGATGAATCCTTTGCTCAGCAGTTCGTTCAGTTGACTGGATAGTTCCTGCATTTCAGCTGGTGCTAAGCGGTATGGGGATTTGGCTATGGGGGTGGCTCTAGGAATTAAGTCGATTCTGAACTCGACTTAGCGTACGGGTGGGATTCCCGAAAGGTCTTCTAGAAATACATCGGGAAAGTCACAGACTTCGGGGATGTCCTTGATGTTTTTCACTTCCTGTTTCTTATCCACCACGTGGGCTAAGAAGGTGTGGTATTCATTGCGTTGATACTTCTGAGCCTTAATGCAAGAAACAATTTATAGATTCGCGTCATTTTTGTCGCCATAAATGACGAGGGTTTCGCTGCTTAGTAGATTAAGGCAGACGACCTTTTCGTAACATAGGATATCAGCATGGTGAGGACTTAACCAATCCATGCCAATGATAGCATCAAAACTCCTTATGGTTATCGGCATCAGGTCGATTTGGAAAGAATTGTTGTTTACTGTTAGAGTGAATCCTATGTATATATCTTTAGTGCTTTATGTTTTACCATTTTCCATTTCTACGGTGAATGTTTCATTTAATGATTGGGGTGTCTGTTTGAGTAAGTGTTTAAACTGGTGGCTCACGAAGCTTTTCTCCACACCAGTATCGAATAGTATGCATACATATGAGTTGTTTAGGAGGAATGTACCAGTAACCACTGTGGGATCCCTCATGGCCTCCTCATGCCCCATCGTTAGAACCCTTCCCACGCCTCCGCTATTTCTGGTCTGTGCCTTCGGGCAGTCCTTCTTGAAATGCCCTGTCTCACCGCAACCATATCAAGCGCGACTCATCCCAGCATTAGCGGTTTGGGATGTTTGTGGTTGTTTTTATGTACTCTAACATCCCTATGGTGCACATACAACCCTAATGTTTTGGGTCTAAGTTTTCTCTAGTTATACATGCAATAAAAATATCCAAAGCATGAAGCCTACAACTAGCATACAATTTGATATTTGAATCATAAAAATAGATTAGATGATTACCTCTTTGTTGTAGCTTGATGTATTTGACCTTTAAGAACTTAGCGCCCCAAATGTTGCACCTGTAATAGAATCACAAGACACCATGAACAATTGGAGGATTTGAGAGAGAGGTATGGAGACACTAAAATTAGCTATATGAACTCCAAGAACACTAGTGTATCCGATTTTAGGCTAAGGGGTAACTTATATATGGTGTAGGATTCCAAAAGTCATGTGTAAACTCTAATCCATACACTTGGCTTATGATCCATAACTCATGTGGGCTAACTCTTCATGGACTCTTACATAAACTTAGCCCATCATGGATCAATAGCCCAAACTATATATATCACTGATTTACATAACCAGTCCCCGTTAATTTCTCTATTAATATATTATACTTATAATATATTAATAAATCATAAATAACCTCTTTCTCAAATATCCATCCTATTAGATTGTCCTGGTGATTGCAACCCATAACGACCATGCTACTCTCGAGTCAAGTATATATACTAATTATAGTTATGGGCTTAGACACCTAATCCAACAGTCTCCCACTTGGATAAGTCTAATAACTATAACTGCAAGTACGAATTCAAGAACCGACTAGCAATCG
The DNA here is from genome assembly GCF_052849685.1 of Lactuca virosa. Lineage (NCBI taxonomy): Eukaryota > Viridiplantae > Streptophyta > Magnoliopsida > Asterales > Asteraceae > Lactuca > Lactuca virosa. The sequence continues at coordinate 21,644,417 of NC_136427.1, read as the reverse complement.
TAGTTCTTAAAAGCCGCTGTCGAAAAACGTGAAGTTGAAGGAAGTTGAAGCTTCAAACCACCTAGTATTGAAGCCGACTCTATAGTGACACTGATCCTAAACCAGGTCCTAAATTAATGCACATAATAATTTCTTTTGTTAAATTGCAAAACCATGTCCTAAATTAATATACATAATAATTTATTTTGTTATATGTTTGTTAAAGTGCAAAAAGGACTTGTATGGAAAAGTAAAGCGGTCACATGTTTGTGGCACCTCATATTAACAAATGTAGTAAAAATGGCTTTTAAATATATTCATGTATCACTAAGATCACCATTATGTCAACGTCCTTTATGAAGTGGTACAAACCAAAGGCTAATGTAATAAAACCCTTTAAGTTTTGACCCAAGTTTCTTAAATGCCCATTACTACAATAAGTTTTAGATGATAAATATTTGTTGTCAAGAAAATCGTCATCCTAAAAAAAGGAGGACAAACATATGTATATTTATCAAAGACCTTTTGTACATTGTAGATTTTAATATTTCTTTAAAATACAACGAGATATAACTACATGTATTTTGGAATTTAAGGTGATGTTTGGTTTTTTGTTAAATGTTTTTTTTTTTGACTTTTTATGCTTGTTGGCCGAAAGACAATTGACGAAAGTACATTTTATTTTTCAGAGACAAAAGACACAAAAAAGACTTATTGACATATTTTTCTATAAGACAAAAAAGTAGATTTACTTTTAGGAAAGACATTTTCTAAGTTCTTACCTCATTGGACTTTTCCTCCCACCACCAATGTCGCCATCATAGCTGTCAACATCGTCATTGCACCACCAACATTTCCACATTCGCCTCCACCTCCGACACCACACCGCCCTTTCCTCCACTAACTCTGCAACCACCATCACCACTTCTCGAACCTCCACCAACACCACCATTGCTACCACCACCAAGACCATACAATTTTTATGAAGACTTTAAAAAACAAATAATTTTTTTATAAAGACTTGAAAAATACAAATTGTTTTATAATGACTTTAAAAAAAATTGTTAAGATTAAAGGCATGTGATATTTTTTTATGGAGACTTACAAAAAATAAAAATGTTTTTTCATAAAACTAAATACATAAAACATGATTTTTTTTGTCCATATTTTATTCTGCAAACATAGGAAAAACTAAATCATTTTACAGTTTTTAAAAGAAATATAATGGTATTATATATATATATATATATATATATATATATATATATATATATATATTAAAGCTTATGGGAAGTTTCAACACGAAACTTTTCATGTTTCTAATTTTAACACTATATTTTTACTTTTTCTTAATTTCCCACTAAAGTTTCAACAAACTTTTTCTTTTTATAATTTTGCCCATTAATTTTTACTTTTCATAATTTTGCCAATAAACATTCACTTTTACTTCTTTAAAACTCTTTTTCTTTATTTTTTTATAATTTTACCATTTTTCCATTAAAGTTTCAACAAACTTTTTCTTTTTATAATTTTGCCCCTTTATTTTTACTTCTTTATATTTTTGACACTAAACATTCGCTTTTACTTCTTTAAAACTCTTTTTCTTTATTCGTTTATAATTTTACCATTTTATTTTTACTTTTTTATAATTTTGCTACTAAAGTTTCAACAAATTTTTCCTCTTTATAGTTTTGGTACTTTATTTTTACTAATTTTGTCACTAAAGTTTCAACAAACTTTTCTTCTTTATAATTTTGGTACTTTATTTTTATTTTTTTATATTTTTGTCACTAAACTTTCACTCGTGCAACGCACGGGCCTTTTCTTGGTTGATATAATATTATGTAGCTATACCTTCCAGCTTACTTTTTGGCATGATTGATGGGGATACTCAATACTACAACATACCAACTTCACATCAAACTGTCGTGTTTTGTTTCTAGGATTATAGAGTATTAAAATTTTGAAAATGACATGATTTGATATTCAAATCATTCTATAAATTCATGCCCTAGATCACCATTAATTAACGACAATGATTATTTACAGACCTAGGTCACCATTAATTGACAACAATGGTTATTTACGGATCGTTGTATATTTTAGTGGATTATATATGACAATTAGATAATAGAGAATTATTTACGGACCTAGATCACCATTAATTAACGACAACGATTATTTACGGACCTAGATCATCATTTATTAATGGTAACGATTATTTAGTTGTATATTTTAGTGTATTATATAAGACAATTAGATAATACAGAAAATGTTACTGTAGCACAATAAACTTATATGTTTTGTTCAATTTAACCAATTTTTTTTTTTTTTGCCCAATAGGTCATCTCATTTTTACGGTATATTATCATTAGCTTTTAACCATTCCTCAGTTAAACAGTTATTCTAAACTACAAGAATAGCCCTTATGGTTTAAATTTATTTCGTAGTTGGTCCCTTACCAACTATGGTTTAAATTACATGACCAAGACGGCCATATTTCTAGAACTCTAGGGACCAAAGTGTAACATTGTAATTGATGGGTTTGATACAACATATAAGTTAGTTTTTCATAAAAACCGTTCAACGTAAAGGTTAAAAATAACAAGTTTATTTTTAGTTTATAATAAAACCAAACCATCAAATATCCATTTAAAGAGGTTAGAATAAAATAAAAACAATTAAAGAGTTTTCAGAATGACAACCTTTGAAGCCTTTGAACCCACTTGGATTTGGGTTGAACTAAAAGTAACGTGTTATTTTTAACGCTTCCGTTGACCGTTTTGTTTATGAAAAACTAACTTATATTTTGTATCAAAAACCATCAGTGGTATCAGAGGAGTATTATGACCAAAATCTATCTTAAAAATCATGCAATAACCACTCTTATATAGTCCATGCAAAGTTAGGACTTTAGATTAGAATACTCTAAAGGGTTTCTAGCATTTAGAAGCATGGGAGACAAAACATGGAGGTTGACAAACAACCTCCATTCTTATATATATATATATATATATATATATATATATATATATATATATATATATATATATATATATATACACGTCCATACCTATTAAAAGAAGAAAGATTCTTCAATATTTATAAACTCAAAGTTTATAAAATATAAACTTTGTCTTTAGGTGTAACGCCCGTGTTTCTAGGCTAGACATTAATGATGATGTAATAGTCTAGGTTAACATTTGCAACTCGTTTTGAAATAATAAGAATGTATTATTTGAGTATTATGTGTTTATTGCTTAACTGTGTGATTTAAATGAATTAAGGATAAAAATAAGCGATAAAATAAAATATTAGATAAGCCCGATATCTATGAAGGAAGTTGTAGTGGTCGTGGCAAGGTTTCCGAATATATAAAGAATGCCGAAATCCGAGTTATAACAAAGAAGTTATGACCTGTCGAAGTTTCGCGACAGAACCGGTACGACACTGTGTGACGTAAATAGTAAATTTACGATAGAGCGATATTTAACCTTAGTGATATAAACGAGAATCGAATACCTCGTCGATAGTAATGCAACGGTAAAAAGACAGACGAAAACGGACGTCAGATGAAGAAGTTATTAATTTCTAACGGAGTTTTCCTGTCCCGGCCTACTAAAAATAATCTAATAAAAGTTAAATTCCAAATTAGCCGACGGATTCTAAACGAGATTTGTAGAGAATAATCTCACCTACGTGTGGATATAAAGAAAGTCGAAAACGGAGCTCATATGCGAAAGATATGAATTTTTGAAGTCTGGGGCACGAACTTCAACCCATGTGTCAGAGGTCACGATGTGAGCACAATGTTCACGACGTGAGCATGTGATAGACATCTTCCAGGGCAAGTGGACATGACGAACGCAGTGACCTATCAAGCTCACGACGTGAGCATTAGTGGCTCACGACGTGAGCATAGAGTTTTAGCCTCCTATAAATAGAAAGCGAGGCCAGCCGTTTAGGGTTGCCAATTTCTTTCCTCTCACTCCATATTACCTCGATTTGCGTGCAAGTTATACCCCCGAAGCCCCGGTATCATTCCGAGACCCGAAGCGAGTCCCGAAGCTCCGAAGATCCCGAGAAGAAAAGAGTTTCCGAGCCGAAGCTCTGCCCGCGAGAAGCCCGGTGTGTGAAGAGATCACAGTTTCACCGAAGAATTCCACTTTAAGAGCCGTAGTGCTGTCCGAGCATCATCTTATCAGGTGAGTGCATAGTCCCTTTTATATACACGATATTAATACAAGTATTGATGAATTTGTTAGATATATGATATGAGTAAGTATGTAGTTGATTTCTATAATACACGTATAAGAATTATACTCTATGAAAAATGTGATATGTGATTATATACTATCTGTTATGTGGTATGAGTATTGAATGAATATGTTATACATGTTTTAAGCTGTATATAAACAAGTATATTTTATCTACAAATATGTTGGGTAGAATATGGGTACATAGTGATGTGTGATGAAATAAAAATGATGAGAGGCCTCGATTTGATTGTGATCTAGTCGTCCAGCAGAATATGGATGACGACTAGATTCACCGTATTCGGTGTGTAGATCAAAAATGGTAAGAACCAGAAGTAGAGTTGGAAAAGTGAACGAAAACATGAATCAACCACCTATAATCGAGCAAATACCTGTTGTAGCAGCAGCACCTGAGCCAATAACAATGGCTGGTGTACAATTGATGATTCAAACGATGTTGGATCGTCAGATGGAAGAAACGAGACGTCTGCTTCGGCAGAATCGTTAAGAACTTTCAATGCCGATTGAACAGCCCGAGTTGAATGAAGGGCATTCGGAAGGAGGTAACTTCAGTGGAATTGTTGGTCAAGCCAACCCACCGTTAGTTAGACAAAACCACCAGGAGGGAGGAATTGATGAACTTGGATGCAAGTACAAAGACTTTTTGACTTGCAAACCATCGACCTTCACTGGAAAGGAGGATCCGATCGGATTTTGCTAGAGTTGGAGAACAAGTTTCTGACATTGACAAAAGGAAACATGTCAATTGATTAATACACCAATGCCTTTACAGACAAAATGGAGTTTGGTTTGCACATCGTCCCAGATAAGCTGACAAAAGTTGACTGGTATGCGAAGGGACTCCTATGGGAGTACGCGGTGCCACTACGTCAGGCAACTACTCAGGAGGCAGCTATTTGGGCTGCTAAGTCTATTGAGGACGTGATCAAGGGAAGAACCGCCAGCAAGGTTGAAGTTGGTGGTAAGAGAAAGTTTGAAGGAACTTCAGGTTCCAGCAAGAAAAGCAAATTTTCGAAGTCTGTTTCGAAAAATTTTGGAGGAGGAAAAGGGGGCGAATCGAAATGGTGTGAAAAGTGCAAGAAAAAGCACTCTGGGAAATGTTGTGAGGAAGTGACTTGCTACAAGTGTGGAAAGATGGGGCATTTTGCCAACGAGTGTCCGTCCAGCAAGAGAATGTGTTTTGGATGTAACGAAGAGGGGCACATTTTGAAAGACTGTCCTAAAAAGAAGGAGGCAGCAAGACCCAATATTCCGCCAAAGCCGAAGGCGAGAGCCTTTCAGATGACACTTGAGGCTGCGAAAGATGAAGCTGATGTCGCTTTAGGTACCTTTCTCGTAAACAAATTCTCTGCCCAAATTTTATTTGATTCTGGAGCCAACTACTCCTTTATTTCGCATGAATTTGGTAGAAAACTAGCTTTGCCTGTCGATAGACTAGATAATTCTTTATTAGTTGAAGTTGCTAGTGGCAAGTTTATACTTATTAGCCATCTTATGAAAAACATCTTAATTGATTTGAATGAGAATAACTTCCATGAGAAATTATTGCCTATTGAGTTAAATGGTTTCGACATCGTGTTGGGAATGGATTGGCTTAGCGCCAATGATGCCAAAATATTGTGCAGGAAGAAGATAGTAAAAGTAAACCCGCCAGGGAAGGAGTCATTTATGGTGTATGGGGACAAACGCAGGGTAAATTCTGGAATCATTTCTCTAATAAAAGCCAGAAAGTGTTTGGCCAAAGGATGTACATCATATTTGGCATTCATGATTGATGCAAAGAAGGAGAAAAAGGAGATGCAGAGCATTCTTGTGGTGTGTGATTATCCGGAAGTATTTCCCGAGGATCTTCCTGGATTACCGCCTTATTGACAAGTAGAATTACGTATCGACTTGTTTCCAGGAACCACGGCAATAGCAAAAGCACCGTACCGATTAGCACCAACGGAGATGAATGAGCTGATGATGCAACTTCAGGAGTTATTGGACAAAGGTTTCATTAGACCTAGTTCATCACCCTGGGGAGCTCCGGTGTTATTCATAAAGAAAAAGGACGAGAGTATGAGGATGTGCATTGATTACAGAGAGCTGAATAAGGCAACAATAAAGAATAGATATCCATTGCCAAGGATTGATGACATGTTCGATCAGCTACAAGGTTCAAGCTATTTCTCAAAGATCGATTTTAGGTCAGGATATCATTAGTTGAACGTGAGAGAGCAGGATATCGAGAAGACTGCATTCAGAAATCGATATGGACACTACGAGTTTTTGGTTATGTCGTTTAGACTAACCAATGCTCCAGTAGCATTCATGGATTTAATGAACAGGGTTTGTAAACCATTCCTTGATAAATCTATGATAGTGTTCATAGATGACATTTTGATTTACTCGAAAATCCAAGAGGAGCATGGCAGACACTTGCGAGAAGTGTTGGAGGTCTTGAGGAAGGAGAAGTTGTATGCCAAGTTCTCCAAATGTGATTTTTGGATTCGAGAAGTCAAATTCTTGGGTCACGTGGTCAACCAAGAAGGGATAATGGTTGATACAGCGAAGATTGAAGCTGTGATGAAGTGGGAACAACCAAAAAGTCCCACGGAGATCCGAAGCTTTCTAGGATTAGTTGGATATTACCGAAGGTTTATCCTAGGCTTTTCTTTGATCGCTACTCCACTAACAGCTTTGACCCACAAAGGAGCTACTTATTCTTGGAGTGATAAGCACAAAGAAGAATTCGAGTTGCTAAAGAAGAAGCTATGTGAAGCACCGATTCTTTCTCTATAGCGATGCGTCTGGTGTTGGGTTGGGTTGTGTTTTGACCCAAAGAGAAAAGGTGATAGCATATGCATCTCGAGAACTGAAATAGGATGAAAAGAACTACCCCACTCATGATTTGGAGTTGGCAGCGGTAGTTTTCACTCTAAAGATATGGAGACATTACCGCTATGGCACGAAGTGAAAACTTTTCACTAATCATAAGAGTCTCCAATATCTCTTTAATCAGAAAGAATTGAATATGAGGCAAAGACGTTGGCTAGAGTTACTTAAGGACTACGACTGTGAGATACTTTACCACCCCGGTAAAGCCAATGTTGTTGCTGATGCTCTCAGTCGGAAAGTCAATCTTGAAAGAAAAAGGCTAAGAGCGTTGAGAATAGAAGTTGTATCGACAATTGTGGAGAGTATAAAGAAAGCTCAAGAAGAAGCTTTTGAGAAGAATGACCGAAAGGAAGAACGTTTGGGCAAAACGTTGGTGTTCGGTATAAACAGTCACAGACTGAAGGTATTCCAAGATCGAATTTGGGTGCCAAAGTCAGGAGGAATAAGAGATCTTCTGATGGGAGAAGCTCACAAAACCATGTACTCGATTCATCCCGGTAGCACTAAAATGTATAGGGACCTAAAACCCTACTACTGGTGGCCGACGATGAAGCTTGATGTAGCAAAGTATGTGGCCGAGTGTGTGACATGTGCTAGATATAGCCACGACATCAGAAACCATATGGGAGTTTAGAACCTTTACCTGTACCTATGGATAAATGGGAGGACATTGCTATTGATTTTGTCACTAAACTGCCCAGAACAAAGAACGGTCATGACATGATTTGGGTGGTCGTGGATCGTTTCACTAAGAGTGCGCACTTCATAGCAGCCAATGAGAAATGGTCTATTGATAGCTTGTGAATTCTTACATGAAGGAAATTGTGAGGCTTCACGGTGTTCCATTAACGAATGTATCGGATCGTGACAACCGTTTCACCTCAAGGCTTTGGAAAAGTCTACAAGAGGAATTAGGTACCAAGTTGTGTTTGAGTACAACTTTCCATCCACAGACTGATGGGAAGAGTGAACGAACGATACAAATGCTTAAAGATATGTTGAGAGCATGTACCCTGGAATTCCAAGGTAACTGGGATGAACATTTACATTTGGTAGAATTCTCCTACAATAATAGTTTCCACTCGAGCATTAAGATGGCACTTTATCAAGCTTTGTACGGACAGAAGTGTCGTACGCCGTCTTGTTGGCTTGAGGTTGGAGAAAAGCAGTTTATGGGACCCGAAATAGTCCACCAGACTGCTAAAAAGCTGAAAATAATCAGGGAGAGAATGTTAGCGGCTCAGGATCGTCAAAAGAGCTATGCTGACAAGAAAAGACGACCGATGACTTTTGAAGTTGGAGATTCGGTATTGCTTAAAGTCTCGTCGTGGAAGGTACTTATAAGATTTGGTAAAAGGGGAAAGTTAAGTCCAAGATTTGTTGGACCGTTTAAAGTTCTTCAGAGGATTGGGAACCAAGCTTACAAGCTCGAATTACCCGAAGAACTGAATGGTATTCATAACACTTTTCATGTGTGTTATTTGAGGAAGTTCACCGGAGAAGTTCCCGATATAATTCCAATTTCTGAGTTAAGAATTGATGAGAACAAAAGGTTAATTGAAGAACTAGAGGCAACCGTTGACCGAAAGACTAAGAAGTTACGATGCAAGTGTTGGATTAGTGTCTAAGCCCGTAACTATATTTGGTAAGTACTTGACCCGGTTGTGCATGATCCTTTTGGGTTGCCTTCACCATAGCAACTTGACAGGGTGATTTATGAAGAGAGAAGAGATATTATTATATTAATATATTATGAGAATAATATATTAAAGGAAGAATAATATTATTTAATTAATATTAGTCATAAATTAATTAGGAATTAATTTGGTGACTAAAAGAGGTTAATTGAATAAAGGGGCTTAAACTGTCAATTGTGTGATAGTTAGTTTTTCGGCTATGGATCCTTGTGAATATTGGGTGGCCGAAATTAAGGAGTATGGGCTCCTTGAATTCGTCCAAGCCTTACTCTAGAAGGATCCTTGGATTGCTTAGGGCCTAAGTTATTCAATTAGGGTTAAGGATGTAACCCTAGTAGCTCATAGTATAAATAGACCCCTAGGGTTAGAGAAATCGGCCACCTTGCTTCCTTGGGAACCCTAGAGCCGATTTCTACATCCCTCCTCTCTCTCCAAATCAACCTCTTGCTAGTTGGTGTTTGTAAGCCATTAGAGGAGTGACAATTGTGACTCTAAGCTCCAAGAACAAGAAGATTCAAGCAAGCAATCAAAGGTATTCATCTAGATCTGATTTCATATGTCAAGTTTCTATTGTATCCACTAGATCTAGAATTGTAAGTCTTGGATACAATGCATGTTCAATTAGAGAAACCTAGATCCATGCATTAGGGTATGCATGTGCACATAGTAAAGTTCTTATGGCTCAAACCCATCAGTGGTATCAGAGCTTAGATTGATTTCTATTGAATTGATGCGTTGTTTGATTGTTCTTGCCATGAAAAATCATTTTTTTGTGCCCCTGACTGACAGACTCGGCGAGTCCCATTGTGGACTCGACGAGTAGCATGAACTCGACGAGTCCATAATGGGACTCGGCGAGTCGGAGCGTCTGTCAGAGTGATTTTCGGGATTTCTTACTGTTTTGCTTAAGGATACTTACCTAAATCGTTTTGGGTCCATAAAATCCGAATTTTATCATATGTTTGACTATATCCTTGACAAAACAAAATATAGTTACCATTTGTTTAAATAATAATTTCCTTATTTGATAATAATTGATTAATTGACTTAATTGGTAAATTGTATTGCAAGTAATATTGACTAGGTCAAATTTAGATAATCATTAAATTAATTAGTTAATTTATATTATTTGCTATTTGATCCTTTATGTTTTGAAAAGTTCAAAACTTATCCTCAAGTTTTGAAATTTATGTTTTGTGATTAAAAGTTTAATTTGATTTATTTAAATTTCAAACCTTAGAATTTTACAAGTTTTAAAATTCAACCTTATACTTATAATATTATAAGATTAATATATATATATATATATATATATATATATATATATATATATATATATATATATATATATATATATATAACTTAAATCAAAGTCTTACCGTTAGTAGACCTCATTCACGAAGCCGATCTATAAGGGGGTATAAGGTTATGGCCTATAAAATGGTCGTTTAATGGGTTTCCATTCTCACCCACTGCTTCCTTGATTGGTGGAGGGTCGTTAGCCGAACGGGTAGGATCGGGCAAACCTTTCCTCATTAAAAGTATAATGAATCTATATAAAGTAACTAAATGTTTTTACAAAATTCCCAATCTTAGTTACTTTAGGTAAAAGTGAATTTGATGCAATTCCATGAAATTACACTTTGTACCATTGCTAAGACATTAATGGAGCGCGTGTGGTTAACCGGCACATTAATTGGGTTCTAAGCAAAGGTGGCAAAGAGTGACTCATTGTTTGTCATAGTTCGATGGAGCGTGTGTGACTAACCGGCACATCAAATAGGTAACTGTAACAATAAGGTCACAATGTACATTTGCATGGTTATTCACACCCACTTTGTGGTCCTCGGCATCCCAGTCACAAACTTGAGGGACATATCGAGATTTAAACATGCCATTGAAAGGTTCAACGAATCTCAAAGTATCTAGGAGTTTTCAATACATTTAAAACCTAATTTCTTTTTTTTTTCGTTTTTCATGGTGGAGAATTAGTGAATCGACATTCACTTCCCTTCAAATTATTTACTTGTTAGATTACGACATCCCTTTTCTAATTTGTAAATAATGTTGTTGGTTCCTAGCCCTAATTTCTCATTTGGGTAATTAATTGGGGAAATTCATTTCTAATCAACTTTGTTCTTTTTCCTTTTCAGATGTCGAACGCAAACAACAACGCTTCTGGGTCAAACTCCTCTGGTTCATTCTCACTCATGAACTTGTGTGGGAAAGTGATCTTCGATGGGACCAATTTCAGTAATTGGATCCGCAACATTCGCATGATCACTCGCTACGAGGACAAAGAATATGTCCTCTACGAGAAGCTAAAGGAGATTGATATCGAAACTGCTACCGCCGATGAGATTGCGGCCTACGAGGCCCACGAGCGTGATGCCACGAAAGTCCATTGCATCATGCTCGTGACTATGACTGATGAGCTCCAAAAGTCCTATAAGGACAAGTACCCCTATGAGATGCATCAGGATCTGCTGGAACGCTACCACCAGAACGCTAGGCAAGAGAGGTATGAGATCATCACTTCAATGATCACTACAAAAATGGGTAATGGAGAGTCCCTTACCGCCCATCTGCAAAAGATGCAGAGATATGTTGATCGCCTACTGAAGTTAAATGTGAACTTCGATGAAGAGCTAGCAATTGACATCATCCTTCATTCATTGCCTTCCTGCTATAGCCAGTTCCGCATGACCTACCACATGAATAAGGAAGAGGTCTCCTTGAGCAAGCTTCAGGGCTTGTTGAGGACTGCTGAGAGCAACCTCAAGGATAAATCTGTTGCATCACCTCCAACTCCAGCTGCTGCTCCTATCTTGGCAATAGGGCAAGGGAAGGGTAAGAAGAGGAAGGCCTCCTCAAAGGGCCACCACAAGGGAAAGTCCCATGATGACACCTCTTCTAGTGGAACCAAAGTTGGTTCTGCTAAACCCAACTCAAACCCTAAGGAGGCAGAGTGCCACCACTGCCATAAGATAGGACATTGGAAAAGAAGCTGCCCAGAATATCTGCAGGCCATCAAGGATGGGAAGATCAAGCCATCTTTTGCAGGTATTTACACAATTAAGTCTAATAGTTTATCACATGCTACTTCTTGGGTTCTTGATACAGGATGTGGTTTCCACATATGTTCTGATTTGCAGGGACTAAAAAGAAATAGGGATGTGGAGCGTGGAAGGATGAATCTGATCATGTGAAATAGAAGATCGTCGCCTGTGACCAAGATTGGAGTTTATTCCTTAGTGCTTAGTAATGGTTTAGATTTAAATTTGAATAATTGTTGCTATTCGCCAGATATGGCTAGAAACATCATTTCATTTCATGGTTTATATAAACAAGGTTTTAGATATTCAGTTGATAATGATAAGGGTTCTATTTATGCTTATTTTAATAATGTTTTATATTTTGAAGCATTGCCTTGTAATGGAATATATGAAACTGTGATGGTTGTAGATAACTTAGGAAATGATGTGTTGTGTGTGGATTCTCCCAATAGTATGGATAAAGCATGCTTGTGGCATTGTCGTCTTGGACATGTCAACAAGAAACGCATAGCCCAACTCCAAAAGGATGGAGTGTTGGAGTCATTCGACCTTAGGGACGATGACGTGTGCGAGTCTTGTTTACTTGGAAAGATGACCAAGTCACCCTTCACTGGCACTTGTGCGAGGGGTGAGGGTTTATTGGATCTCATACATACAGATGTATGTGGACCCTTTAGATCCACCACAAGGGATGCAAATCGCTTCTATGTGACTTTCACAGTTGATTATAGCAGATATGGGTATATCTACATGATCAAGCACAAGTCAGAAACCTTTCAAAAGTTCAAAGCACAGTTGGGCATGAAAATCAAGATGCTTCGATCTGATCGAGGTGGAGAGTACCTAAGTCTTGAATTCCACGACTACCTCAAGGAATGTGGAATAGTTTCACAATTGACGCCACCTAGGACACCACAATTGAATGGTGTAGCTGAGAGGCATAATCGAACTTTGCTAGACATGGTTCGTTCCATGATGAGTCGTGCTTCACTACCTATCTCATTCTGGGGGTATGCCTTAGAGACTGCCGCCCATATCCTTAACTTAGTCCCTACAAAGAAGGTTGCCAAAACACCTCACGAGATGTGGACATGGAAACCTCCCTCGTTGGCACATATCAAGGTTTGGGGTTACGAGGTTTTCGTAAGACGAGAAACTCACGACAAGCTCAAACCTCGTAGTGAGCGATGTATTTTCATCGGCTACCCACAGAAATTCTTTGGATATCTCTTCTACAGACCGAGTGACAATGTAGTCTTCGTTGCGAGGAGAGGGGTTTTCCGAGAGCGAGAACTCATAAGCCAAGGAGACAGTGGGAGGAAAATCGATCTTGAAGAGCTTCAAGAATCGACCGATGAAGGAACCTCTAACACTGGCACTCAACCCGAGGAGGAAACTCCGGTTGAACCGATTGACGAGTCCTTACCTCTTAGACGTTCCGAAAGGGTTAGTGTTCCACCCCAGTTTTATGGTTTTCATATTACTATGGAAGGGGATACGTTCATTAGTGATAGTACACTAGTGAATATGGACGAACCTAACAGCTATAAGGAAGCCATGGGAGGCCTAGAGTCTGCGAAATAGAAAGAGGCTATGGACAGCGAGATTCAGTCCATGTATGACAACCATGTTTGGAATTTGGTTGACAATGTACCAGGTCATAAGACGGTCGGGTACAATTGCATTTTTAAGAAGAAGACCGACGTGGATGGAAACGTGCACACTTATAAGGCGCGATTGGTTGCGAAGGGTATCACTCAAACTCCTGGAGTTGACTACGACGAAACCTTCTCACCAGTTGCGAAGATAAAGTCTATCAGGGTGATGCTAGCCATTGCTGCATTTCATGACTATGAAATATGGCAAATAGATGTCAAAACCTCTTTCCTTAATGGGAAGTTGGCTGAGGATGTTTACATGGCTCAGCCAAAGGGTTTTGTCAATACGAAGCATCCCAATAGAGTGTGTAAGCTTGAGAAGTCCATTTATGGACTTAAGCAAGCGTCTCGCAGATGGAATCTTTGTTTTGACGAGAAGGTCAAAGAGTTTGGTTTTCTGCGAAGCGAAGATGAATCGTGTGTATATGTCAAAGCCAGTGGGAGTGTAGTAAGCTTTCTCGTATTGTATGTCGATGAAATACTACTCATAGGAAACGATATCCCGACATTGCAGGAGGTTAAGTCCTTGCTCGAGAAGTGCTTCGCTATGAAGGACCTCGGAGAGGCTTCCTATATTTTGGGAATAAGGATAGTGAGAGACAGAAGTAAGAGACTAATAGGACTTAGTCAGAATACTTGCTTGGACAAGGTACTAAAACGTTTTAGTATGGAGAATTCAAAGAAAGGGGAGTTACCAATCCAAAGTAATGCCAAGTTGAGTAAGGCTTAGAGTCCGAGTATTGAAGTCGAGATAGCAGAGATGAGCCGAGTACCTTACGCTTCCGCAGTCGGCTAGATCATGTATGCTATGACTTGTACTCGCCCTGATGTTGCCTTCGCTTTGAGCATGGTCAGCAGATATCAAGGGAACCCTGGCAGAGCGCATTGGATCGTAGTCAAGAACATTCTTAAGTACCTTCGGAGGACCAAGGAATGGTTTTTAGTCCTCGGTGGGAGTGATGACTTAAAGGTGCGAGGGTACAGTGACGCCAGATTTCAGACCGACAGGGACAACTATCGTTCGCAGTCGGGCTTGGTCTTTACCCTCAATGGAGGAGCAGTAACTTGGAAGAGTTCCAAGCAGGAAACTGTAGCTGATTCAACGTGCGAATCAGAGTACATTGCAGCAAGCGAAGCGTCAAAGGAGGTAATATGGTTGAAGAACTTCATTGGAGACCTTGGAGTTGTGCCAGCCATAAAGGAGCCTATGGAGATTTTTTGTGATAATGAAGGAGCGGTTGCCTTGGCCAAGGAACCAAGAGATCACGGTAGATCTCGACATATCGACAGAAAATATCACTTTATTCGAGATAGGGTGGAAGAAGGACTCCTCGTAGTGAAGTGGGTATCGTCAGAGGATAACCCAGCAGATCCGCTTAAAAAGGGATTGAGCAGGGTTAAGCACTTGCAGCACGCTAGGAGCATTGGGTTGAAGGACGATATTAGTTTAGATTACATAGTTTGGAAACGTGTAATAGATAAGTTGTTATTAACATTTGATGATTAAATAAAGGAGTATTATTTATTAGTAATGTTACTGTCTTATGTTAATCTTTTACCTATTGTTTCATTTTGCATGTTTCGACTTCCTGAATGATTGAATTATTTGATAATAATCGAATTATTCAAACGGTCCACAGTCGTTCATATGTTGGAAGTAGATATGAATGAAGACTGTCATGAATTGGTGTGTAGATTGTCTAAAGTGTATTATACATAGCAAAGGTTTGCTACAACGTTCATGAGTGCTTATGAACTTTATTTGAGCATTGGAATAAACCCACACTTACTGGAATCACTTCATGGAATTTATCACGAGTGATCGCAAGATGGTAATATCATATGGTCTTAAAACCTAGATATATGGTTTATTGTTTGTTAATTGGTTGTGCATTGATAATGCGTAAACGCATCAGCTACTTGATGTTATAAAACACATTGTTGTGTATGATTTGATTAGTGAATAGTAAATGCATATAAGTCGAAGTTTATCTGTTCCTTTTATCCTAAGAGGGTAAAAGCGATATCAGGGCCCCTCGATGATTTGATTTGACTTATGTGTCGGGCCCGGTCAGGACTGAATTGATGTGTTCAATTGAGTTCTATGTCAAATGAATCTGAGATCGAGAAACCAATTGCTGGACAATAAGTATGACAATGTTCCATGTAATTGTCCGCACGATATCTAGAATAGAGGATTATACGATCCCTTATCTGAAGGACAGGTTACTGATAAGATCAGAGTTTAACAGCGTCTTTGAGAGTTACGATTGCTAATCGGATAGTGCTTGCATTATAGTTACTAGACTTATCCAAGTGGGAGACTGTTGGATTAGTGTCTAAGCCCATAACTATATTTGGTAAGTACTTGACTCGGTTGTGCATGGTCCTTTTGGGTTGCCTTCACCATAGCAACTTGACAGGGTGATTTATGAAGAGAGAAGAGATATTATTATATTAATATATTATGAGAATAATATATTAAAGGAATAATAATATTATTTAATTAATATTAGTCATCAATTAATTAGGAATTAATTTGGTGACTAAAAGAGGTTAACTGAATAAAGGGGCTTAAACTGTCAATTATGTGATAGTTAGTTTTTGGGCTATGGATCCTTGTGAATATAGGGTGGCTGAAATTAAGGAGTATGGGCTCCTTGAATTCGTCTAAGCCTTACTCTAGAAGGATCCTTGGATTGCTTAGGGCCTAAGTTATTCAATTAGGGTTAAGGATGTAACCCTAGTAGCTCATAGTATAAATAGACCCCTAGGGTTGGAGAAATCGGCCACCTTGCTTCCATGGGAACCCTAGAGCCGATTTCTACATCCCTCATCTCTCTCCAAATCAACCTCTTGCTAGTTGGTGTTTGTAAGCCATTAATGGAGTGACAATTGTGACTCTGAGCTCCAAGAACAAGAAGATTCAATCAAGCAATCAAAGATATTCATCTAGATCTGATTTCATATGTCAAGTTTCTATTGTATCCACTAGATCTAGAATTGTAAGTCTTGGATACAATGCATGTTCAATTAGAGAAACCAAGATCCAAGCATTAGGGTTTGCATGTGCACATAGGAAAGTTCTTATGGCTCAAACCCATCAGCAAGATGGTCGAATTAGTGCTTGTCCGCTGGAAACATACGAATGGGCCAAATCTCACCTCGGAGACAAAGAGTGACATGATGAGGCGCTATCCACATTTGTTTGTTGATGTGTGATTACGGGTACGTAATCATCATAAGGGGGAGAGAATTGTAACACCCGTATTTCTAGGCTAGGAATTAATGATGATGTAATAGTCTAGGTTAACCCTTATAACTCGTTTTGAAATAATAAGAATGTATTATTTGCGTATTATGTGTTTATTGCTTAACTGTGTGATTTAAATGAATTAAGGATAAAAATAAGCGATAAAATAAAATATTAGATAAGCCCGATATCTATGAAGGAAGTTGTAGTGGTCGTGGCAAGGTTTCCGAATATATAAAGAATGTCAAAATCCGAGTTATAGCGAAGAAGTTATCACCTGTCGAACTTTCGCGACAGAACCGGTACGAGACTGTGTGACGTAAATAGTGAATTTACGATAGAGAGATATTTAGCCTTAGTGATCTAAACGAGAATCAAAGATCTCATCAATAGTAATGCAACGGTAAAAAGACAAACGAAAACAGACGTCGGATGAAGAAGTTATTAATTTCTAACGGAGTTTTCCTGTCCCGGCCTACTAAAAATAATATAATAAAAGTTAAATTCAAAATTAGCCAACGGAGTCTAAACGAGAGTTGTAGAGAATAATCTCACCTACGCGTGGATATAACGAACGTCGAAACGGAGCTCGTATGCGAACGATATGAATTTTTGAAGTTCAGGGCACGAACTTCAACCCCTGTGTCAGAGCTCACGACATGAGCACAGTGTTCACGACGTGAGCAGGTGATAGACATCTTCCAGGGCAAGTGGACATGATGAACGCAGTAACCTATGGAGCTCACGACGTGAGCATTAGTGGCTCACGACGTGAGCATATAGTTTCAGCCTCCTATAAATAGAAAGCGAGGCCAGCCGTTTAGGGTTGCCAATTTCTTTCCTCTCACTCCATGTTACATCGATTTGCGTGCAAGTTATACCCCCAAAGCCCCGGTATCATCCCGAGTCCTGAAGCTCCGAAGGTCCCGAGAAAAAAAGAGTTTCCGAGCCGAAGCTCTGCCCGCGAGAAGCCCGGTGTGTGAAGAGATCACAGTTTCACCGAAGAATTCCACTTTAAGAGCCGTAGTGCTGTCCGAGCATCATCTTATCAGGTGAGTGCATAGTCCCTTTCATATACACGATATTAATACAAGTATTGATGAATGTGTTAGATATATGATATGATTAAGTGTGTATTTGATTTCTATAATACACGTATAAGAATTATACTCTATGAAAAATGTGCTATGTGATTATATACTATCTGTTATGTGGTATGGGTATTGAATGAATATGTTATACAGGTTTTAAGCTGTATATAAACAAGTATATTTTATCTACAAATATGTTGGGTAGAATATGGGTAGATAGTGATGTGTGATGAAATAAAAATGATGAGAGGCCTCGATTTGATTGTGATCTAGTCGTCCAACAGAATATGGATGACGACCACAGACTTTTCTAGACAGTTCAGTGGAACGCTGGCAGGCTCATAACCTGTAGGTGTAGTGAACTTGGGTGTTCATTTGCTGTATTCTATCCCCCTCATGGTTGCCTTAGGACATTCATTGCTGAGGAAACCCCTTTGCAGCAGTGTCCGTCCCGATGAAAATCCTAGATTAGGTCCCTTGTAATAGTTGTTGTCATAGGGACGTAAAGTGAGGATAACGGGAATGGGTAATCGGGTTATTGTTGGTTGGTGAAATTAAATATAACTATTTATTGTGGGTTGAAAACCCTATATGCTCACCAGGCTCCCAAGCCTGACCCACTCAGTTTTTATTTGTATTATACGTAGTGGTGCGACAGCATAAGTTGGAGAACTTGTGAAGATGTTTTTGTTTATAGACCAGTAGTTGTATATAACTGTGTAAGGTCTATGTTTTATTGTTTATGCTTTTGTGTCTTTATCGGAACATGACATCCCGAGTTTTGATATATAATGAAAATACATTTCTTTAAAAATGCTTTGATAAACCTTATTTTATCATGTATTGTTTTGGGGACAAATTCCGCAACTCTTTTAAATCAATGGATTTACTCTGAAATTATTTTAAAAGCATAAATGACACCGGTCTTTTCTGGCTGTGAATTTGGGGATGTCACATTAGGTAAAATACAAAAGAATTAAACTAGTCCAAAAAGTTGTGCATGACTTATTAATTCATACCATATGAAATAATAACTAGTTATACTCTCTTATAATTATTATTTTCACAAAACAATAATTATTCTTTAATTAAATACAATAAATGATATTATTTATTAATAATCATATTAATAATAATTATACAAAATGTGCCAACTTGATAAAGGTATGACCCTATATGATCATATATTATTAGCAATGTCACACAATAATGATTCTTGGGCTTATAGATTCAATAGTAATTGTCTTCCCCCTTAAATATGGTTGAAACACGAAGTATACCATGCTGAGATTAGCATTTCAGGTTTATCAGATTCAACTCATACCAGACGATTTTTCTTCACAATGATTAATGATTCATGGTTCATCAGATTCAATTCCATACACATTGCATCATTTTTGTATATAACTGGTCTCACTTGACTATCCCCATTTCAGTAGAAGAGAGAATCTGCAAAAACAAATCCCTAGAATACTAACTTTGATAGATGGAACACCAATTTACAATATATAACCTAGAAATCCAAAATTTTAGGAAAAACTTGGAAAGAACACTGCCTGCACACCAGTTTCAAAATGACGACTCCCTTTAGTCATATGAACACACATAAAATAAATCAACTTAGTGCAGATTAACAAACCATAGTTCTTGATCGTCGTTGTTGGAGAGAACTCTACGTTAAAACAAATACACATATCTGATTTAAATCACAAGAAAATAAATCACAAATTTACAAACCCTATCTTCCTCAAAGAGGGAGGTTTCCATCGTAGAATTGGTTTCCACACACACACACACACACATACATATATATATATATATATATATATATATATATATATATATATATATATATATATATATATATATATATATATATTAGCTCACATGTAAACTCTTTAATATAAAATCTTTCACACACACACACACACACACACACATATATATATATATATATATATATATATATATATATATATATATATATATATATATATATATATATATATATATATATATGTAAAGAGTTTATATGTGAGCTATATATAAATTATTTCATGGTAATAATAATATAAGCATTAGGAGTAGAGAATCATAGTCTTACAAGAGATAAAATAAGACTAACACAAAAGACCTAAGTTAATTAAGAAGGATATTGGGTAGTATCTCCTTAAGAATATGTGTGAGATATAAACGAAGGGTAGAACTTTGGCATTCGTCCATGGTCCGAGGATATGGATTAGGTATAGTTATCTGCCACTAATCCGAGAGTATGGATTAGGCATAATCATTTGTCAATGGTTCGAGAGTATGGATTATGCATAGTCATTTGTCACTGATCTGAGAGTATGGACTAGCCAAAGTTATTCATCCTTGGTTCCAGAGTATGTATTAGGCATATTCATTTGTCACCGATCTGAGAATATGGACTACACAAAGTCATTCATCCCTAGTCCGAGAGTATGGATTAGGAATAGTTATTTGTCACTGATATGACAGTATGGATTAGATATAATTATTTATTCCTGATCTGAGAGTATGGATTAGCTGAAGCCATTTATTTCTGAATACGGGAGTATGGACTATGTGAGGATCGGCGGGTTGGGGCAGATAGCTTATATGAGAGATATTTGTATTTGCGAGTTCAAAATATGTACACATATTATAAGATTGTGGGATTGAAATCCCTACGTACTCAGCAAGTACCCCAACCTGACCCACTTAATTTCTTTGTATCATAGGTAGCAATACAAAAGTACATACACAATGAGAGACACAAGGAGATGTAGACCATTAGTATATTGAGACACTGTAAGTCTTTGTTTATGATTATGTTTTGTATCGGTTATGACATCCTGATTTTTAATAATATAAACAAAACACATTTCTTCGTAAATGATTTGATAAAATCATTATAATATTTTTCGGAAATTTTTTGCATAATTAGTCTTTTTAAAAGAATACTCTGGTTTAATAAGCGTAAACAAATCGATCTTTTTTGGACGTAAAAATGGGGATGTCACAGTTGGTATCAGAGCATTAGTATAAGTGAACTAGGAATTTGTAGAATTTCTAGACTTAAACTTAGAATGCTATAAAATAATTATGAGACGAGTTTCTATTGTATTTTAATTGGCACAAGCACTAGCTAACTTTAGGATATGATGCCTAATTTTGCTTTTATGTGCTAAATGGTTTGAATTATAGCATGCCATAGGTTGCCTATTTAAAATGCTATTATCTAATTAGAACTGAGGTCTGTTGCCGACCTAGACATGGGTAATTTTATGTGTTCGGGTTTCTAAACGTTTAATTACAGTTTTAGAACTGACATATAAATTTTTGGAATAATAAGGAGGAATACGCGTCTAAACCTTCCCTATCTATATTCTCGTCTCAGTAAACTAAAATCCCATTTGGTGTATAGAACGTCATGGTGAGAACACACAGCGGATTAGGAAATGCTAATGGAAACCAAGTACCCAAGGTAGCAGTTGCACCCAAGCCAATGACGATGGCAGGAGTACAAGAAATGATGCAGATAATGTTAGACCTTCAGATGGAGGAGACAAGTCGTTTACTTCAGGGTAATATAGGTGAAACCACTACACCATTCATGCAACGTGGGATGGAAGAAGAACAGTTAGAGGAAGAAAATTAGAGTCGGACCTTTAGCTAGGCTGATCCCTAAGCACTAAGGAGGAACAATCTTGATGATAGGGTTGAGAGAGGAGGATGCAAGTACAAAGATTCCAAGGATGCAAAACCGCCAAGTCTTTTTGGAAATCCAACCTGGTGCAAGTCATGGAATGGATCTCCGAGATGGAGATGGTGTTTGAGAGCTATGACTGCAGCGAGAGGCATGAGACAATCCTTGTAGCCCGACAACTAAAGGGTGGAGTTTTGATCTGATGGAATTTGTTGGATGATTATATGCCAAGAAAGGAAGAAAGGATAATGTCATGGGTAAACTTCCTGATACAGTTGAAAAGAGAATACTGCTCCGAGCGAGAACTTATGGTTATCAACAATGAGTTCAAAAATCTGAAGAAAGGCAAACTAAGCGTCAACGAGTATGTTGTAGCCTTCACCGAGAAGATGAAGTTGGTACCTTATCTAATACCCAAAGAACTTTCCAAGGTCGATAAGTTCGCTAACGGACTACCAGCAGACTTTGGTCCAACTGTAAAATTAGCAAACACTTTGAAAGAGGCTATCTGGTTAGCCAAGAATGTGGAGATCCAAGTAATGGAAAAGAGTCTGGAGAAAGCTTAAGAGGGAGACAAGAGGAAGATCGAAGGATATTCTAAATCGAATAAAAAGAGTAGATTTTCAAAATCTAACGAAAAGGAGCTTGAAAGTAGCGGCAAGGCATAATGGTGTGACAAGTGCAAAAGGAAGCACTTTCAGAGATGCACCGAAAACATGACCTCCTTCAAGTATGGGAAGACTAGTCACCATGCCAACGAATGCAAGGCGACGCAAGAGGTTTGCTTCGAGTGTGGAGAAGCAGGGCATTTCCACAAGGACTGCTCAAAGAAAACAGGGGTGAAAAGGCCAAATATTCTGGCAAAGCCAAATGCAAGGGCGTATGATATGATCCTTGATGAAATAAGAATAGGTCGGGAATAGAGAGCGGCTTATCTAGAGTTTGTATATAATGGAGGAAGTAAGTAGTATTAGAATGAGTGACCTAATGTAACAGGCATGTAAAATAAATTAATCTTGGAACCGTTTTTGGAGATAATGCCATTTCCTAAATTATGTTATGTGTTTTCTCTGTGATTTCCTTTTTAAGATAACTTAGTGGACTGCGAGAAAATACCTGGGACGAGTATGAGTAGTTGTGAAAGGTAGTAGAGGCCTATACTACCGGAAGCACAAGACTCACACTTGAATCAGGGAAAGTCACAAGATTACTATGTCTATAAGTAGTTGAGCTATTTTTGTTTATTTCCATCATTACCTTTGTTTCGGTAATGACTACGAAGATAAATATTTCGACCTTATTGGTCATATCAAATCAATTCTGACTAAGATATATTTGTAAAGCGACAAACTTGGTTTTAAGAACCATGTTTGACGTAGTGTTCGACTTTACTCGAAGATAGAAGAAGGAAAGGATCGAGGAAATCGACAGACATATTGAAAATCGTTAATAGAGCTTAGCAGCCACTAACTAGAGATTGCTACCTGCTAGTATGTGATTATATCACATTAGAATGCGAAGTAAAGACATTATATTAGGTTAAGTCAATTTAACAAAGGAGCAGAAGCCTCCAATGGAGATTGAATTTAGGAGGAAGAGCAAGTGCAGGATTTAACACTCAATAAGTTTAAGAGTTAAAAACACAATGGAAAAGACATAAGAGTTACGGTTACCACCCAGGATGGAAAGGAAACATGTGGAGCCATTGTAACGCCCGAAGATTCGGGCTAGTCAATTTAAAGTTAATAAGCGTTAAAAATGACTTTTTGATAGAAGATTATTTAGGACACATAATCTTAACAAAAGTTATTTTATATGTGGTAAGGATTCCATACATATAAATAATTTTAAAATCCGACCTCGTATGAAGAGGTTATGCTTCTTCAAAGTTCCGCGGTTAACCAACACAACATTGCGCATCATAAAAAAGTGGACGAACTCTATGTTGATTGTTACGAAAAACAATCTAAACAAGAGTTGAAGATCTCATCCATATGATTTCGTTGATATAAAGACAGTCGAGAACGGATATTGTATGAGGGAGTTATGAATTTTTAACGAACTTTAACAGTCTAAGCATGTTAAAATAATATAATTTTAAAAATATATTTTAAAATTAGCCGACTGAGTCTAAATGAAAGTTATAGATCTCATCGAAAGCTTTATGGGGTTAAAATACTTAAAAAAACAGAGCTCGTATGAAGAAGTTACATAATTTTGAAGTTTTGAAATTTGTTGCACGCGTATTCGCCTCACGCACGACGTTCTAGAAGCCGTCATGATGCCCCAACCACAAACTACCACGTTTCAAGCTTTAAGAAGGGGAAGAGTAGCGCCCAAGCAGGTGTGTGGCGTGCACCTGCCCTTGTGTGGTGCACATACCAAGTTTTCTTCCTATAAATTGCCATTGAGCCTCCATTCGTTCGCCACACCTTCCAGAGCGATTCTCTCGAGTTTTACTCAATTTTAGCCTATTTTATTGAGTTTCTGGTGTAACGTCCCAAAACTGAGAACCAAAAATATTTGTTTTTATATTAAATAAACCATCAACCAAACATGTTTGTCAAAACCATAAAGTATTCAGAGAGTAGCCATAAACATCTCAAAATTATACCAGAGTCAAATAATCGGAAAATCATGGTACATGTAATGCGATCATCTCGAGATCTTCCCCTTCGAACCAGAAGTACCTGAAACATAAACTGACAACCATAAGCACAAAGTTTAGTGAGTTCCCCAAAATACTGCATACCATACATATATGTTAGCTGAAGGCTGTACCGGATCTATTTCACCACCGAGTCTATTTCAACTCATATGTTAGCCAAGGCTGTACCGGTTCTATTTCACCCCCATGTCTATTTCATCCCCGAGTCTATTTCAACTCATATGTCAGCACAAGGTTGTATCGGGTCTATTTCATCCCCGGTTCTATATAGCAAACAGGCACACAGGCATACAACACATACAACAGGGGTCACTAAGACTACAAGCACATACAATACCTAGTTTCCTACAATATAGTGAGCAAACTCACCACGCAAAGTAGCTCAGAAGTCAACACGCCCTCAAAATCCTACAACAGGCACTAAGTGCCAGCTAAATAATCATGAAAGGAAAAACCTTAATCTACCTATTAAGACATTTATAGCTGAACAAAATCCACAAGTCAAAAGTCAACCCTCAAGGTCAACGGTCAAAGTCAATAGTCAATGTTGACTCCAACCGACCGCCACAACGTGGTCTTCCATGGCCACCTCAGCCGCCACACTGTGGTGACCTAGGACAACGCCGTGGTAGCTGGGGGGGGGGGGAGGTTCCAGCAGCTTAATGCGTTAAGCTGTTTTGTTCGATACCAAGAGCTCCAAAGCTCATATCTAGTCCAAAATGCGGTCTACAAGGATAAAGTTTCTAACTTTATCCACTAAGACCACCCAAAAGGTCCAAAACTTATTTCCCCAAGTCCAACAAGCCTTAAAAATGCAAGATCTAAACCAATAAGCACTTAATCCATGAATTCTGAAGTTTATACTTTCCAAAAGTGATTCTAGCACCAAAACTAACCTAAAAGTTGGTGCTTTATAGACATGCATGTCTTCAACCCATATTAGATGAAAATGAGGGTTTATGACCTAAATCTCATGCATGGATTGAAAACCCAACCAAACTCCAGATCCAAGGCACAAATTATCCCAAATTTCCTTCATAAAGTAGCAAACTTTAAGAGATCTCGCTATCCCAACAAACAAGAACAAGAAGTTAATGGGACAAAACAGAAGATCTAACAACTTAACATGATAAAAATAGAGTCTTTGATGCTTACAAAGGTCTAGAAGAGTGCTATGGTAATGAATAGATACTTGCTTGCTTAATATTTGCTTCTTTCTTAGCTTCATGGAACACCAAAACTAGCTTAATAATGGAGGAAAGTGATTAAGGTTTTCTTTAGGGTTTGAGGGGGTTGATGAAGGTTAAGGATGAACAAACCCTAGCCTCCTCCTTCCTTTAAATAGGGAGCAAACCTATAAAAATAGGGTTTTCACATCAGCCGTCCACCACGCCGTGGACACTACTGCCACGTCGTGGTGGTTTAAATGAAACACGCGAACCCTTCTTGCCTCGCCATGTCGAGGTGGTGCCTCCACCATGCCGTGGCAATCCCCAAAATGATAATTTAATTATGAAAAATGTACCTCAAGATCCGGGCGTTACAACTCTCCCCCAATTGAATTAGTCTTCGTTCTCGAAGTCCGCCACCTCAAACAGATCGGGGTAGTGCTCTCTCGTTTCGTCCTCCGGCTCCCACGTCCATTCTGAACCCTTTTGGTGTTTCCAATGTAACTTCACGATATCTACAACCGTGTTTCGCAGAGTCTTCGTCCTCATATCAAGGATCACCACCGGTCTCTCTATATAATTTAGGCAATCACCCACCTAAATGTCCTCTAATGGAACCACTGCCGAATCATTAACCAAACATTTTCATAGCTGGGAGACATGAAAAGTGCTATGAATCTGACTGAGCTCCTATGGAAGATCCAAATGATACGCCACCCTGCCCACCCAGGCTATCACCCTGGATAGACCAATATACATGGGGCCTATCTTACCCCGCTTCCTGAATCGGATGACACATTTCCAAGGTGACACCTTCAGGAGTACCATGTCCCCAACTTGAAACTCCAAGTCTAATTGGTGTCTATGTACGTAACGCTTCTGTCGACTCTGAGTTGTCTGAAGTCTGCCGCTAACCTGCTGAATTAATTTTCGTTGTTTTGAGTACCACATCCCTACTCCCCATGACCCGCTGACCGACCTCACCCTAACATATCAGGGTCCTACACTTCCTCTCGTAGAACATCTTAAAAGGAGGTCGATCATTGTTGTCCTGATAACTGTTGTTATACGAAAATTCCGCCAAAAGAAGATATATATCCCAACTACAGCCAAAATCCAAAACACATGCCCGCAGCATGTCCTCTAATGTTTGGATAGTCTGCTCACTCTAACCATCAGTTTGTGTGTGGAAAGTCGTGTTGAAGTGAATACGATTACCCAACTCCTCGTGGAACCTCTTTTAGAACCTGGAAGTAAACTGAACATCCCTATCAGAGACCATATAAACCGATATCCCATGTCATGCGACCACTTCCCCAATGTAGATATCGGCCAACTTCTCCGCCAAAATACACTCCTAGATCGGAATAAAATGCGTGCTCTTGGTCAATCGGTCCTCGATGACCCATATTGAATCCACTCTGCACGATGTACGAGGCAATTTGGTGATAAAATCCATCGTAATCTCTTCCCATTTCCAAACGGGGACTTCCAGTGGCTCCATCTTAGCATGAGGTCGCTGATGTTCGGTCTTGACTTTCCTGCAATTCAAGCACCTATCCACATACCAGGCCACGTTTTGCTTCACACATGGCCACCAATAGTCAAGTCGGAGATCTCTATACATCTTTGTCGCTCCAGGATGAATAGAGAATCTTGACTTGTGTACTTCCTCCATCAAAACCTGACGCACGTCACCCCAATAAGGAACCCACACCCTCCGATGAAGGGTCAGTAATCCTCGGCTATCATAATCAAAGGAAGCCACCTGACCCACTATGACCTCACTCTTCTGGTGCTCTTCCTTCATAGCCTCAACCTGAGCCTCTCGAATCTGCTCTAAAAGTGGGGTAATCATTGTCATCCTTAAACAAACATCCCCGATCAGAGAAGCAACTGCCTTGTGGTTGAGAGCATTGGCCACCATGTTGGCCATCCCCGGGTGATAAAGGATGTCACAATCATAATCCTTCACCACATCTAACCATCTATGTTGCCTCATATTCAGATTTAGCTAATCCATCAGATACCTCATACTCTTGTGATCCGTGTAAATAGTACAATGGAACCTATATAGGTAATGTCGCCAAATCTTGAGGGCGAACACCACAACCAACTCCTAATCATGTGTAGGATAATTCGCCTCATGAAGCTTCAACTATCTCGAGGCATAAGCGATCACATGACCCCGCTGCATCAGCACTACACCAAAACCTATGATTGATGAATCATAGTACACCACAAATCATGTGTAGGATAATCGGCGCCTCACACAATCTCTGCCTCGGAGTCTCAAAAGTTGCCTACTGCTCAGGCCCCCAACGAAACGTGACCGTCTTTTTCGTCAACCGGGTCAAAGGAACCGCTATCTTGGAAAAATCCTGAATGAATCTCCGATAGTAACCCGCCAATCCAAGGAAACTTCGAGTCTCAGATGGATACCTCGGAACCTCCCACCTCATCAGCGCGTCAACCTTGGCCGGATCGACCAAAATATCGTTTTGGTTGAAAAGGTGCCCCAAAAACTGCACCTCGTGCAACCAGAACTCACGCTTGGAGAACTATGCATATAACCTCTCCCTCCTCAGAGTCTCCAACACCTCACTCAGATGCTCCTCATGTTGTTATTGGGTCTTGGAATAGACCAGGATGTCATCAATAAACATGATCACAGACCGATACAGCATGGGCCTGCATACGCGATTCATTAGATCCATGAATGTGGTTGGAGCATTGGTGAGCCAGAAGGGCCTCACCACAAACTCGTAATGACCATAACGAGTTTGGAAAGCCGTCTTATGCGTGTCCTCCTCTATGACCTTCATCTGATGATAACCCAAATGCAGATCAATCTTGGAAAACCAAGATGCACCCTGGATCTGGTCAAATAAATCGTCAATCCTCGGGAGTCGATAATGATTCTTCATCGTTAGCTTATTCAGCTCCTGATAGTCTATACACATCCTATGTGACCCATCCTTCTTCGTCACAAACAAGATCGGCGCTCCCCATGGTAAACTACATGTCCGAATAAATCCCTTGTCTACCAGCTCATGCAGCTGCGTAGAGAACTCTTGCATCTCTGGAGGTTCTAATCAACAAAGTGATTTGGCTATTGGACCCATACCTGGAAGCAAGTTAATCCGAAACTCCACTTGCCTCTCCGGAGGCACTCCAGGCAAATCCTCCGGAAGAAAGTCACCCACAGTCATCTTATCCTTCTCCTGAGTATCCATTACATAAGCCACAAATCCATAACAACCCTGCTAAAGATAGCGTCTGACCCTAGCTACTGAACAGAGAACCGGTCCACGGTGAACACCCTCTCCCTCAATCATTAACTCTCGCCCACTTGGGGTTCGAATACATACCAAATGATGCTCACAATCAATCATTGCCCCAATAGGGTTCAACCAATCCATCCCTACAATAACCTTGCTCTCACACAGAGGAATATGAACCAAATCAATCAAGTACCGCTCACTAAACAACTCCAATATACATCATCGATGAACCCTCGATACTCGAAAAAGATAATCATCATCAATCTTAACCTCTAGTGCATACTCGAGCTCCCTCGGAGCATCAACAAACCTCTTCCTGAGCACAAAAGATAGAAAGCATCGGGTAGCCCCCAAATCAAACAATACCATAACAGAGATATCGTTCACAAGGAACGATCCTAAAAAAAAACATATATATAAATAGGAAAATCAACATAAATAAAGAGATAAGAGAAGATACATACATGTCACCACATCAGGTGCTGCACAAGCCTCCTCGGCTATCAGCTGAAATGCTCTGCTCCTCATAACAGGAGCCTCCACTTTGCCCTAACGGCCATCTGTAAGTCGAAAGGTCGTCGGAGTGGGTGTTGCAATTGGTCCTGTCGCTACTAAAATCGGACAATCGGTCTTTTTATGGCCCCTATGATTGCAATGAAAGCAAATCAGACTCGATCCTTGGGTGGTGGTTATGTCATCCCGGCTAAAGTGCCAAATCTTGCCTCGCTTCTAGCAGCTTGAACCACCCACCCTACAAGCTCCATCGCGCGTCTTGCCGCACTTGTCGCAGCGGTCCCGACCCTGCCGGCCCCTCGATCTCAAACCAAACACCTTGTGCCTCTTTCCTGAACCCTCAAAAATATGAACCTTCTCCGACTTCCTCTTCTTCTCCATCTCTAGATCAATCTCCCTCTCTCTGGCTTGCGCCACCATATCATCCAGTGTCTTGCAACCGAATCTGCTCACAAACTGCCTGATATCGCTCCTCAACATATCATGGTATTTTTCATGTTTCATCTCCTCATCCGACACAATATTGCGGAACCCGCAATGCCCTCTCACAAAACATAGTGGTGATCTATGCCACCGTCTCAGTAGTCTGTCGAAGGTACTGAAACTCCCTTGCCAACTGTTGGACCTCAATCTTAGGTGCAAACTCAGCCCAAAACCTCGTCACAAAATCCTCCCAAGTCATAGAATCAATTGTATCGCCTCCCAAGGCGTGTCCAACCTCCTCCCATCAATCTCGAGATCTGTATTTTAGAAGACATGATGCACTTCTGACCTTTTCCCCCTTGGGGCAGTAACTAGTATGAAAGGCGTTTGTGTCATCCGCTAACCAATGCATGCTCGCAATCGGGTCCTTCTTCTCGAAGAACTCCGGAGTCCCACATGCACGAAACTCTCAAAAAGTCAAAGAGTGGGATCCCACCATCGCCACCATCTCAGAACGAAAACCGCCTAAGCGCTCATCCAAATGCTTCATGATATCCTCCTTGATTATGCTGAATATCACATAAGTCTGCTCAAGAATACCGCGGGTAATCTCCATGATACCCTCCTGGTATCATCTTGACTTTCCATGACTCGAGTACGGATCCTCTGCTTCCATTAGTATGGGCCCATACTACCTTCCACATCTATCTTTACTTTCCTCAAAGATCGCCTTGAATCCCCCAGATTACTTCCTTATCAATCGATACAACCTCTATCAAAGCAAAGCTCTCGGCACCGAATCACCTCTTAGGTTTTCCTAGGGCTACCGCCTCTCCGCCATCAGCTGCAGAAGGAACTCCTTATAACACCCTCTAACAAGTTCATGAACACAATTACATATCACCGACACCAGATAATTCTTTGAATGAAAGGTCTCATACTACAACGGTTGGACTAAGATAAGAGATGTGCAATAGGTTTAAACCAAACCTTCTGAAATTATCTAATCTCAAAAATATGTAACTTAGCGTATTCGCTTGCTAGTTAGTTGATGTTAATGAGAACTCCTAAAAGCACAAAGCAAGCAACATTCAAGCATTGAGTAATCTGAATCCTAGCATAACCTAAACAGACCATCCTACCACTAACTGGTCTAGTCCTAGCATGCAAGTATACAAGCTCATACAATAGGCATATAAAGGCATCTCTCGTAGCATTCTATCATGCAAATCCTGAGCATATCCTTAGCCCTAGTCTAGCATGCGATTCACAGATTCACAATTCAAAGCATACCACCAGAACATGTTTGGGTATTTTGGGAAAACTTACTTTGTCTCGGTCGATTGCATGCATCACACCCCCTTTCTTTTATTAGAAAATTATTTTATAAAACATTTCTTCTTATGAAAAGTCTACCAAATCCTCAGTTTAAGCTCGGGCACCCCCATGAGTATGTCGGAATCCCTCAAACCAAGGCTCTGATACCAACTTGTTACGTCCCAAAACTCAGAACTATAAAGTATTCAGAGAGTAACCATAAACATCTCAAAAGTATATCGGAGTCAAATAATCGGAAAATCATGGTGCGTGAAAATATTATCATCCCAAGCTCATCCCCTTCGAACCGGAAGTACCTGAAACATAAACTAAAAACTGTAAGGACAAAGCTTAATGACTTCTCCAAAATACAACATACCATATATATATGTCAGCTCAAGGCTGTACTGGTTCTATTTCACCCCCAAGTCTTTATCAACTCATATGTCAACCCAAGGTTGTACCGGGTCTATTTCACCACCGCGTCTATTTCAACTCATATGCCATCAGAAAGTTGTATCGGGTCTATTTCACCACACATGCATACAACACATACAACAGGGGTTAAAAGGACTACCAGCATAAACAGTCCCTAGTGTCCTATAGTATAGTGAGAAAACTCACCTCGCAAAATAGATAAGACGTCAGCACGCCCTCAAAGTCCCACAACAGGCGCTAATTTCCACCTAGATAATCACGCAAGTGAAAACCTTAATCTACCTATTTGGACATTAATAGCTGAACAAAATCCACAAGTCAAAAGTCAACCCTCAAGGTCAACTGTCAAAGTCAACAGTCAATGTTGACTTTAGCCGACCGCCATGATGTGGTCTTCCTTGGCCATGTCATGGCCTACATACGACCAAACAGTTGGGAAAATCTCAGCGGCCACGTCGTGATAGCTGGGGGGGGGGGGTTCCAACAGCTTACCGCATTAAGCTGTTTTCTTCGATTCCAAGAGTTCCAAAGCTCAGATCTAGTC
This sequence comes from Lactuca virosa, assembly GCF_052849685.1. Classification (NCBI taxonomy): domain Eukaryota; kingdom Viridiplantae; phylum Streptophyta; class Magnoliopsida; order Asterales; family Asteraceae; genus Lactuca; species Lactuca virosa. Next base: position 21,612,461 of record NC_136427.1, on the reverse strand, counting down.
CAAAATGTAATCTAGAAGAATAAAGTTTACTTTATCCATTAATACCACCCAAAAGGTCCAAAACCCAATTCCTTAAGTCCCAAAAGGCTTAACAATGCAAGATCTTAACCAATAAGCACTTATTCCATAAAGTCTGAAGTCTATCCTTTCCAGAAGTGATTTTAGCACCAAAAATAACCTAAAAGATGGTGCTTTATAAACATGCATGTCCAATGCATGTCTTGAGCCCATATTAGGTCAAAATGAGGGTTTATGACATAAATCACATGCATGGATTGAAAAACAAACCAAACTCCAAATCTAAGGCACAAATTATACCAAATACCTCATAGATTCATAAAGTTGCAAACTTTAAGAGATCTCACCATCCCAACAAACAAGAACAATAAGTTAATGGGAAAAAACTGAAGATCTAACAACTTATCATGATAAAATCGACTCTTCGACACTTACAAAGTCCAGTAGAGTGCTAAGGTAAAGAATGGAGACTTGCTTGCTTGATCTTTGCTTCCTTCTTAGCTTCAAGGAACACCATAACTAGCTTAATAATGGAGGAAACTGATTAGGGTTTTCTTTAGGGTTTGAGGGGGCTGGTGGAGGCTGAGGATGAGCAAACCCTATCCACTTCATTTCTTCAAATAGAGAGAAAGCCCGGAAAAATAGGGTTTTCACGTCAGTCGTCCACCACGTCGTGGCCACTACACCCACGCCGTGGTGGTTTAAATGAAACACGTGAACCCTTTCGCCTCGCCACGTCGTGGTTCTGCCTCCACCATGCCGTGGTAATCTCCAAAATGATAATTTAATTATGAAAATTATACTTCAAGATCTAGGCGATACATCTGGCCGGCGGCAAAGCCCTGCGAAACCCTGAATACTTAGCTAGCTGTAACCTTCGAATAGGAGTTCCCGAGCCAGCATGCTTCCCACTTTGATTCCGGTTTTTCATCAAGAACCCTTGTAAATTAAGCTAAACTCTATTCTTTTTCACTGTAACTTATATTTATAGTCATAGTCATTATTATGAACCTATAAATAATATTTATTAGTAACTCCGTGTTGTTATACTGATTGATCTACTTACGGTAGAGGTGTCTAGAATGGTCACATTGGCTTGGTTGTTGGATTTCAGAAATGCTACACACCGGAATGATCTTGTCTCCCAACTGTCCTACATGGTTGATGCTTACTTGATAGATCTTGATGTAGACATTGGGATTATTGAAGAATCTATACTATAATTATTATAGTCACCATGATTAAGAAACTAGACTAAGGCTTAGTACTTTCTTCATCTAGGTCTTTTCAAAGTACGAAGCGAAGCGCTGCCAAAATTGTCAGACCAAGTGAGTGCATACTCCCTTTCTTGAACATGTATTTAATACAAGTATTAATTAAAGTATTAAATATATGTTAAAAGAGTTGATATGTGAGTTATATGCTTATTGTCTGGAATATGTGTTGGAAACATATTTGATAATATATGATATGCGAACCAAGTACGGTTCTATAGGCATTAAGCTATATATATATATATATATATATATATATATATATATATATATATATATATATATATATATATATATATATATATATATATATATATTATTTTATGGTAATAATATCATAAGTATCAGGAGTAGCGCATCATAGTCTTACCAGAGATAAAATAAGACTAATACAAAAGACCTAAGTTAATTAAGATGGATATTGAGTAGTATCTCCTTAAGAATACGTGTGAGATATACACGGAGGATAGAACTCTGACATTCTTCCCTGGTCCGAGAGTATGGATTAGGTATAGTCATCTACCACTAATCCGAGAATATAGATTAGGAATAATCATTTGTCCTTGGTCCGAGAGTATGGATTAGGCATAATCATTTGTCATTGATACGAGAGTATGGACTAGAAAAATTCATTCACCCCTGGTCCGAGAGTATGGATTAGGCATAGTCATTTTTCACTGATCCGAGAGTGTGGACTAGACGAATTCATTTATCCCTAGTCTGAGAGTATGGATTAGACATAGTCATTTGTCACTGATCCGAGAGTATGGATTACATATAATTATTTATTCCTGATCCGAGAGTATGGATTATGTGAGGATCGACGGGCTGGGTTAGATAACTTATATGAGAGATATTTGTATGTTGTGAGTTTGAATATATATATATATATATATATATATATATATATATATATATATATATATATTATAACATTGGGGGATTGAAATCCCTATGTACTCACCAGGTTCCCCAACCTGACTCACTCAGTTTCTTTGTATCACAGGTAGCAATACAAAAGTACATTCACAATAAGAGATACAATGAGATATAGTACATTAAGACATTGTAAGTCTCTGTTTATGCTTATGTTTTTTTATCAGTTATGACATCCCAAGTTTTATACATTGAAACAAAAAAAATTGTTTGAAAATGCTTTGATAATATCATTATCATGTTTTTTGGACAAATATCGAATAATTAATGTTTTTAAAAGAATACTCTGATTTAAAAAGCATAAACAAATTGGTGATTTTTGTCTGTAAAAATGAGGATGTCACAGCCGCTAATAGTCATCCACTTACAATAGTTACAACATTCATAACACTATTAGAAAGAGTATTATATTTTTATATTGTCGAGCATTTTAATAAGACTTCACACTTGAAAATAATACTCAAAAGATATAAATGTTAAACCTTTAAAATACAAAGATTATGATTTTTAAGAAAAAATTAATCATAATAACAATAACAACTATATTGACTTTAATGTCATTTGTGAAGTGTTCGTTTTAAACTAAAAATGTTTTCTTTCGCTTTGAAATTAAGATCAATAAACATTGACATGTCATCAAAGTTACAGGGGCTATTACTGTAACATAAGCTACAATTCAAAGTAAAAAAGAAAGGTTTAGGTCATTTTTAGTCACTGAACTTTTCTGAATGTTTTATTTTGATCATTATACTTTTTTTAAACTACCATTGGTCATTGCACTTGTTTTGTTTTGGTCATTCTAACCGGTGATAGCCGATATATAACACTGTGAAGGTTATAATTAGTCATTGAATTTTTATTTGTGTTTTATTTTAGTCATTATACTTTGTTTAAGCTACCATTGGTGACTAAACTTTTTTGTTTTTTTTTATTTTAGTCACTCTATTTTTTATTAGCATTTATAAAAAAAATTAAAAAATTAAAAAAATACTGTTTTTTTTTCTGTTGCTCCACAACTAAACATGGTACATCAATTATTTTAGAGTAAATTATATGAATAATCCTTGTGATTTAGGGTAGCATGCATGTTTAATGTTTTCAACTGTGTCATACAAAACATAGCCTTTGTGCGTTAAAGGAAGATCGACTCCCTTGATTTGGGCTTTTGGAAGAAGTAGTAGACTTGTTAGTGTTTTCAATTAATTCATATTTATTAAGATATTTTTTTTTGCTTTGGGCCACCCGATACATATACTTTTCATGGGGTTTCCTAACGTAAAACTAGTTATCGATGATGATTGGGGGGGTGCGTTTCAACTAGTGACAAGAGCGATGGGGCGGATATGTTGGATTATGAGCAAAACATCAATCCTATGGTGCACATGCAAACCCTAAAGCTTTGGATATAGTTTTTCTATTTATACATGCAATAATCATCCAAAGCTTGTAAACCCTAATCTACCATACAACAAAATCGAAATCTACATCTAATGAAGAATTAAGATATTACCTTCGATTGTAGCTTGATGATCTTGAGCTTTTGAGAACCTAGTACCTCAAATGTGATGCCTCTAGTAGATCACAAACAGCAAAGCAAATGGAGAATGAAAAAGATAGAGGGAGGAGGCTCAAAAGTCGGCTAGCAATCCTCTTAGGGTTTAGTTTGTCGATTTTAGCTGTCCCAAGGGTTCGTTATATAGCTGAGCAATTAGGGTTTCAGTCAAAACCGTAATCCAGTTGTTTAGTCCTTAAGCAGCCCAAAGGATCCTTCCAGAAGGCCCCTTGGACGATTTCTATGTGGGCTCCCACATAGAGTTCGTCCATTGCTTCCTTATGGATCCTAAGCCCAACTTCGTAACTATCTTATAATTACAGTATCAGTCACCTTGATTTAATTAACTTCTTTTGACCACAAAATTAATTCTAAATTAATTCTTGACCAATGTTAATTAAATAATATGATTTTTCTTTTAATATATTATTCACATAATATATTAATAAATCACTTTTATCCTCTTTCTGAATTATTCTTCCAGTCAAGTTGCTTCGGTGAAGGCAACCCAAAAGGACCCTGCTACTACTGGGTCAAGTAAATACCAAATATAGTTATGGGCTTAGACACCTAATCCAACAATCTCCCACTTGGATAAGTCTAATAACTATAAATGCAAGTACGACTTCAATCCGATTAGCAATCATAGCTCTCAAAACCTGTTGTCGAACTCTGACACGTCCCATAGATAAGGGATCGTATACTCCTCCCTTCTCACGATATCGTGTGGACAATCACATGGAACATAGTCATCCTTATTGTCCAACAATCTGTTTCTCGATCTCTGATTTGTCTGACATAGAAGTTAACTGAACACATCAATTCAGTCCTGACCGGGCCCGACACATAAGTCAAAACAAAATCATCGAGGGGCCCAAGATATCGCTTTTAGCCTCGTAGGATAAAAGGAACATATAAACTTCGACTTATATGCTTGTAATATTTACTCATCAAAGCGTACACAACAATGTGTTTTATAACATCAAGTTACTGATGCATTTACGGATTATCAATGCACAACCGAATCATAAACAACAACTCATATATCTAAGTTTAAAGACTATATGATATTATCGTCTCACAATCACTCGTGATTGATTCCATGAAGTGATTCATGTGAGCACGGGTTTAATCCAATACTCAAATCTTATTTCAGAAGCACTCATGAATGTTGCAGCAAACTTTTGCCATGTCTAAACGCTTAGACAATATACAAGCCAATTCATGACAGTCTTCTTTCATACTTAGTTCCAACGTATGATTGACTGTGGATAGTTTAGATAATCTTATTATTTAGGAAGTCAAAACATGCAAAGTGAAACAATAGTAAATAATTGACACAAGACAGTAACATTACTTATAAATAAAATACCTTTATTTAATCATCAAAATGTCAATTACAATTGATCTATTACAAGTTTCTAAAAGCTATCTAATCACTAAAACTAATATCGTCCTTCAGCCCAATGCTCCTAGCGTGCTGTAAGTGCTTAACCCTACCCAATCTCTTCGTAAGGGGATCTGCTGGGTTATCCTCTGACGATACCCTCTTCACTACGAGGAGTCCATCTTCTACCCGATGTCTAATGAAATGATATTTTCTGTCGATATGCCTGGATCTGCCATGATCCCTCGGTTCCTTGGTCAAGGAAACCGCACCTTCGTTATCGCAGAAAATCTCCATAGGCTCCTTTATGGCAGGTACAACTCCGAGGTCTCCGATGAAGTTCTTTAGCCATAACACCACCTTCGACATTTCGCTCGCTGCTATATACTCTGATTCTCACATTGATTCAGCTAAGGTCTCCTGCTTGGAACTTTCCCATGTCACTGCTCCTCCATTCAGGGTAAAGACCCAGCCCGACTTAGAGTGGAAATTATCTCGGTCGGTCTGAAAACTGGCGTTACTATACCATCGCACACTCAAGTCATCACTCCCACCGAGGATAAGAAACCAATCCTTAGTCCTCCGCAGGTACATAAGAATGTTCTTTACCGCAGTCCAATGAGCTCTACCAGGATTCCCTTGATATATGTTGACCATGCTCAAATTGAAGGCCACATCAGGGCGAGTACATGTCATAACATACATGATTGAGCCAACAGCGGAAGCATAAGGTACTCCGCTCATCTCTGCTATCTCGACATTAGTACTCGGACTTTGAGTCTTACTCAACTTGGTATTGCTTTGGATTGGTAGCTCCCTTTTCTTGGAATTTTCCATGCTAAAACGTTTGGACATTTTATCCAAGTACGTACTTTGACTAAGTCCTATTAGTCTCTTACTCCTATTTCTCAATATCCTTATCCCTAGATTATAGGAAGCTTCTCCGAGGTCCTTCATAAGGAAGCACTTCCCAAGCCAGGACTTGACCTCCTGTAAGGTTGGGACGTAGTTTCCTATGAGCAGTATGCCATCCACATACAAAACGAGAAAGCTAACTATACTCCCACTGGATTTGACATATACACAGGACTCATCCTCGCTTCTTGAGAAATCAAACTCTTTGACTTTCTCATCAAAATAAAGATTCCATTTCGAGATGCTTGTTTCAATGCATAGATGGATTTCTCAAGCTTACACACTCTATTAGGGTGCTTCGCATCGATAAAACCGTTTGGCTGACTCATGTAAACATCTTCAGCCAACTTCCCATTTAGGATAGTAGTTTTGACATCCAACTGCCATATTTCATAATCATGAAACGCAGCTATGGCTACCATAACCCTTATAGACTTAATATTCGCTACTGGTGAGAAGGCCTCATCATATTCAACTCCAGGAGTTTGAGTAAAGCCCTTCGCAACCAATCGCTACTGATGAAAATACACCGCTCACTTCGAGGTTCGAGCTTATCGTGAGTCTCTTGTCTTACGAAAGCCTCACAACCCCAAACCTTGATATGTGCCAACGAGGGAACTTTCCATGTCCACATCTCGTCAGGTGTTTGGGCAACCTTCTTAGTTGGGACTAGATTAAGGATATGGGCGGCAGTCTCTAAGGCATACCGCCAGAATGAGATAGGTAACGAAGCTCGACTCATCATGGAACGAACCATGTCCAACAAGGTTCGATTGCGCCTCTCAGTCACACCATTCAACTGCGGTGTCCTAGGCGGCGTCAATTGCGAGACAATTTTGCATTCCTTGAGGTAGTCGTGGAATTCAATACTAAGGTACTCACCAGCTCGATCGGATCGGAGCATCTTAATTTTCCTGCCCAGCTGATTCTCCACTTCTTGCTTAAACTCTTTGAACTTTTCAAAGCTTTCTGACTTGTGCTTGATTAAGTAGATATACCCATATCTATTATAATCATCGGTAAAAAGTCACATAGAAGCGGTTCGCATCCCTTGTGGTGGATCTCAAAGGCCCACATACATCGGTATGTATGAGATCCAATAAACCCTCACCCCTTTCACAAGTACCAGTGAAGGGTGACTTGGTCATCTTTCCAAGCAAACAAGATTTGCACGTGTCATCCGACTTGAGGTCGAATGACTCCAACACTCCATCCTTTTGAAGTTAAGCTATGCGTTTCTTATTGACATGTCCAAGACGACAATGTCACAAGCATGCTTTGTCCAAACCATTAGACGAATCAATGTGAAACACATTATTTCCTAAGTTATCTATAATATTCACAGTTTCATATAGTCCATTACAAGGAAATGCTTCAAAATAGAAAGTACCATTCAAGAAAGCATTAATAGAATAAATTTCATTATTAAACGAAAATCTAAAACCTTGTCTGTACAAACCATGAAAAAAAAATAATGTTTCTCGCCATTTCTGACGAGTAGCAACAATCATTTAAATCTAAACCTAACCCACTAATAAGCACTAAAGAGTAAACTCTAATCTTGGTGACATGCGATGCTTTTCTGTTCCCCATGATCAAGTTCATCTTAACATCCTCCACATCCCTACTTCTTCATAGACCCTGCAAATCAGAACAAATGTGAAAACCACATCCTGTATCAAGGACCCAAGAAATAGCATGTGATGAGTGTAACATCCCAAGACTAGGTATACCTTATAAGACCTTGTTCTTTTGGTAAATTGTCAAGTTTAGCCCTTATTGAGAAAAGGTGGTAAATGAGTACGTGGGGCGTACGCAAGTGTACGCTCAGCGTGCTCATATGTGTGTTTTTGACGCAGAAGCCACCTAGTACGTTGGGCGTACTAGGCCCAGAGTGAAAACCCTAATTTGGGGTGTGACCCTATATAAAGGATATGATGGCCTCATTCCTGGCCACCATTCTCAGACAAACAACCCTCTCAAACCCTAATCCTCGTTCTTGAGCTTGTGTGTGTCCATTTGAGAGCATTTGAGTGACTTTGTGTTTCTTTGGAGTGAAGAAGGAGCCTTGAAGAAGAAGGAGTGGGATTATAGGCTTTAGATCTGAGCATATCTGTGTTGGGAGCTTCATTTGGAGGTATAAAGCTCAAATCTTTCTCACTCTTTTGTTTTGTGCATCATGTTACACCATTTTAGGGTTTTGGTCCCAAAGTTGGATGCTTTATGAGATATTAAGCTCCAGAAATTATGATCAGCTCCTTTGAGTGTCTTTAGTGATATAGTGTCATAAAAATCGAGACATGGACGTGTAAATCAACCAATGCATGAGATATGAGCATTTTGAGATAAGAGAATGAGAGTTTTGGGTGTTTGTGACTTTGTCAGCCATGCAAAGTCTTAAAGTCACAGACTTTATGGAGTAAGAGCCCTTAGGGAGTCCATATATGTGATATGAGCTAAGGTCTTAACGGATTAAGACCAAATGAGTAGGAAGAGTAAAACCGGGACATACACTAAGCGTAATACAGTACGCGCAGCGTAGGGTCAAGAATCCCTGATGCATGCATGGCGTTGGAGTACGCCCAGCGTAGGAGTTCGGTATGTGCGGCGTACGCGCTGCCGTTGACTTTTAGTTGACTTTTAGGGTTTGGTCAATTTGTGGACTATTAAGGCCATGGAGGGGTAAAATGGTCTTTTACCCTTCTTTGAGCTTGTAGAAGGGTTAGTCTAGCTTCTTTGAGAGCCGCTATTAATTAGGGATAATTATCGTATGTGTTAGGCGGAGGCTAGACCGGTGATTCGAGTTCGAGGTTATACGATTTCTTACGAGGTGAGTCTTCTCACTATACTTACCATTAGTGGTATCTTTGTGTGACCGAGATGCCTTATGTGCTTACTTGTGTATTGTGATATCCTGCATTATGTCTTTGTCATTTAGGATGAGTATTATTATTATGAGCTTACTCAGTTAAGACCGGAGGGTCCACCCAAGTTATGGGACCCGAGGGTCCCCACTGAGACACATTGACCAGAGGGTCGTATTGAGTTAGCATTGAGTGGCTAATGTGATGTGTGTGGTATTTTGGGGAACTCACTAAGCTTCATGCTTACCGTGTTATGTGTTATGTGTTTCAGGTACTTCTCAGGATCATGGGATGACGTCGGCTTGATTGTACACACGAGGCGGAGTCACATTTAGAGGATCCTGGATTGTGTTGAAAACATTTTCTGATTTGTGTTTTTTAAAATATTGTCATTTGGGGTTTCGTGAACTATGTTATGAGAATTACGTGTTTTTTAAAAATGAAAATTTTGTTTGAAAATTTACGGTGTTACAATGAGTTGTTAGATTGAATAGTATAAATATCTGCGAAGGAGGGCTTTATCTTCCCATCCTTGATGTCCTGCAGATACTTCAGGCAGCTTCGTTTCCAATGCCCTTTGTCGTGACAGTAGAAACACTCGGCTTCTTTTGGGTTGGAGGAGGGGGTAACAGAACCAGCTTTGGTCCCACTTGAAGAGGATCCATCATGGGGTTTACCCTTGTGGTTCTTAGAAGGAGTCTTCCTCTTCTTTCCTTTCCCTTGCCCAATAGCCAAGACAGGGGTAGCAGTAGTAGGAGCAGATACAACATATTTGCCTTTTAGACTACTCTCAGCAGTCCATAGCAGGCCTTGAAGCTTGCTCAGAGTGACCTCCTCCTTGTTCATATGATAGCTCATATGAAACTGGTCATAACAAGGAGGCAATGAGTGTAGAATGATATCTATGGCCAGCTCCTCATCGAAGTTCACGTTCAACTTTAGAAAGTGGTCCATAAACCTTTGCATTTTCTGCAAGTGGGTCGTGATGGACTCTCCATCCTTCATTTTGGTAGTGATCATCGAAGCGATGATTTCGTACCTCTCCTGCCTAGCACTTTGATGGTACCTTTCCATCAAATCTCGGTGCATCTCGTATGGATAGTAGTCCTCGTAGGACTTTTGGAGTTCAGCAGTCATTGTTGCGAGCATGATGCAATGAACCTTCGTAGCATCTCGCACATGAGTTTCGTACGCAAAAATTTCTTCAGGAGTAGCAGTGTTCACGTTGACCTCCTTTAGCTCCTTGTCGAGAACATACTCTTTGTCCTCGTAGCAGGTGACCATGCGAATGTTTCAGATCCAATCATTGAAATTGGTTCCATCAAATATCACACTCCCACACAAGTTCATGAGTTAGAATGAGCAAGAAGGGGTCGAGCCAGAAGCCTTGTTGTTTTGAGTAGACTCCTGAAATAGAAAAGGAATAAAGTTTAGATTAGATAATAATCTCCAATTAAACACCAAAATGAGAAATTAGGGCTAGGACCCAACATGATTATTTACAATTTAGAAGAGGTATGCCTTAATCTAATTGCAAATTATATGAAGGTAGGTAAATGACGATTTACCAATTTCCAACATGAAAAATGAAAAATGATTTTCAGTTTTAAATGAATTGAAATTCCTAGATTCTTTTGAGATTCATTGAACTCTTCAATGGCATGTTTAAATCTCGATTATGCCCTTCAAGTTTATGACTGGGATACCGAGGATCACAAACAAGGTGTGAATAACCATGCAAATGTACTTGGTACTCTCGATGTCATTTACCACCTAATCAATGTGTCGGTTAACCATACACGCTCCATTGATCTATGATAAAAATCAAGCTACCCTTCGCCACCTTTGTTAGTCCCAAATTAGTGTACTGGTTAACCACGCATGCTCCACTAACGACTTGGCGAGGTGCAAAGTGTAATTTCATGGAATAACATACATTTTCACATTTTTCCTAAAGTAACTAAGATTGAGAATTTATAAAAGCATTTAGTTACTTTATATAATCATTATACTTATTAATGAGGAATTAGTTGTCCTATCCTACCCGTTCGGCTCACGACCCTCCACTAGTCAAGAGTGCGGTGGGTAAGAGTGGATACCCAATGGCGGTCATTTTACAGGCGGCTTCCTTAAACACCCCTTATAGACCAGCTTCGTGAATTAGTCCTACTAACAGTAAGACTGACTTATCTTATATATATATATATATATATATATATATATATATATATATATATATATAATTATTAATCTTTTAATATTAGTATAAGGGTTGAATTTTAAACTTTTAAAACTCTAGGGTTTAGAATTTAAATATTTCAAAATTAAAACTATTAATCAAAAATTTAAATTCCAAAACTTGAGGGCAAGTTTTGAAACCTTTCAAAACATCTTTTAGATCAAATTTGAAAAATAATTAAATAATCACATTATTAATCTATATCACATAATTTGACATAATCTATTTTCTTTGCAAGATAATTCAAATTAAAATACAAGTAATTAATATTTATCATATAAAACAAGTAATTATCTTATTTATGACAATTATCTTTCAATTGCATTAGGATAATCAATACCATATTGAAAAAATCGAATTTTATCAGTCAAAAATATTTTTGGTAATTATCCTAATTCAATTTCAGTCAAAATCCCGAAAAATCAGCCAACACACGACCCGACTCGCCGAGTCACTGACTGGACTCGTCGAGTTTCCCTGACTCGTCGAGTTCATCAGGTGACTCGACGACTTCATCATGCAAAGGCACAATTTTTCGACTTTCAGCTTTGAACAAATTAGTTATGCATCAAATACAAAAGAAAAACGACCTAGGCTCTAATACCACTGTTGGGTTATGAGCAAAACATCAATTCTATGGTGCACATGCAAACCCTAAAGCTTTGGATCTAGTTTTTCTATTTGTACATGCAATAATCATCCAAAGCTTTTAAAGCCTAATCTAGCATACAACAAAATCAAAATCTACATCTAATGAAGAGTTAAGATATTACCTTTGATTGTAGCTTGATGATCTTGAGCTTTTGAGAACCTAGCACCTAAAATGTGATGCTTCTAGTAGATCACAAACACCAAAGCAAATGGAGAATGTAAGAGAGAGAGAGAGAGGGAGGAGGCTCAAAAGTCGGCTAGCAATCCTCTTAGGGTTTAGTTGGCCGATTTTAGCTATCCCAAAGGTTCCTTATATAGCTGAGCAATTAGGGTTTCAGTCAAAACCCTAATCGAGTTGTTTAGTCCTTAAGCAGCCCAAAGGATCCTTCCAGAAGGCACCTTGGATGATTTCTAAGTGGGCTCCCACATAGAATTCGTCCATTGCTTCCATATGGATCCTAAGCCCAACTTTGTAACTATCTTATAATTACAGTATCAGTCCCCGTGATTTAATTAACCTCTTTTGACCACAAAATTAATTCTTGACCAATGTTAATTAAATAATATGATTTTTCTTTTAATATATTATTCACATAATATATTAATAAATCACTTTTATCATCTTTCTCAATTATTCTTCCAGTCAAGATGCTTCGGTGAAGGCAACCCAAAAGGACCATGCTACTACCGGGTCAAGTACATACCAAATATAGTTATGGGCTTAGACACCTAATCCCACAGGATAATGGCAAAGTAGTCTTTTTTTTTAACTCATCGGGAGAGTTCGAGTAAAAAAAACAAGTTAAGGACTAAATGTGCACCCTACCCTAAATCACAATGATTATTCATAGAATTTACTCTAAATTATTGATGTAACAAACTTAGTTGTGGAAATAAGGAAAAAATAGTAGGGTTTTTTTTATTATAAATGATAATAAAAAAACTGAGTGACTAAAATGGAAAAAATAAACAAATTCAATTACCAATTGTAGCTTAAACAAAGTATGATGACTAAAATAAAACATTCATAAAAGTTCAATGACTAATTATAACCTTGACAACATTGTTCGTTGTTACATACCTGCTATCCCCGATTAGAGTGACCAAAACGAACAAAATAAACAAGTTCAATGACCAATAATAGCTTAAATAAAGTATAATGATCAAAATAAAACATCCAGAAAAGTTCAGTGACTAAAAATGACCTAAACCCTAAAAAAAAGAATTGTCGTTTCAAGAAAACAAAAATTATGTCAAAGCCAGAGGGACTCGTTTTCTAACCTCGGTTTCTCCTTTGATTCTCAACATTTTCTTACAATTCCAGTGAGGTTTTCACATGGTTTGTCGAGGTTTATATAATTCCTATGATTATATCGGTTATAATCCACTCAAACGATCGAATTTAATTGAACATTATATGTGACGGTTTTTGACATTAAACCTAATAGTTTTCTACTAATTAACTCATTAATTTTTGAAATAATCAATATATTATGATATAATTAGATTATATATATATATATATATATATATATATATATATATATATATATATATATATATGAGTTATCACGTAAGTAAAGGACTTGTGGGCATATGTGTGTCTGTTATGTACATAATATTATGTATATAACCATCAAGAACTACATAATTTTAACAAAATGAAATCAAATCCCTTAATCATGTTTCTCGCATCCTCTATTAGATCTTATGTTAGGCATTGTATATATTTTTTATGGAGCTTTATAAGTTTAATTTTGCACCACAAACTGTGTATAAGAATATTTTATGAACTATATGTAGTTCTCTATATAAAATTTAATACAGAAAACTATAATGAAAGATGAAAAGTGTTCATTAAAAAACTCAATAAAACTCTTTCCATAACCCTTCAAAAAACCCATGCAGTTATACATAAGGTATGCATTGGGGGATGTTATGATGCCTACTAGAGGTCGAATAAAAAAACACATTCGAAATATATAGATGTTGGGGATGTTAGGTCCCTAATCTGCTTATGTATCAATCAGATCCGTTTGATGGTGCGGAATCCCAATCAAACGGATGATGTCAGATCAAATAGAAAAGAATGAGAAGAAGAATAATATGAATCTTGTTTGAATTGATTAGAATGAAGTTCCCTTACAAGATTCACACACACTAACACACACTCTCTTCTTTCTATTCCGTACACTCTCTTCTGTTCATCAATCTATTCCTCACACCCCTCACCCCTATATATACTCGACTGAGCCGCAAACTGGGTTTACGGCCGTAAACGGAGTTTACGGTCGTAAACACCCATTGGGCCGTAAACAGGGTTTACGGTCGTAAACCTGTTTACGGCCGTAAACACTACCTGGCCGTAAACCTGACCGTAAACACATATAATATTACAGAAAATTACAATCAACTAGAAAAGCAAAGTATAAACCATATTTTTGACCCAACAATCTCCCCCTTGGTTTATAGCTTTCTTTTCTTTTCTTAAATGACCCAACCAGCTCCCCCTTAGAAGTAGCTGGCTTTTCTTGTCAATCTTCATCGAGAGCTTGGCTTCAGCTTTAATCTTCAAATTATTCACAACTTCAAGATGAACTTGATGAATCTTCAATGAATGACTTCATCTTGAGCAGTTGGGCTTTTCTTCAAGATTTGACATTGAACGCACATTGGGTGAGGAGGCTTCTTGAAAAGATTCTTGAAAGATAGGGCTTTCAGCTTGAGAATCTTCAGAAAGAATTTCAGAGAGAACAAAACTTCTAGATCACTTCAGCAGGTTCAAGATAGCAGCAGACTGATTGAGGAGGCTTCAATGCAATCCGCCACCTAATCTTCAAGTGCAGCTTCACCTTGCTTCTGGGGTTGAAAGAATGAATGTCGAAAGAATAATCTTCATTTCTTGCTCCTTCGAATGAGAATTCTTCGATGCTCACGGATGAAACTTTGGCTCAGAAATCTTCGACACAAACTTCCATGAGTTTCATCTTCACCTGAATTCACTATTCAAGACAAAACAAAACTAAAAGAAAAATTTAGCACACAATATTTTTGGATTTTTCATATTTTCTGAAAAAGAAATAAAACAGAAATAACACTAATTTTTTTTTATTTATTTTTTTTTTTTTGGATTTTTTTTTATTTTCTAATTTTTGTTTGGTTTTTAAAATTTTTAATTCTCCCCTAGTATTTAAATTAGAAGAAAACTATGAACAAATTTAACAAAAATAAAAATGATATCTAACTTTAAGAGTGATTTGGGATCAAAGTTTTTAGACAGCCCTAATCCACTTGTCGGTACCTTTCATCTTCACGTCTTTGTCTGGTCGATCGCCGATATTGTGGTCCACTTAAACACGAGAGATTGTGACAAAATTAGGACATACTATAAGTGACAAGACAATGTGATCCTAAGTTCCTAGATACTATATCTGATCCTAAGTTCCTAGATATTACATCTTAAGGACCATTCATCTGACGACGACCAGGGATATTGTTGTCCACCTAAATTGAGAAGCGAGATCTATAGACAATCTGTGAATGTTCAATTATTAATTGTACTGGAACATGTTTCCCGCTTCCTGATATGCCCCCGTAATCAAGAACTTCCAAAGTACTCCTTACATCGGGTGAGCAGACAATTATTCAGAAAGAAGATAGATTTCAAATGCATATGCTATACACCCAGGTCGGATCTCTTCCAATCTCGCAGAGGGTGAAACATATGACTAACTGAAGTTTTAGAGGGATTGAGAAAAGAATGATGCATATACTGTGTACCAGGTCGGATTGTGAGTCACGCAAAGGAGACAGTATATGGCTAACAGATAGAAAGAATTGCATAGATAGAAGATGCAGAGAAATAGAATTGCATATGTTATAGTCCAGGTCGGATTTTGAGTCACGCAGAGGAGGTAACATATGACTAACAGACAGATAGAGAAAGAAAACAATTTTCTACAGACCTAACTCATCGGAATTTACCAGTCGCCCCATCAATACCGGATTTAAGGACAGAATCCGCACATCGAGGAAAAGTTAATCCACGGTTCCAAGTACAGGTTCTTTAATGTGACTAGTAGATTCCCATATATATCTCCCTGTTCAACCTATCCAAGCGTCGTATTGTTAGGCTAAACGGATCTAACTAGGTCAAGATTTGTCAAGTCTAAGAATTTCTTAAGTTCAACTCTGCCTAGTCAAGTCCCTTTAGAATCTTTCGTGCCTACCAGCGCATCAAACCCAGAGCATAGACCCTTCAACTTTGGGTACGTTACGCAGACTCAGATTGCCTATTATCACTTGATAATATCACTTCCCAAAACATCTCACTCAAACTCATTTCATTAACCAACATATTTTTGGATTTTCTGATTTTCTAATGTTTTTGGATTTTGTTTAAAACTTTCTAATTTTTTGTTTTGTTTTTATTTCTCCCCCTAAATTTGTGCATAGGAGAGAAACGAAAGTAAATGCGAAAATTTAAACTATCCTAAAACAAAAATTAGTCTTTAAAGTGAATCAGCTTACGAAAAACTCAGGAGTATAGAGAAGAAAACTCAAACCGTAAGTCACCGATTGAATTTGCATCCAGAAGGTCTGAGAACAGCACGTGTAATCTCAGAACAGATCCGAAAATTCTTCATGTCATTAAGCACTAACCCCATGTGTGATCCCTTCTTTTCTTCCTTTCCCGCAAAGGACACATACTCCCAGACAATGTTCTGAGTGTTGTACAGTTGAGAGATGTTCCCTATCATATTCCAGGAGTAGCCACTACCAACAAACCGAAGTCTGATGATATGCCTCCATAGCTTCTCCGACACAGAGCGGGATCAGTTGGTCTTTGGAACCCAGTCCATTTTGAAACTGGGTCGACCTTTGTCATCAACACACGATACTATCTCCCATGACATGTCCTGTTTATCACAAACAGAAGATGTAGAAATATTAGAATCATTAGGAGATTTAGGAGATTGAGCCTTTGGAACCCATTTGTAGTTGGGTTTAACTCATTTCTTTTTCGATCTGATGGGTGGCTCAGCACTTGATTTGGAACTTGAAGCCGATCTTCGAGATGACTTTGATTTTGGCTTCACGGGAGCATCTCTTGGATTTTGCTTCTTCGCCGACATTTCCTTCTTGCCCTTGGGAGTTGGATTCTTAGCCTTCTGCGCGTTCCAGTCATCATGGTCTGAACGTGACCTTGAGGGGTTTCTTTTGAAGTATCTTCCTCTTGGCGCGTTCTGCCAGCCTTGTGCATAGTACGGAACATATGCGCGATTAGGACAATTTCGGGCAATGTGTCCAGGTGTTCCACAGTGAAAACATGTCTTTTTCTTCACTGTGAAGTTGTTTCTTCCTGTCCCTGGTGGCGTATCCATGCCTTGTCTCTTGCTTTTCCCACACGCACAGCTACAACAGGCACTCTGTTTCACTGGAATTGGTGGCCTGTATTTCTGAACAGCAGGTTGATCAGAAGCAACTGAGTTCGAAGCAACATATTCAGGGCTCAAGGAGATGTTGGTTTGTTCAATGGTGTTCTCCTTGTTCTCATCCTCTGCTACTTTACCTGCACATGAAGTAGATGTGCTAGAAACAGGAACATCATTATTTTCAAACAAATAATCAAATATGTCAAAAAAAATTAACTCAGCATGATCCGATGCAAAAGCATCAAAGGCATCACAAGATGTATCATCAACTTTATCTTCAGAAACAGAAGGTTGTTCATTGGAAACAGAAACATCAGGTTCAAGCTCAGTTTTGTTATCAGAAACAGAACCTTCAACTTTGTGCCTTGACTGATCTAAGGATTGATCTGCAGGGGAAGTAGAAACGTCAGTACTTTCAACATTAATAAATCCTCCTGAGACGAAACCAGATGGCTTGCCATAAACCATAAAAGATTCATTGGCAATCTCATCTTTGGATAAGGGTTGATATTGATATGTGTGATTATAAGGAGGAGGTACACTATCATATCCTAAACCCTTAGACTGATTTCGTTTAAAATCCATGCAATGATCGATCATGTTGGCAACTACCTCGCTTGATCCATCAAATTTTTGAAAAGCTCAGCAATTAACTCATCATTTTGTCTCTTAACATAATTATAAAGCTCACATTTTTCACTGTATTCTGTTTGAATTCTTCTAAAATCTTTTATTTTTGTTTCTAATTCAGCCTTCAGAGGTTTCTGTCCTTTCCTGAGTTGATATCCTTCATATCTCAGGTCCTCAACTTCTCTTTTTAATAAATCAATTTGTTCACGAAGAAATTTAATCGTAGTTTCACAAGATGGAGTACATGAAACTTTAGTGACTGGAACGTTTGAAGAACTCATTTTTTTTTTAAATGTGCCCTTTAACTAAAAACTCAAAAGTCAACCTCAAAAGTCAAATTTAAAAAGTCAAACTCAAAAGTCAAACTTAAAAATCAAACCGAAAAGCTAAATTTGAAAATTTAAAAGTCAAATGAGAAAGTCAAAGTTTAAAGTCAAAGGTCAAACTTTAAAGTCAAAGACAAAATTTTAAGTAAAAAGTCAAAAATAAAAGTCAAAAATTAAAATTTTTGGTTGAAATTGGAATTTAAAATGAAAAGAAATTGAATTTTGGGCTGAATTTGTCAAATTGCGAAACTTGGATGCGAGACTGAGATGTTAAGTTTAAAATTTCGAGGGATTGAAACAAATGATCTGTTGGTCGAGTTGGCTAAGCGCGCTGTGGCAATGACCTAGAGGTCCCAGGTTCGATCCCCGACACCCCCAACTTCTCGTCCCTTTTTATTTGAAGCTGTTGAACGAACCGGAGGTACTGCTGAACGAACCAGAGGTGGCTTCTGAACGAGACGAGGCCGCAGCTTAGCCGAACCGAACCGCAATCCACCGTCCACCGAGCCGAGGCGCAGACGATCCGAGCCGCAACCGCCGACCGTAAACTCCGAACCGCAAGCCGCCGACCGTAAACTCCGGCGACCGTAAACCCGTTTACGGCCGTAAACTCCGGACCGTAAACCCTTCAAAGACCGTAAACTCTGAATCTTCAAGGACCGTAAACTCTTGAAGAACCGTAAACTCTGAATCTTCAAGGACCGTAAACACTTCGGAAATCGCTGTTCTTGACGAAAAACAGCGTTTTTGCCCCTTTTTGCTCCAAAACTCAATCAAAAACTCGTTTTTAGGAAAAACGCGAAGAAGAAACCCCCCCTAATTTTCAGAGATCTATCCAAAAACGCAAGAATCTTTCCAAAATAAGATCAAATCGGCTCCAGATCTGACAAAATTGACTGATACAATCCAAGCTCTGATACCAATTGTTAGGTCCCTAATCTGCTTGTGTATCAATCAGATCCGTTTGATGGTGCGGAATCCCAATCAAACGGATGATGTCAGATCAAATAGAAGAGAATGAGAAGAAGAATAATATGAATCTTGTTTGAATTGATTAGAATGAAGTTCCCTTACAAGATTCACACACACTAACACACACTCTCTTCTCTCTATTCCGTACACTCTCTTCTGTTCATCACTCTATTCCTCACACCCCTCACCCCTATATATACTCGACTGGGCCGCAAACTGGGTTTACGGCCGTAAACGGAGTTTACGGTCGTAAACACCCATTGGGCCGTAAACAGGGTTTACAGTCGTAAACCTGTTTACGGCCGTAAACACTACCTGGCCGTAAACCTGACCGTAAACACATATAATATTACAGAAAATTACAATCAACTAAAAAAGCAAAGTATAAACCATATTTTTGACCCAACAGGAGATGAATCACAAAATAAAAAAATAATATGAGTTTATAAGGAATAGGAATAAGCTAACAATTAAATAAAATTTTGTTTTTTTAATCAAAATGAAGTCAATTTTGATGATTCTCTACTTAATCATACATTCATGTCACTTTTTCATTTATATATATATATATATATATATATATATATATATATATATATATATATATATATATATATATATATATATATATATATATATATATAGTTAATTCGACTTTATCAAAACAAATTAACAGAACCAAATTAACCAAACCAAATAACATTTGCTTCGTTTTGGTTATTCAGATTTGATTTTTTTATCACACCCGGGGGCATATTGAAGGACCACATGCTATTGGCACGATACACTCACACGTATTAAAAGTATGCTTTTCGATTTATTCATATCTCACCATCATCACTATTATGTCTAGGCATGGTCCTATATCAACTCTATGTTATACAATATCAACACTCTATGAAGTACTATAAACCAAGCGTTAAAGTGGCAAAAACCTTTTAAGTTCTCAAAAGCCCACAACTATATATTTTCTTGACAAAACTGCAGGAATGGTCCCTATGGTTAGCTGAAAATTGCCACTTTTGTCCAAAAAATTTTGGCTAGCACCAGAGGTCCAAACTTTTCATTTTGTTGCGAGTTTGGTCCGATTTTGTTTGACATTTTTTAAAAAGATGATTTTTCCCTCTATCATTTAATATTTTAATTTTCTTTTATTACAACAATTATAAATAAAAGAAAAAAAAATACTCTCTCTCTCTCTCTCTCTCTCTCTCTCCGACCACCATTGAACCACTCCATCCCCTTTCCTCCCAAAAATTAATGAACCTGAACCTGTAATTAAACCTAACTAACCCTCATCCTCAAAATCAAACCCTTAGTAAACCATACACCTGCACATCGAAACCCACAGGCTGCAAGAGAAAAGGAGGATTTGGATCGACACCTATGGTGGTCATCCGAAAAAGAAAACATAACCTGATCGTGATTCATTCCCTAGAAATCTCAAATCGGTCCTATTTCTAACCTTTCACACATGAAATCATGCCCCCTTTTTGTTGCTCCTAGAATGCATAGTCGGGACCCAATTAGAACAACAATGTGATTACCATCAAACAATTCGATCGGAACTTTCCCGATCTCCTCTACTCAGTGAATTTTCTACTCGTCGGAATGCAACCCACAATTTCAAGGCTCGTTGCAAGATGTCAATCTTTCCATCAAACAATTTTCATGTGAATAAGATTGATGAATTCACATTATTCATGGTGTCCTCACAAAAATGGGTTTACATCACAGAGGTGGGTTTAAATGGTTTTCGAATCTACAACACAGGTAGTTTATAGTGTTTTCGGATCTGACAAAGAGGAAGAGAAAGGCTATCAGATCTTAAAGAGATGGAGTGAAGGGCGGGGATCCGAAAATACCATCCTATTTCATCGGAGCTATGGTTTTCGGTGGTGGCTTCCTATGTTGGAGGTGGAGATCTGTAAAAACCCTAGTAGCGACGACGACGACTTATGGTTTCCGATAGGCGATATCGGTGCAGGTAGAGGGTGACATTCCAGATCCGGTTATGATGAAAATAAGGTGTGAAGAAGATGTTGGTGGTTGCGTTCTTGAAGGTTGTCTGACGGTAGTTGTTGTGGAGACGACGGCGGTGGCTGACAGTGGTGATGACGGCGGCTGGCGGTGGTGTATCGGTAATTTTCATCTTCCTGCAAGTGGTGGTGCATCGGTGTATATGAAAATGAAAGAAGATGGTGTTACAGACTAGAGAGAGAGAGTATTTTTCTTTTATTTTTAATTGTTGTAATAAAAGAAAATAAAAATATTAAATAATAAAGGGCAAAATCGTCTTTTTAAAAAAGTTCAAACAAAATCGGGCCAAACTCGCAACAAAATGAAAAGGTTGGACCTCTGGTGCTAGTCCAAACTTTTTGGGACCAAAGTGGCAATTTTCAGCTAACCACAGGACCATTCGTGCAGTTTTGTCTATTTTCTTGAGTACTCTCTCTGTTATGAATTGATTCGCCGCTTGTTAAACCACCTTAATTAAATGGAATCACCTACCGTACTTAGAGACGACATACATTCTATCGGAAAAAAAATTTATAGGTGACGGGCATCTGCTTGTCAGGAAAATAATCGACATAAACAATGGAGGACAGACATATGTTTGTCTTATATCTACGACACACTTTTTCTATGTCGTAAATTTTGATATATCTTTTAATTTTTAACACATATTTTATGAAATACAATTATGACATGCATTTTAAAGATCATAATATTTAAGTTATTTTAGCCAATTAAATTTTAAAAAGTAGAAGTGAATTTTATGATAACGTTTCCTACGAAATAGGGTGTGTTCGGCAAAATTAGCTGGTAGTGGGTAACTTGTAGCTTGTAGCGTTTTGTTAAACGCTACATAAAGTAACATTTGGATTTGGAGCGTTTTTTTTAAATTAAACGCTAGAAGCTTGTAGCGCCGAACAAGACTTTCTGTTCAAAACGGAGTGTTTTGTTAAACGCTAGAAGCTAGAAGCTCTCAAACGCTCCGTGCCGAACACGCCCATAATGTCTTTCAAAGATAACGCTAGTATTATTATCAGTTTGTTAAAACTCTGCCTCAAATTATCATTTTTTAATTTCCTTTAAAAAATAACTAGAGCACGTATAATTATCTAATGGCAATTTATTTGGTATATATTTGCTAAATTTAATGCAAAGGACTTGTGGGCATATTGAGTGAGCACATGCTTACGGTACCGCCACATTAACAAATGTATTAAAATAAGCTTTTATCTATGTATCACCATCATCACTTTATGTCTACATGCATCAACTCTATGTTATACAATATCAACACTTTATGTAGTAGTAAGAACCAAGCGTAATGTCGTGAAAGCCATCAAGTCTTTTCCCAAATTTGTAAAAAGCTCATTACTATATATGACAGACATTTGCTTGTCAATAAAATAATTATCTTAAATAATAAGATGGCATACATATTTTTATTACAAATTTACCAAAAACTTTTTTATACCATGTAAATTTTGATATTTATTTTTAAATTCTTTATAGACATTTAACGACATGAATCACCACATGCATTTTGTACATCATGATTTTTTTTAGGTAATTATAATATTTTTGACAGAAATTTTATAAAAGACTTTTATGATATTCATTTGCTTGCCATAATTTTGTGTTTTATAAAACAATATATTTTCTAAATGTATTAAAATTCAAATGAACTAATATATATATATATATATATATATATATATATATATATATATATATATATATATATATATATATATATAGAGAGAGAGAGAGAGAGAGAGAGAGAGAGAGTACTCGTGAGGGCACCTTAAAAAAATTGGAAAAAAAGTTAAAATAAATACAAATCATAAAATCGAGCATAAATCTATGTCCGGGAGAAAAAAAATGGAAAAAAAGATTTGCATCATTAAAATTGATTTATGATTCAATTTTAATTTTTTGTTTTGCATCATTATGATCCTATATATATATATATATATATATATATATATATATATATATATATATATATATATATATATATAGGGTTAGATTATTTTATTTTAGATAATTATTGTATGCATGTAAGGAGAATTTTGGACCAATAGATGAAAATCATGATGACTATGATTTTGAGGGTCTATGGTATTACAATGGAATATCATGTACCATAATATCATTCAAATTTAATTAAAGGGTATTTTAGATAATTAACTATATTTAAAAAAGGAAATTTTCGAATTTAAATGGATAATTCAGATTTTTTTTACAATTAATTAAATTTCAATTCTAATTTAATTTGTAATCATAACCAATTAAAACTTATTTATTTCTGTCATAATGCGATTCTGTTAGAATGAAATTCTGTTAGAATGACATTCTGTTAGAATAACAGTTTATGACATCCTTTAAGAATACATAAATAAAAAGAAAACATGAATAAGTATATTATGAAACAATATACAAAATCGATTCTTGAAATAATAATATATCAAATAATTATATTCTATGATTGTGATACAAAAAGAACATTATTGAATAATAACAACATTCTCAAAGAATAACAAGTGTAATTTAAAAAAAAAAAAAACAACATTCTTAAACTGTGAGTGTGATCAATCTTTGATTCATTCTTCACGTCATTCCTATAGGGTCTTCAAGCCATTCCTATCACAAATGCATCAAAAACATCAAAATCCAACAAAAACAGTAAGTCATTCTGAAAGAATAATATTAGTAAGATTCGTTTTATACATTCTGGATGAATACATTCTACTATAAGACACTATTGTTCTCCATATTTTCTTTCTTCTCCACATGAATGACAAACTCTTCAAAACCTAAAAAAAAAAAAACCATCAAAATCTAATAAAAACACTAATCCACTAAACGAACCGATAAAACATATGACATTTTAATAAGCAAAAAAGATTCTAAAATAATCATTAATCTAAAGTGCAATTACCATATAATTCTGACAGAATATATATATGACATTTTAAATTTGGCAGAATACATACAACATAGTAAATTTGCAAGTTGTAATTTTGACAGAATAATTAGGGCAATAAAATATGATCATAAAACAATTTATTTGTAATGTTGGTTGGGTCAGACAATTCAACAAACACTTGGCGTACGAAACTAAAAATGAGAATACATTTGATTTTTTGAGAAATACACACAGTAAAATGAGGGATGTCATAATTTTTTTTCTTGTTTGTTCCAACCTAACCGAAGTAAAACAAACCACAATTCTTTTGTGTGTCTCAAGCCTAAAACAAAAGGCCAAAAAATGTTTAAGAAATATTTTTTCTTGTTCCTTACGTGAATAACAAGAGCAAAAAAAAAATCAATTTTTTGACGTAAAGTAGAACAAATCATAATTAATCTTTTTTTCAAATGTCTCAAGATAAAAAAAAAGCCCCAAAAATATTAAAGAATTTTTTTTCTTACTATTGACTGTGAAGAACAAGAACAAAAAAAGTAATTATTACTTTCTTTTAGATCATATCCATGTCTAGGTCACACAAGTTGGAGCTTTAAGATCAAATACCTGGACATAATTCAAAAGGCGTGAAATCATCCAAGGGGCCTTCTGGAAGGATCCTTTGGGCTGCTTAAGGACTAAGCAACTCGATTAGGGTTTTGACTGAAACCCTAATTGCTCAGCTATATAAGGAACCCTTGGGATAGCTAAAATCGGCCAACTAAACCCTAAGAGGATTGCTAGCCGACTTTTGAGCCTCCTCCCTCTCTCTCTCTCTCTCTTGCATTCTCCATTTGCTTTGGTGTTTGTGATCTACTAGAAGCATCACATTTTAGGTGCTAGGTTCTCAAAAGCTCAAGATCATCAAGCTACAATCAAAGGTAATATCTTAACTCTTCATTAGATGTAGATTTTGATTTTGTTGTATGCTAGATTAGGCTTTAAAAGCTTTGGATGATTATTGCATGTACAAATAGAAAAACTAGATCCAAAGCTTTAGGGTTTGCATGTGCACCATATAATTGATGTTTTGCTCATAACCCAACAGTGGTATTAGAGCCTAGGTCGTTTTTCTTTTGTATTTGATGCATAGCTAATTTGTTCAAAGCTGAAAGTCAAAAAATTGTGCCTTTGCATGATGAAGTCGTCGAGTCACCTGATGAACTCGACGAGTCAGGGCAACTCGACGAGTCCAGTCAGTGACTCGGCGAGTCGGGTCGTGTGTTGGCTGATTTTTCGGGATTTTGACTGAAATTGAATTAGGATAATTACCAAAAATATTTTTGACTGATAAAATTCGATTTTTTCAATATGGTATTGATTATCCTAATGCAATTGAAAGATAATTGTCATAAATAAGATAATTACTTGTTTTATATGATAAATATTAATTACTTGTATTTTAATTTGAATTATCTTGCAAAGAAAATAGATTATGTCAAATTATGTGATATAGATTAATAATGTGATTATTTAATTATTTTTCAAATTTGATCTAAAAGATGTTTTGAAAGGTTTCAAAACTTGCCCTCAAGTTTTGGAATTTAAATTTTTGATTAATAGTTTTAATTTTGAAATATTTAAATTCTAAACCCTAGAGTTTTAAAAGTTTAAAATTCAACCCATATACTAATATTAAAAGATTAATAATTATATATATATATATATATATATATATATATATATATATATATATATATATATATATATATATATATGTATAAGATAAGTCAGTCTTACTGTTAGTAGGACTAATTCACGAAGCTGGTCTATAAGTGGTGTTTAAGGAAGCCGCCTGTAAAATGACCGCCATTGGGTATCCACTCTTACCCACCGCACTCTTGACTAGTGGAGGGTCGTGAGCCGAACGGGTAGGATAGGAGAACTAATTCCTCATTAATAAGTATAATGATTATATAAAGTAACTAAATGCTTTTATAAATTCTCAATCTTAGTTACTTTAGGAAAAATGTGAAAATGTATGTTATTCCATGAAATTACACTTTGCACCTCGCCAAGTCGTTAGTGGAGCATGCGTGGTTAACCAGTACACTAATTTGGGACTAGCAAAGGTGGCAAAGGGTAGCTTGATTTTTATCATAGATCAATGGAGCGTGTGTGGTTAACCGACACATTGATTAGGTGGTAAATGACATCGAGAGTACCAAGTACATTTGCATGGTTATTCACACCTTGTTTGTGATCCTCGGTATCCCAGTCATAAACTTGAAGGGCATAATCGAGATTGAAACATGCCATTGAAAAGTTCAATGAATCTCAAAAGAATCTAGGAATTTCAATTCATTTAAAACTGAAAATCATTTTTCATTTTTCATGTTGGAAATTGGTAAATCGTCATTTACCTACCTTCATATAATTTGCAATTAGATTAAGGCATACCTCTTTTAAATTGTAAATAATCATGTTGGGTCCTAGCCCTAATTTCTCATTTTGGTGTTTAATTGGAGATTATTATCTAATCTAAACTTTATTCCTTTTCTATTTCAGGAGTCTACTCAAAACAACAAGGCTTCTGGCTCGACCCCTTCTTGCTCATTCT
This sequence comes from Lactuca virosa, assembly GCF_052849685.1. Classification (NCBI taxonomy): domain Eukaryota; kingdom Viridiplantae; phylum Streptophyta; class Magnoliopsida; order Asterales; family Asteraceae; genus Lactuca; species Lactuca virosa. The sequence goes on along the minus strand of NC_136427.1, from coordinate 21,585,724 downwards.
CACTCATGAACTTGTGTGGGAGGGTGATATTTGATGGAACCAATTTCAATGATTGGATCTGAAACATTTGCATGGTCACCTGCTACGAGGACAAAGAGTATGTTCTCGACAAGGAGCTAAAGGAGGTCAACGTGAACACTGCTACTCCCGAAGAAATTTTTGCATACGAAACTCATGTGCGAGATGCTACGAAGGTGTTGGATAAGGTGTCTAAGTCCATAACTTATTTGGTATATACTTGACCCGACCCGGCATGGTCCATTTGGGTTGCACTTCACCCGAACTAGTTATGGATAATTTTATGAGAGTTGTATACTTACGATTTATTAATATATTATAAGTTATAGTATATTAATATAAAGTCATGTTACTTAATTAGTTTTAATCTTGAATTAATTATGAATTAATTTAGTGATTAAAAGGAAGACTAATTAAATCATGGGCTATTATATTTATATGGTGTGGGCTAACACTCATTTGGAATGGGCTAAGCTTATATGGAAGTCCATGGATGATCCATGGAGCTTTTACCCATGGATCCTTGGAAGAGGAAAAGACATGGGTTATTAGGGTTTCACCCTAACCATGTACACTATATAAACAAGCTTATGTTGCATGAAAAAGACACTAATGTGTGTGTAAGTGTGGTGGCCAAAATCAAGAGTTACCATACTCTCTCATATATTTTCCAAGTTTGTGGTGATTTGTGATTTCCATTTGAGGCATTCACATTATTGGTGCTTGGCTCTCAAACTCCAAGGAATCAACAATCAACAAAAGGTATGTAATTCATCTAGTTCTTTTATGGTTAAAAGTACCCCATGCCATGCTAGATAGGTTATAAACCTTGGAAAATAATATTTTGCATGTATCTTAGACAAACATAGATCCAAGGTTTAATAGGGTTGCATGTACACTTAGGAAGTGTTAGAATGCTCAAAACCCAACAGTGGTATCAGAGCCTAGGCTTGTTTGTTTGATACTTGATGCAAAATAGTGAAAAAAGTCGAATTTTTTGCTGTCTGCCTGATGAACTCGCCGAGTCCATGGGGGGACTCGCCGAGTTCATGTGTAAACTCATCCTACTCGGCGAGTAGGTTCGTGCACTCGGCGAGTTGGAGCCTCAGAATGCAGATTTTCGACTTTTGCTGCTGGAAATGGACTAGAAACATTACCCTAAACTGTTTTGGTGTTTTAAAACTTGTTTTAGTTGGTGTAATGGTTGTTCTAATCCATTTACAATAGCTTATATCAAAATTTCATGCTTTGTATGTGTTCATATAATTCTTGAAACTTTGATGATCATGTTCATGTTCTTATGAATTTAGAAGATGATAGGAATTATTTGCTGAATTGTTTAGGATTAATTCTTGATCATTTATGTGTTTTAATGGAGTCCATAATTTGTCCTCAAGTTATGGATATCCAAATGTCACTTCTTTTAAACACACACTTAAAACACATAAGTTACATGGAAATGAAGAGTCTTCATTTTTATGAACCTTTAATTCATAAGTTATGAAATGAAAAGTTTTGAATAGTTTCAAAACTTGTCCTCAAGTTTTGGAATTTGTAAAGTTACACACACTTTAATATACTTTAATTCCAAACCCTTAGAGTTTTAAAAGTTAAAATTCAACCCTTATACTATTTATAACATTAATGGTTAATTATTATATATATGTATAAGATTAAAGTCGTCTTACCGCTAGTACGCCTCATTCACGAAGCCAGTCTATAAGGTGGGTATAAGGTTGTTGCCTATAAAATGGCAACTTAATGGGTGTCCACTCTCACCCACCGCTTGCTTGACTGGTGGAGGGTCGTTAGCCGAACGGGTAGGACAAGGACTTATAATTTCTCATTAAAGGTATGATGAATATTATAAAGTAACTAAACCTTTTATAAATTCCCAATCTTAGTTACTTTAGGAAAATGTGAATATGGTGCTAACCCATGAAATTCACACTTTGTACCTTACCAAGTCGTTGGTGGAGCGTGTGTGGTTAACCGGCACACTAACTTGGACTAGTAAGGATCACGAAGGGTGACTTAATGTTTATCATAGATCGGTGGAGCGTGTGTGGTTAACCGGCACATTGATTAGGTGATAATATTAAGGGTACCAAGTGAATTTGCATGGTTATTCACACCTTGTTTTGTGATCCTCGGCATCCCAGTCACAAAACTTGAAGGGCACAATCGAGATTGAAACATGCCATTGAAAAGTTCAATGAATCTCAAAAGAATCTAGGAATTTCAAAACCAATAAAACCTAATAATTCATTTCGTTTTCGTGGTGGAAATTGGTGAATCGTCATTCAGCTACCTTCAAATATATTATAGCTTAGATTACGGCATCCCTCTTCTAAGTTATAATATATTGTGTTGGATCCTAGCTTTAATATTACATTTGGGTGTATTATTAAGGATTCGATATATCTAATCTAAACTTGTTTTCTTCTTTTCAGATGTCTTCCAACAACAAAACTTCGGGCTCTAACCCTACTGGCTCCTTTTCCCTCATGAACCTTTGTGGGAGGGTCATCTTTGATGGTTCCAACTTCATGGATTGGATCCGGAACATCAGGATGGTTACTCGTTACGAGGACAAGGAATATGTTCTCGATAAGGAGCTAAAGGAGCTTGATGAGTCCACTGCTACTCCTGAGGAGGTCGCTGAGTATAAGGCACATGAAAGAGATGCCACCAAGGTGGCATGCATCATGATGGCCACCATGACAGCTGAACTCCAAAAGTCCTATGAGGACTATTACCCTTTTGAGATGCATCAGGATCTGATCGAAAGGTACCATCAGAGTGCTCGTCAAGAGCGGTATGAAATAATCTCCTCCATGATCACTACCCGCATGAAGGATAGCGAACCAATCACGAGCCACATGCAGAAAATGCAAAGGTATGTGGACCGTCTAATGAAACTGAATATGAAATTCCCTGAGGAGTTGGCAATTGATATCATTTTGCACTCCTTGCCCTCGTGTTATGATCAATTTCGTATGACATACCACATGAACAAGGAGGAAGTCACACTCAGTAAGCTTCAAGGACTTCTGAAGACTGCCGAAAGTGGTCTTAAGAGTAAGTCGGTTGCTACTCCTACTCCTACTACTACCCCTGTTTTGGCTATCGGGCAAGGCAAAGGGAAGAAGAGGAAGCACCATTCGAAGGGTACCAAGGGAAAGTCCCTTGAAGGCTCCTCATCTGGAACCAAAGGTCGTTCTATCACTCCTTCTGCCATCCCTAAGGATGCTGAATGCTTCTACTGTCAAAATAAGGGGCACTGGAAGCGAAACTGCCCAAAGTACTTGCAGGATGTCAAGGATGGGAAAGTGAAACCATCCCATGCAGGTATTTACACTATATTGTCTAATAACTCACCATATTCTAATTCTTGGGTTCTTGATACAGGTTGTGGTATTCACATCTGTTGTGACTTGTAGGGCCTAAGAAGAAGTGAGGATGTGGAGCACGGAAAGATAAACTTAATCATGGGGAACAAGAAGGTTGCACCTGTTACCAAGATTGGAGTTTATACTTTGTTGCTAGATAGTGGGTTAAAGTTAGATTTGAATAAATGTGTGTACTCGTCTGAAATGGCGAGGAATATTATTTCCTTTCATGCTTTGTACAAACAAGGTTTTACCTTTTCTTTTGATAATGAAGTTGGTAGTATTAATGCTTTCTTTAATAATATTCTTTATTTTAAAGCATTACCTTGTAATGGTGTGTATGAAGCTGTATCGGTTGTAGATAATTTAGGGAATAATGTATTGTGTATTGATTCTTCTACTAGCTTGGATAAAGCATCTTTGTGGCATTGTCGTCTTGGACATGTAAGCAATAAACGCATAGGCCAGCTCCAAAAGGATGGAGTTTTGGAGTCGTTCGACCTCAAGTCGGATGATAGTTGTGAGTCTTGTCTACTTGGAAAAATGACAAAATCACCCTTCACTGGTACTTGTGCAAGGGGTGAGGGTTTGTTGGACCTTATACATACTGATGTATGTGGACCATTCAAAACCGCCACAAGGGATGCTAATCGCTATTATGTGACTTTTATTGATGATTTTAGTAGATATGGTTATGTCTACTTAATCAAACATAAGTCAGAAACTTTTGAAAGGTTTAAAGAGTTTAAACAGGAAGTAGAAAATCAATTGGGCAGGAACATTAAGATGCTTCCATCCGATCGAGGTGGTGAGTATCTTAGTACTGAGTTCCTCGACTATCTTAAGGAGTGTGGGATTGTCTCACAATTGACACCTCCCAGGACACCACAGCTGAATGGTGTAGCTGAGAGGCGCAATCGAACTTTGTTGGACATGGTTCGCTCTATGATGAGTCGAGCTTCGCTACCAATCTCTTTTTGGGGGTATGCCTTAGAGACTGCCGCCCACATCCTTAATCTAGTCCCTACAAAGAAGGTTGCCAAAACACCTCATGAAATGTGGACTGGGAAAGTTCCCAATCTAGACCATATCAAGATTTGGGGTTGCGAGGCTTTCGTGAGGCGCGAAACTCATGACAAGCTCGAACCTCGAAGTGAAAGGTGTATTTTCATCGGCTACCCACAAAAATCCTTTGGTTACCTCTTCTACAGACCCAGTGAGAATGTGGTCTTTGTGGCTAGGAGAGGGGTCTTTCGAGAGAGAGAATTTATAAGCCAAGGAGACAGTGGGAGGCAAATTGACATTGAAGAAATTCAAGACTCAATTGGTGAAGGAACCTTAAACACTAGCAATCAACTTGAGGAGGAAATTCCTGTTGATCCAGCTGACGAGTCTGTACTTCCGAGGCGTTCCACAAGGGTTAGGAACACACCTGAGTTTTATTATGGATTTCATATTACTACGGAAGGTGATACATTTATCAGTGACAGTACACTGGTAAATGTGGATGAACCTAACAGTGTTAAGGAAGCCATGGCAGGCCCAGAGTCTGCTAAATGGAAGGAGGCTATGGATAGTGAGATACAGTCCATGTATGACAATCAAGTTTGGAACTTGGTTGACAATGTACCAGGCCGTAAGACAGTCGGGTGCAAATGGATCTTCAAGAAGAAGACCGACATGGATGGGAAGGTGCACACTTATAAGGCTCGACTGGTTGTGAAGGGGTTTACTCAGACTCAGGGTATTGATTATGATGAAACCTTTTCACCAGTAGCAAAGATTAAGTCTATTAGGGTTATGCTAGCCATTGCTGCATTTCATGATTATGAAATATGGCAAATGGATGTCAAAACCGCTTTCCTTAACGGAAAGTTGGCTGAGGATGTTTACATGAATCAGCCAGAAGGTTTTGTCAGTGCAGAGTACCCCAATAGAGTGTGCAAGCTTGAGAAATCCATTTATGGATTGAAACAAGCATCTCGAAGTTGGAATCTTTGCTTCGATGAGAAGGTCAAAGAGTTTGGTTTCTCAAGAAGTGAAGATGAGTCCTGCGTGTATGTCAGAGCTAGTGGGAGTATAGTTAGCTTTTTGGTATTGTATGTGGATGACATACTACTCATAGGAAATGACATCCCAACCTTGCAGGAGGTTAAGTCCTGGCTTGGGAAGTGCTTTGCTATGAAGGACCTTGGAGAAGCTACCTATATCCTAGGGATAAGGATATTAAGAGAAAGGAGTAAAAGACTAATTGGACTTAGTCAGAGTATCTACTTGGATAAGGTGTTGAAAAGGTTCAACATGCAGAATTCCAAGAAAGGAGAATTACCGATCCAAAGCAATGCCAAACTGAGCAAGGCTCAGAGCCCGAGTACAGAAGATGAGATAGCTGAGATGAGTCGATTACCTTATGCTTCCGCTGTTGGTTCGATCATGTATGCTATGACTTGTACCCGTCCTGATGTGGCCTTCGCTTTGAGCATGGTCAGCAGATATCAGGGGAACCCTGGCAAGGCTCATTGGACTGCGGTAAAGAATATTCTCAAGTACCTGCGGAGGACTAAGGATTGGATCCTTACCCTTGGTGGGAGTGATGACTTGAGAGTAGTAGGGTATAGTGATGCTAGCTTTCAGACTGATAGGGATAACTTCCGCTCTCAGTCGGGCTGGGTCTTTACCTTAAATGGAGGGGCAATCACTTGGAAGAGTTCCAAACAGGAGACTGTAGCTGATTCGACTTGTGAATCAGAGTACATAGCAGCGAGTGAAGCGGCAAAGGAGGCGATATGGCTGAGGAACTTCATCGGAGACCTTGGAGTTGTACCAGCTATTAAGGAGCCTATGGAGATCTTCTGTGACAGCAATAGTGCGGTTGCCTTAGCCAAGGAACCAAGAGATCATGGCAGATCCCGACACATTGACAGAAAATATCACTTCATAAGACACAAGATAGAAGAGGGACTCCTCGTGGCAAAGAGGGTATCGTCAGATGAGAACCCTGCGGATCCCCTTACGAAGGGACTGACGAGGGTTAAGCATTTGCAGCATGCGAGGCGCATCGGGCTGAGGGACGATATTAGTTTTACAGATTAGATAGCCTTTTCTGAAACTTGTAAAATGTAATCGACGTTTGATGATGAATAAAAGTTGTGATTTATTTATGAGTAAAGTGTTGCTATCATTGTCAATTATTTACTATTGTTTCAGTTTTGCATGTTTTGACTTCCAGAATAATCAATTTATTCAAACCTCCACAATCGGTCATACGTCGGAAGTAGGTATGAATCAAGATTGTCATGAATTGGGTTTGTAGATGGCTAAAGGTGTTTAGACATAGCAATGGTTGCTACAACGTTCATGAGTGCTCATAAGTTATGAGTATTGGAATAAACCCACGCTCACTTGTATCACTTCATGGAATTTATCTCGAGTGATCGTGAGACGGTAATATCATATAAGTCTTCAAACCTAGAGATATGAGTTGTTACCTATGAGTTGGTTGTGCATTGATTGCACGTAAACGCATCAGTAACTTGATGTTATAAAACGTGCCTTTGTGTGCAATTCAATAAGTAGTAGAACAAGCATATGAGTCGAAGTTTATCTGTTCCTTCTAGAAATAGAAGCGATATCTGGGCCCCTCGATGATTTTGTGTTGACCCATGTACCGGGCCCGGTCAGAACTAAATTGATGTGTTCAGTTAAGTTCTTTGTCAAACAAATCGGAAATCGAGAAACAACTGCTAGACAATAAGTAAGACATTGTTCCATGTATTTGTCCGGCTGATATCATGAGAGCAGAGGATTATATGATCACTTATCTAAAATGGCGCTTCATAGTTCACAAGAGTTTTCGAGAGCTACGATTGCCGGTTGGTTCCTGAAGTAATATAGGCAAATACAGTTATTAGACTTATCCAAGTGGGAGTATGTTGGATAAGGTGTCTAAGTCCATAACTTATTTGGTATATACTTGACCCGACCCGGCATGGTCCATTTGGGTTGCACTTCACCCGAACTAGTTATGGATAATTTTATGAGAGTTGTATACTTACGATTTATTAATATATTATAAGTTATAGTATATTAATATAAAGTCATGTTACTTAATTAGTTTTAATCTTGAATTAATTATGAATTAATTTAGTGATTAAAAGGAAGACTAATTAAATCATGGGCTATTATATTTATATGGTGTGGGCTAACACTCATTTGGAATGGGCTAAGCTTATATGGAAGTCCATGGATGATCCATGGAGCTTTTACCCATGGATCCTTGGAAGAGGAAAAGACATGGGTTATTAGGGTTTCACCCTAACCATGTACACTATATAAACAAGCTTATGTTGCATGAAAAAGACACTAATGTGTGTGTAAGTATGGTGGCCAAAATCAAGAGTTACCATACTCTCTCATATATTTTCCAAGTTTGTGGTGATTTGTGATTTCCATTTGAGGCATTCACATTATTGGTGCTTGGCTCTCAAACTCCAAGGAATCAACAATCAACAAAAGGTATGTAATTAATCTAGTTCTTTTATGGTTAAAAGTACCCCATGCCATGCTAGATAGGTTATAAACCTTGGAAAATAATATTTTACATGTATCTTAGACAAACATAGATCCAAGGTTTAATAGGGTTGCATGTACACTTAGGAAGTGTTAGAATGCTCAAAACCCAACAGAAGGTTCATTGCATCATGCTCGCAACAATGACTACTAAACTCCAAAAGTCCTACGAGGACTACTATCCATACGAGATGCACCGAGATTTGATGGAAAGGTACCATCAAAGTGCTAGGCAGGAGAGGTACGAGATCATCGCTTCGATGATCACTACCAAAATGAAGGATGGAGAGTCCATCACGGCCCACTTGCAGAAAATGCAAAGGTTTATGGACCACTTTCTAAAGTTGAACGTGAACTTCGATGAGGAGCTGGCCATAGATATCATTCTACACTCGTTGCCTCCTTGTTATGACCAGTTTCATATGACCTATCATATGAACAAGGAGGAGGTCACTCTGAGCAAGCTTCAAGGCCTGCTATGGACTGCTGAGAGTAGTCTAAAAGGCAAATCTGTTGTATCTGCTCCTACTACTGCTACCCCTGTCTTGGCTATTGGGCAAGGGAAAGGAAAGAAGAGGAAGACTCCTTCTAAGAACCACAAGGGTAAACCCCATGATGGATCCTCTTCAAGTGGGACCAAAGCTGGTTCTGTTACCCCCTCCTCCAACCCAAAAGAAGCCGAGTGTTTCTACTGTCACGACAAAGGGCATTGGAAACGAAGCTGCCTGAAGTATCTGCAGGACATCAAGGATGGGAAGATAAAGCCCTCATTCGCAGATATTTATACTATTCAATCTAACAACTCATTGTAACACCGTAAATTTTCAAACAAAATTTTCATTTTTAAAAAACACGTAATTCTCATAACATAGTTCACGAAACCCCAAATGACAATATTTTAAAAAACACAAATCAGAAAATGTTTTCAACACAATCCAGGATCCTCTAAATGTGACTCCGCCTCGTGTGTACAATCAAGCCGACGTCATCCCATGATCCTGAGAAGTACCTGAAACACATAACACATAACACGGTAAGCATGAAGCTTAGTGAGTTCCCCAAAATACCACACACATCACATTAGCCACTCAATGCTAACTCAATACGACCCTCCGGTCAATGTGTCTCAGTGGGGACCCTCCGGTCCCATAACTTGGGTGGACCCTCCGGTCTTAACTGAGTAAGCTCATAATAATAATACTCATCCTAAATGACAAAGACATAATGCAGGATATCACAATACACAAGTAAGCACATAAGGCATCTCGGTCACACAAAGATACCACTAATGGTAAGTATAGTGAGAAGACTCACCTCGTAAGAAATCGTATAACCTCGAACTCGAATCATCGGTCTAGCCTCCGCCTAACACATACGATAATTATCCCTAATTAATAGCGGCTCTCAAAGAAGCTAGACTAACCCTTCTACAAGCTCAAAGAAGGGTAAAAGACCATTTTACCCCTCCATGGCCTTAATAGTCCACAAATTGACCAAACCCTAAAAGTCAACTAAAAGTCAACGGCAGCGCGTACGCCGCGCATACCGAACTCCTACGCTGGGCGTACTCCAACGCCATGCATGCATCAGGGAATCTTGACCCTACGCTGCGCGTACTGTATTACGCTTAGTGTACGTCCCGGTTTTACTCTTCCTACTCACTTGGTCTTAATCCGTTAAGACCTTAGCTCATATCACATATATGGACTCCCTAAGGGCTCTTACTCCATAAAGTCTGTGACTTTAAGACTTTGCATGGCTGACAAAGTCACAAACACCCAAAACTCTCATTCTCTTATCTCAAAATGCTCATATCTCATGCATTGGTTGATTTACACGTCCATGTCTCGATTTTTATGACACTATATCACTAAAGACACTCAAAGGAGCTGATCATAATTTCTGGAGCTTAATATCTCATAAAGCATCCAACTTTGGGACCAAAACCCTAAAATGGTGTAACATGATGCACAAAACAAAAGAGTGAGAAAGCTTTGAGCTTTATACCTCCAAATGAAGCTCCCAACACAGATATGCTCAGATCTAAAGCCTATAATCCCACTCCTTCTTCTTCAAGGCTCCTTCTTCACTCCAAAGAAACACAAAGTCACTCAAATGCTCTCAAATGGACACACACAAGCTCAAGAACGAGGATTAGGGTTTGAGAGGGTTGTTTGTCTGAGAATGGTGGCCAGGAATGAGGCCATCATATCCTTTATATAGGGTCACACCCCAAATTAGGGTTTTCACTCTGGGCCTAGTACGCCCAACGTACTAGGTGGCTTCTGCGTCAAAAACACACATATGAGCACGCTGAGCGTACACTTGCATACGCCCCATGTACTCATTTACCACCTTTTCTCAATAAGGGCTAAACTTGACAATTTACCAAAAGAACAAGGTCTTATAAGGTACACCTAGTCTTGGGATGTTACACTCATCACATGCTATTTCTTGGGTCCTTGATACAGGATGTGGTTTTCATATTTGTTCTGATTTGCAGGGTCTATGAAGAAGTAGGGATGTGGAGGATGTTAAGATGAACTTGATCATGGGGAACAGAAAAGCATCACATGTCACCAAGATTAGAGTTTACTCTTTAGTGCTTATTAGTGGGTTAGGTTTAGATTTAAATGATTGTTGCTACTCGTCAGAAATGGCGAGAAACATTATTTTTTTTCATGGTTTGTACAGACAAGGTTTTAGATTTTCGTTTAATAATGAAATTTGTTCTATTAATGCTTTCTTGAATGGTACTTTCTATTTTGAAGCATTGCCTTGTAATGGACTATATGAAACTGTGAATATTATAGATAACTTAGGAAATAATGTGTTTCACATTGATTCGTCTAATGGTTTGGACAAAGCATGCTTGTGACATTGTCGTCTTGGACATGTCAATAAGAAACGCATAGCTTAACTTCAAAAGGATGGAGTGTTGGAGTCATTCGACCTCAAGTCGGATGACACGTGCGAATCTTGTTTGCTTGGAAAGATGACCAAGTCACCCTTCACTGGTACTTGTGAAAGGGGTGAGGGTTTATTGGATCTCATACATACCGATGTATGTGGGCCTTTGAGATCCACCACAAGGGATGCGAACCGCTTCTATGTGACTTTTTACCGATGATTATAATAGATATGGGTATATCTACTTAATCAAGCACAAGTCAGAAAGCTTTGAAAAGTTCAAAGAGTTTAAGCAAGAAGTGGAGAATCAGCTGGGCAGGAAAATTAAGATGCTCCGATCCGATCGAGCTGGTGAGTACCTTAGTATTGAATTCCACGACTACCTCAAGGAATGCAAAATTGTCTCGCAATTGACGCCGCCTAGGACACCGCAGTTGAATGGTGTGACTGAGAGGCGCAATCGAACCTTGTTGGACATGGTTCGTTCCATGATGAGTCGAACTTCGTTACCTATCTCATTCTGGCGGTATGCCTTAGAGACTGCCGCCCATATCCTTAATCTAGTCCCAACTAAGAAGGTTGCCCAAACACCTGATGAGATGTGGACATGGAAAGTTCCCTCGTTGGCACATATCAAGGTTTGGGGTTGCGAGGCTTTCGTAAGACAAGAGACTTACGATAAGCTCGAACCTCGAAGTGAGCGGTGTATTTTCATCAGTAGCGATTGGTTGCGAAGGGCTTTACTCAAACTCCTGGAGTTGACTATGATGAGGCCTTCTCACCAGTAGCGAATATTAAGTCTATAAGGGTTATGGTAGCGATAGCTGCGTTTCATGATTATGAAACATGGCAGTTGGATGTCAAAACTACTATCCTAAATGGGAAGTTGGCTGAAGATGTTTACATGAGTCAGCCAAACGGTTTTGTCGATGCGAAGCACCCTAATAGAGTGTGTAAGCTTGAGAAATCCATCTATGCATTGAAACAAGCATCTCGAAATGGAATCTTTATTTTGATGAGAAAGTCAAAGAGTTTGGTTTCTCAAGAAGCGAGGATGAGTCCTGTGTATATGTCAAATCCAGTGGGAGTATAGTTAGCTTTCTCGTTTTGTATGTGGATGACATACTGCTCATAGGAAACTACGTCCCAACCTTACAGGAGGTCAAGTCCTGGCTTGGGAAGTGCTTCCTTATGAAGGACCTCGGAGAAGCTGCCTATAATCTAGGGATAAGGATATTGAGAAATAGGAGTAAGAGACTAATAGGACTTAGTCAAAGTACGTACTTGGATAAAATGTCCAAACGTTTTAGCATGGAAAATTCCAAGAAAAGGGAGCTACCAATCCAAAGCAATACCAAGTTGAGTAAGACTCAAAGTCCGAGTACTAATGTCGAGATAGCAGAGATGCGCAGAGTACCTTATGCTTCCGCTGTTGGCTCAATCATGTATGTTATGACATGTACTCGCCCTGATGTGGCCTTCGATTTGAGCATGGTCAACATATATCAAGGGAATCCTGGTAGAGCTCATTGGACTGCGGTAAATAACATTCTTATGTACCTGCGGAGGACTAAGGATTGGTTTCTTATCCTCGGTGGGAGTGATGACTTGAGTGTGCGATGGTATAGTGACGCCAGTTTTCAGACCGACCGAGATAATTTGCACTCTAAGTCGGGATGGGTCTTTACCCTGAATGGAGGAGCAGTGACATGGGAAAGTTCCAAGCAGGAGACCTTAGCTGAATCAATGTGAGAATCAGAGTATATAGCAGCGAGCGAAATGTCGAAGGTGGTGGTATGGCTAAAGAACTTCATCAGAGACCTCGGAGTTGTACCTGGCATAAAAGAGCCTATGGAGATTTTCTGCGATAACGAAGGTGCGGTTTCCTTGACTAAGGAACCGAGGGATCATGGCAGATCCAGGCATATCGACAGAAAATATCATTTCATTAGACATCGGGTAGAAGATGGACTCCTCGTAGTGAAGAGGGTATCGTCAGAGGATAACCCAGCAGATCCCCTTACGAAGAGATTGGGTAGGGTTAAGCACTTGCAGCACGCTAGGAGCATTGGGCTGAAGGACGATATTAGTTTTAGTGATTAGATAGCTTTTAGAAACTTGTAATAGATCAATTGTGATTGACATTTTGATGAATAAATAAAGGTATTTTATTTATAAGTAATGTTACTGTCTTGTGTCAATTATTTACTATTGTTTCACTTTGCATGTTTTGACTTCCTAAATAATAAGATTATCTAAACTATCCACAGTCAATCATACGTTGGAACTAAGTATGAAAGAAGACTGTCATGTATTGGCTTGTATATTGTCTAAGCGTTTAGACATGGCAAAAGTTTGCTGCAACATTCATGAGTGCTTCTGAAATAAGATTTGAGTATTGGATTAAACCCGTGCTCACATGAATCACTTCATGGAATCAATCACGAGTGATTGTGAGACGATAATATCATATAGTCTTTAAACTTAGATATATGAGTTGTTGTTTATGATTCGGTTGTGCATTGATAATCCGTAAATGCATCAGTAACTTGATGTTATAAAACACATTGTTGTGTACGCTTTGATGAGTAAATATTACAAGCATATAAGTCGAAGTTTATCTGTTCCTTTTATCCTACGAGGCTAAAAGCGATATCTTGGGCCCCTCGATGATTTTGTTTTGACTTATGTGTCGGGCCCGGTCAGGACTGAATTGATGTGTTCAGTTAACTTCTATGTCAGACAAATCAGAGATCGAGAAACAGATTGTTGGACAATAAGGATGACTATGTTCCATGTGATTGTCCACACGATATCGTGAGAAGGGAGGAGTATACGATCCCTTATCTATGGGACGTGTCAGAGTTCGACAACAGGTTTTGAGAGCTACGATTGCTAATCGGATTGAAGTCGTACTTGCATTTATAGTTATTAGACTTATCCAAGTGAGAGATTGTTGGATTAGGTGTCTAAGCCCATTACTATATTTGGTATTTACTTGACCCAGTAGTAGCAGGGTCCTTTTGGGTTGCCTTCACCGAAGCAACTTGACTGGAAGAATAATTCAGAAAGAGGATAAAAGTGATTTATTAATATATTATGTGAATAATATATTAAAAGAAAAATCATATTATTTAATTAACATTGGTCAAGAATTAATTTAGAATTAATTTTGTGGTCAAAAGAAGTTAATTAAATCAAGGTGACTGATACTGTAATTATAAGATAGTTACGAAGTTGGGCTTAGGATCCATAAGGAAGCAATGGACGAACTCTATGTGGGAGCCCACATAGAAATCGTCCAAGGGGCCTTCTGGAAGGATCCTTTGGGCTGCTTAAGGACTAAACAACTGGATTAGGGTTTTGACTGAAACCCTAATTGCTCAGCTATATAACGAACCCTTGGGACAGCTAAAATCGACAAACTAAACCCTAAGAGGATTGCTAGCCGACTTTTGAGCCTCCTCCCTCTATCTTTTTCATTCTCCATTTGCTTTGCTGTTTGTGATCTACTAGAGGCATCACATTTGAGGTACTAGGTTCTCAAAAGCTCAAGATCATCAAGCTACAATCGAAGGTAATATCTTAATTCTTCATTAGATGTAGATTTCGATTTTGTTGTATGGTAGATTAGGGTTTACAAGCTTTGGATGATTATTGCATGTATAAATAGAAAAACTATATCCAAAGCTTTAGGTTTGCATGTGCACCATAGGATTGATGTTTTGCTCATAACCCAACATATCCGCCCCATCGCTCTTGTCACTAGTTGAAACGCACCCCCCCAATCATCATCGATAACTAGTTTGACGTTAGGAAACCCCATGAAAAGTATATGTATCGGGTGGCCCAAAGCAAAAAAAATATCTTAATAAATATGAATTAATTGAAAACGCTAACAAGTCTACTACTTCTTCCAAAAGCCCAAATCAAGGGAGTCGATCTTCCTTTAACGCACAAAGGCTATGTTTTGTATGACACAGTTGAAAACATTAAACATGCATGCTACCCTAAATCACAAGGATTATTCATATAATTTACTCTAAAATAATTGATGTACCATGTTTAGTTGTGGAGCAACAGAAAAAAAAATAGTATTTTTTTAATTTTTTAATTTTTTTTATAAATGCTAATAAAAAATAGAGTGACTAAAATAAAAAAAAACAAAAAAGTTCAGTCACCAATGGTAGCTTAAACAAAGTATAATGACTAAAATAAAACACAAATAAAAATTCAATGACTAATTATAACCTTCACAGTGTTATATATCGGCTATCACCGGTTAGAATGACCAAAATGACCAAAACAAAACAAGTGCAATGACCAATGGTAGTTTAAAAAAAGTATAATGATCAAAATAAAACATTCAGAAAAGTTCAGTGACTAAAAATGACCTAAACCTTTTTTTTTACTTTGAATTGTAGCTTATGTTACATTAATAGCCCCTGTAACTTTGATGACATGTCAATGTTTATTGATCTTAATTTCAAAGCGAAAGAAAACATTTTTAGTTTAAAACGAACACTTCACAAATGACATTAAAGTCAATATAGTTGTTATTGTTATTATGATTAATTTTTTTCTTAAAAATCATAATCTTTGTATTTTAAAGGTTTAACATTTATATCTTTTGAGTATTATTTTCAAGTGTGAAGTCTTATTAAAATGCTCGACAATATAAAAATATAATACTCTTTCTAATAGTGTTATGAATGTTGTAATTATTGTAAGTGGATGACTATTAGCGGCTGTGACATCCTCATTTTTACAGACAAAAATCACCAATTTGTTTATGCTTTTTTAAATCAGAGTATTCTTTTAAAAACATTAATTATTCGATATTTGTCCAAAAAACATGATAATGATATTATCAAAGCATTTTCAAATAATTTTTTTGTTTCAATGTATAAAACTTGGGATGTCATAACTGATAAAAAAACATAAGCATAAACAGAGACTTACAATGTCTTAATGTACTATATCTCATTGTATCTCTTATTGTGAATGTACTTTTGTATTGCTACCTGTGATACAAAGAAACTGAGTGAGTCAGGTTGGGGAACCTGGTGAGTACATAGGGATTTCAATCCCCCAATGTTATAATATATATATATATATATATATATATATATATATATATATATATATATATATATATCTTAACTATATTATAAAGCATATTGAACTTTTCTTGAAATTTAAGAGGTACATGTTTGATAACTTAATGTACAAATTTCTTATGCACAAATCACTCATCTTTTTATGAACAAAAATAATTATGGTAAAGAATAATCAACGAAAATATTTAAGGAATGAAACATCAATTAAATTTTGTTTTTTTCACATGGGTATAAAATTATATTACAATGCCAACCATCAAAATTGTAGAAGTGGACTAAAAAGTAAAAAAACTGAGATATATTATTGTTTCACATTCTCGTCACTTGATTCACCACACTTCAAGATTCCACGTTCTTTTAACATATTTTAGCTTCAATTTTAATCTTTTACTTTATTTTTCTTTCTTTATTCATCTTTGAAATCGATACTTCATAGGAAGGATTTTCTTGTAGATTTCGAAGGGTGTTTTTGGTTTTAGTGGTGGGATTATCATATAATGATGGGTCTCTATATCCTTGATTTTCTATTAATTGTTTCTATCATGACTAAGCATTCTTTTTATTCATGATTTTCCATATATCTACACAAGAAAAAATTATGCATTTGTATTCTTGAATTTCTATATATCTGTGTATATATTAAATTTATATATGGTGGGCATATTCTCTTCTCTTGAATGAATTTTATAGAAAACTTGAAGTGAATTTTTAATAAGTGCATGAGGATTAAAACAATAGATATTATCTATTATCTTGTCCAAAGTATTATTGGAGAGTTATTAAGTGTCATTCATCCATCCAACTTTTTGATGGGTTGGTCCGTTCAAGTTCCTCAAGAACAAGGATCTCTTTTTTCTCGCTTTTAATTATTCTTGGTTGTTACATATAAGTCTAGGTATGTTTTTGAAAGCTTATTTTTTTTTCAGGTTTCTCAATATCAAGAATATGTGTCCCATGAAACTTATTTTGGTTTATCTCTTTTTATTAATAAGAAAAATTACTTCTCGTAATTCCCACATAACTATTTCATAGCTTGGTTCGTTTCAGGTTCTCACAGTTCCTTTTTAGGTATATGATGAATGAAGAAAATGACATGTTTTGAGTTTTGGTTTTTTTGTTTTGGTATTTTTGGTCAACACTACAAGAGCTGCTTGTGATTTTACCATCGATCGAGAGGTAATAAACTATAGTCTGTTTCCAACCCTAATTTTTAATCTTCTTTGTTGGTTCTATTTATGGTGCTCATGTTGTATTAATTTCAAATAATTTAACCATTTATGCACGAAATCTTCCATGTCCAACTTAGCTGTAAAATTTCACCACCTAATTTATAAAATTTGTATTTGATTGCATGTTAATTTGAAAATCCCATATAGATTGTGCATGGTGGAAGACTAAGTTGTTCAGCTACTAAATCCTATAACATTTCCAAGTATGGTTAAATTATTAGCTTACATTGATCATCTTGCGACATAACATTACATAAAGTATTTTCCATATCCTATGTGAAAACCTAAAATAGATATATGTTTTTTGAAGAATTTTTATTTGTGTTGGTTATGTTGCTGAAAGTGTAAATTCAATATAACGAACTACATATTTCACAATAAAATTCGTAAGGCAAAAAATAAATAATGTATGGATAAGAAAATTTGTGCCCCAGTTTAAAGTGGTTTATACTTGATGAAAATCAGTTTCCAAACCATCTCGAGGCTTTTTCCTCTAGATAACAAATTTACATAGGACCGGTTTGTTAAGTAGTACATGACAAAACAAGATGCACTATGCTTAGTGTGTATTCGACTAATGGTAATTGGACAAAAATGCACTCTCTTTTGTTCCGCCCTTTTCTTTCTATCTCTCATTGTTCCAAGAGATATGAGTTCCCTTCTCATCCGTACTATTGAAAATAGTCCAAGATAAATTGTCAAAGATGAAACTTTCAAAACATTCTCTGCAAGCTTCGATTTTGGATTTTTATTTTATAATTAATTTCAATCATCTTCTTCAGACTCGACGTGGAAAAGTGATTTACATTATCTGGGCTTGGGCAAGATGTTTGTCCAAAGGTTAGGCATTGAAATTTTCTAACATGTCGGCTAAAAAATTTGTAGCCATTGAAACCGTCAAATAACATTTTCTAAAAAAAACAAAAAAAAAACCATTTGTCGAAACTGTAATAATTGTCGCCGCCGCTTTGCGCGAGTGCACACCTATATATATATATATATATATATATATATATATATATATATATATATATATATACACACACACATAAGAGAGTTCAATTGAGAAAAAAAATGGTTGAGAATTAGGGAATCAATCTCAGCCACATATTTATTTTGTCACAAAACAGTTGAGGATACCGACAGAAATAGGTAACAGATACAAATGTGTTTTCCAACAAAACATGTTTCCTTAAACCATGTTAGTCATTGTTTTAATATATACAAAAACATAATTTTTTTAAGTAGATATTTTTATCAAAAAATTGTTTTAAATATATCAAAATTCATAATTTTTTATTCTATATAAATAGACATCCATATTGATATAGTTTTAGAATAAAATAATTTTTTTTTTTGAGTTTCAACTCTCGTTATTCATAAGTGAATAAAATGCATTAAATTTTTATTACAGTATATTCGTTATTCACTTATGAATAAAATGTATGCTTAATTTTTATACAACTTAACTATCATTTGTATATTACTATAACACTTAATAAAGTTTATTACCCAAAATATATTTTTTTTACATCATCTTTCGCCACATGTTATATCCATATATGAGTAAAACGTGTATTAATTCTCGTCATATGTTATATTCATAAATGAATAAAACATTTATCAAATTTTTGTTACAATTTATTTTTTATTCATATATGAATAAGTAGTATGTTAACAAAAGACAAAGTGTTTTGAAAATTTGAACTACTTATTCATATATGAATAACAAATGAACCGTAACAAAATTATGATAAATGTGTTATTTATATATGAATATAACTTGTGAGGAAAGCTAATACATATTTTATTCATATGTGAATATAACATGTGACGAGAGCTGATGTAAACTATAAAATTTTTATTATATGTTATATTCATATATGAATGTTACTCAAACTGTAAAACAAAAATAATTAAGTATACTTTTTATTCACAAATGAATAACGAATGTATTGTAAAAAAAATCTAATGCATTTTGATTCACTTATTAATAACGAGAGCTGAAACTATAAAAAAAATTATTTTATCTTAAAACTATATAGATATGTATGTCTATTTATATAGAACAAAAAAAACTATGAATTTTAAATTTAAAATCACTTTTTTGATAAATATAGCTCTTAGAAATTTAAAAAAAAAAGGAAAAAAATAAAACTATGTTTTTTTTATATATTAAGTTAATGATTATCATAGTTTAAGTAACATGTTTTGTTGGAAAACACACGTGTAATCCATTCCTATTTCTGCCGGTATGATGAAGGGTTTTGCGGCAAAAATAAATTATTATTTGAGTATGATTCCTCCATTCTCAACCTTTTCTATTTTTTCAATTGAACTTACCTTAATATATATATATATATATATATATATATATATATATATATATATATATATATATATATATATATATATATATATATATATATATATGACGGTTAAAAAACACTAAATAAAATGAGAACTTGAGAACACTACTTTTATGCTATTATGATGCAATGAATTTTATATATTCAATTTTATGTCATTATTTAACAATGAATATATCAAAAATCATACATTATTATTTACATTTGCTTTTACTACAATACTACACATATACAAGATTCATGGCATACTGATAACATAAAAGTGAATATATACATGATCATATTTTAGTATTCATATTAGAATTTATTAAAATATGATATACATAAATTTTATATTAGAGTAATTACAAAAAAAAAAACAGTTTTGTTCTCATTTTGTTTTAGTGTTTTTAGTTAAACTTATTCATATATATATATATATATATATATATATATATATATATATATATATATATATATATATATATATATATATATATATATATATATATATATATATAAGATGTACTTGAAAATCATTCCATTAGATAATGATGCCAAAAGTTTGATTTTATAAACTTTAAATACAAATCCAATTTTAAAATTATAAAACCGAACAAATCGAACTGAAATTATGCACACCTGACAGTATACTAGGTCATGAATAGCATAACTTAGGTAGCTAAGGGAGTCGAACACATGGGAAACGGAGATTTACTACCATTATTGATAGCTTATTTTATTTCCTTATTTTTATTAGTTTATTTTAGTATTTTTAGCTCTTTTTATTACTTTTGCATTGTATATTCTTTATCATGGATCGTGTCGGGTACTTTCTATTTTGCATGAGATATTTTGCAGGGTTTTGGAGCTCATTGCGGTTGCGGTTTGACTGGAGTTGGGCTTAGTGGACTTCTCGATGCATTATTGGGCTTTACGGATCCATTAAAGGAGATTTGGGCTTAAAAAGTTGAAGATTTGGAATGAAGTGGGCTTTTGAAGATGGGTCATGGAGTTTTATTTTGGGCATGGACTATCGATATTTAGAACTTGAAGGTGATTGGCCAATTTCAAATCATGTGAGTCATGGAGGGGGACTAACGGAATCTCGGGTAGTGGAGTGGGTAGTGGAGAAGAATGGACCATTAACATTCCACCAACACTTGCGAGGGTGGAATCTCAGTCACGCTACCCGCACAACTGCACACTTTTGGGCATTTTGGTCATTTTGTTTACCATTTACCTTGGGGGGTTGGATCTTTCAGCAATCACTTCGATTTTCCACCATTAGAGACCAGAGGAGGCGATTTTTGGAGCTTGGATGATTGTTATTTTGATGTCATGAGTGCAAATACACATTCTTCTTATCTTCCAAAGTAATTGTGGGTTTTTGAAGGATTCATGCTTAATTGTCATTTATCTTATGTTTATGATTCTAGTTCATATTTCTTATGCTTGTTTAATACTTTGATCATGAGCTTGGTACTTGAATGAGAAATTGTTGGTTTATTTCTTTGGTTTAGCATTGAATCATTGAATTTACTTAGAACAATGGCTTTATGATGGTCGAAATCATCTCTAGCTTATGAATCATAACTCCTTTATGGATGTGTAAGCATTGACATCCTCTAGGAATTGGGGATTCCTTTATTCTTAAGGCTAATCAACTTCTTGGGTTCAATTGCTTCAATTGAATCCTTGATTTTGATTAAGAAGGTGTGTTGTGGGCTTCCCCAACCTCCATACTACCTATGAGGAATCTTGGCATATCATGCTTCATGATTGCTATAACCAATTTGGAATGAATGATAAGCATCATGTTGAATCCTAATGATAAACACACAAATGTTCATTGTGTTGAATTGCCTTGGTTAACCAATTTTCTCCAATATTTGAGCATCTCACCATCTTGCTTAATTGTAAGCTTTTTAGTTATTCAAGTCTTTTAGTTTTCAAGCAATCACAACACCCCCCCCCCCCCTTTTTAGTTTAATTGTAGTTAGTTAGTTTATTTACACTAGTTCTATTGGATTGCATTGGTGATTGAATACAACCATTTCCCCGAGGATCGATACCCCTTTTTACCATTATATTACGTTTTATTTGCAAACAAAGGGTGTAATTTTCTTGGTGGACTTGACATCCCACCAAGTTTTGGCGACGTTGCCGGGGAAATTGGTTATTGTTATTTGATTGTTTATAACTACGTCTACATGAACCGGTGAACTACTCTACAATCCGGAGATTGAAAAAGAAGCAAAAAGGTTGAAAAAGTTAGCCAAACAAGCAAAGCAACAACAACTCGGTCAAGCTTCTTCATCTTCTCCACTAATCAACATAGAAGATCAAGTTCATACTTCAAGTGATACCGACACCGAACCGAGTTCTCCAATTGTTGGTCATTCCTTTGAAGACATTCCGTTTGAAAACTACATAGCAATGAATCACACTCCACCTCACAATCCCAACCCAAACCCAAAAAATCAAGATGCCAATACCCCACCCCCAACAACCAAGACAACAACAACAACATCAAGAACCTCTAATAGATATGCCACCTTGGAATCAACCCCCTCCTCAACCAAATCAACCCAATTATCAACAACCACAACCACAAACCAAAACTTCCATCAAAACAACCAACCTCAAAACAATGCTTTTCAAGTTCAACAACAACAAGCACATCAACCAAATCAACCTCATTACCCACAACCTCTAATGTACCAACAACCAATGTACCCCCAACAACAACCTCCCTACAACAAATACCCTAACTACCAACTTTATCCACCACCAATGTACAATCACCAACAATACCAATACCCACCTTACCATCAACCTCCCAATTACATGCAACAATATCCCAATAACCCCAATCCACCCAATCCCCCTCAAGAGTTGACACTTAGACAAATGATAGAGACGGATGTTACTCACACACCCCTTGGTACTGTTTATCCCGCAAACCGCCGAGGGATTGAATTGAAGTCAAGTTTCATACATCAACTCACCAAGTTCCATGGTTTGGATAGAGAAGATCCTCAAAGGCATTTGAAGTCCTTTGATATGATATGTGTTAGCATGTTGCCCGAACATGTGACATTGGATGATTTCAAGCTAACCGCCTTCCCGCTCACCTTGGAAGATAAAGCTAGAGAGTGGTTATTCAACTTACCACCGTGATCTATTCACACATGGGAAGAGTTACTCAAAGCCTTCAATAGCAAGTTCTATCCCACCTCCCGGATATCAAGTCAAATAACTGACATTTTGGGGATTCGTCAAAGGGAGAATGAGACTTTTCATGATTTTTGGGAGGGATTCAACAACTTGTGTACAAGTTGTCCTCAACACAATATACCCGAACAACTACTTCCTCAACAGTTTTATAAGGGTATGAATGAAAAAGATCAAATGATGATTGATGCTTCAAGTGGTGGTGACATCTTCAACAAGACACCTCAAGAGATAAGATCACTTTTTGGAACCATTTCTCAAAATCAAAGGAACTTTGGGACTCGCAATGAAATAAAGAGAAATTCCCCACAAGTGGTTGGTGAAGTTAGCAAAACCCAACACTTGGAATCAAAGCTCTTGGATTTGACTAATGTGTTAAGTCAAATGGTGGTGAGAAGTGGTCAACAATTGATGGTGTGTGGTGTTTGTGCAATGACGGGGCATTGTACGAATAAATGGCCCACACATGGAAGTGAACCGGAGGATGTTAATGCAATGGGAGGATATCAAGGTCAACCAAGACCCATAGGATTTCAAAACAACTACAACCCAAATTGGAGGAATAACCCAACCAACCCATACCCACCAAAGCAAAACCCACCACATGTTATGATGAGACCCCAATTTTCTCAATACCCATCACAAAAACCTCCATATCCCCAAACATCTCATCCCCCTCCAAATTACCAACAACCTCATCAACAAGGCCAATCAAGTGGTAACCATCAAATGAGCCTTCAAGAACCCGTCACTTCTCTTGATCAAAGCCAAACCCAATTTCAACAAGAGACCAAGAACACATTATATAACATTCAAGCACAAATTGGAGACTTGGCCACCGCTCTGAACAAGATGGAACAAAGGGGTAAACTTCCATCTCAAACCGAGAATAATCCCAATGTGAGTGCAATAACCTTGTGAAGTGGGAAAAAACTTGGAGAAAGCAACCCTAAAAGAGTTTCAAGAGAAGATAAAGATGAAGTTATTATTGCTGAAACTTCAAAGGTTCAACAATAATAACGAGGAAGAAAATAAATTCTTTGAAACTTTCCGCAAGGTCGAAATCAACATTCCACTATTGAATGCTATTAAGCAAATTCCATGTTATGCAAAATTTGTCAAGAATTTGTGTACCAAGAAGAGGAAATTCAAGGCAAATGAAAAGATTCAAGTCAATACAAACGTGTCTACATACGGTTATCCAAAAGAAGTTACCTCCAAAATGCAAGGATCCAGGAATATTTGCTATCCCTTGTACCATTGGTGATTTTCATGTCGAAAGTGCCATGTTAGATCTTGGAGCCTCGGTCAATGTGATGCCATACTCGGTTTTTCAATCTCTTAATGTTGGACCTTTAGAAGAGACTGGAGTAATCATTCAGTTAGCGGACAAGTCAAGTGTGTCTCCAAGAGGAGTGTTGGAGGATGTGTTAGTACAAGTTAATCAGCGTGTTTTTCCCGTGGATTTTTATGTCATTGATCTTGAAGAGAAGACCCCTTCCAAATCATCTATGATCCTCCTTGGAAGACCTTTCACGAATACCGCTCACACGATCATTGATGTCCATAAAGGGAAAATTACTATGGAGTTTGATGGAGAGATCATTGACTTCAACATCTTTGAAGCAATGAGGTACGCTAGCAACATTTATCCATTGTACCGGGTTGATGTGATTGAGCCAATAAACGGGATAAGCCCTTGCAAACACAATATTCTTATGGAAGATTATTGCAAGCCTAAGAGAGAGGCTCAAAGAAGATTGAATCCTCCAATGATGGAAGTGGTCAAGAAGAAGATAATTAAAATGTTCAAAAGATGCAAAGAGAAGAAAAAGGCATTTCATGACAAGCACATAACCCAAAAACACTTTATTCTGGGTCAAGAAGTTCTTGTTTATCATTCACGCTTAAAGATATTCCCGGGAAAATTGCGATCTCGATGGCACGGACCTTTTATTGTTATAAAAGTGTTTAATCACGGTTAGGTTGAAATTAAGAGTTTAGAAACAAATCAAATACTCAAAGTGAATGGATATAGTTTGAAACCATTTTATGAAGGCTTTGACACGGGAGAATTCGACAACGTAACACTGAAAACTCCGATTTACGAAGGTTGACGAAAGCGGGGCTATGTCTTGGCAAAGATGTTAAATAAATGCATTGTAAATAAATAATATCCTCTTGAAGTTTTGATGTTTCTAGGCTTGAAGTTGGTCAAAAATAAGCATCTTGAGGTTGTGCAATGATCTTGGTAAAGTATGGAAGAAAACCGGAGCTTGTGGAGCGAAAAATTGCAAAAAATGTCAAAATCTGCAACTTGCGCGGGTGCCCGTGCAAACGTTGCGCGACCCAACCCTACCCGCGCAAAATCCGATCTCAAATTACCCCCACACGAGTTGTAAACTGATGTGCGCACACGGCTACTCCCCACCCGCGTAAAGTTTGCGAGGGTACCCACGCAAATATGCCACTTCATAAGAAAATTTCGAGCCATTTCATATGCTTTCTTTTGCGCAAATAATCTTTCATCCATGTGTATTTAGGTGGCTAAGAACTCCACCCACACATCATTGTACGACCCATGTGTTGCTTCCGTACCTTCCTCGCGGGCCTCCTCCACCTTGATCCCAGTACGATCCTTCCTTACTCTCAGCCTAAGCATTGAGGACAATGCTTAATTTTAAGCTTGGGGTGAGGTATTATTATATTTTAATTTTTTTATTGCATTTAGGTTGTATATAGTTGTATTTAGAGTAAGTCATTTAGATCATTAATAAAAATTGCATAAAAATTCAAAAATATTGCATATTTTTTTTTCTAGGGGTGAAAGATTAAACACTCCTTGAAATCGTCTAGCCCTCACACTCCTTGAAATCGTCTAGCCCTCACACTTGGAATAACTTGAGAGAAACTTGAACACTCCTTGAAATCGTCTAGCCCTCACACTCACACATTAGTGCACGATTTCTTGAGCCATGGGATTCTTTTATATGGTGGCTATTTGGGTTACACCATGTAACTCATAACTTTACCCATTCCTTATGCTCCATGGATTTTAACCTCCATGGAGTATCCATGGGTCACCCCATGGACTTAGTCCAACATAAGGAATCTTGGATCACAAGCCCACATATATAAGAATGAATGATTTACACAATCAACCCATATATTTAATTAGTCTCCTTTTGATCACTTAATTAATTCCAAATTAATTCTTGATCAATACTAATTAAATAACCTTATTAATATATTAGAACTTATAATATATTAACCAACCTTAGGTTTTATTTCTCTCATTATAGTCTATCCAAATGCATGATGCCATGCAACCCAAATGGACCATGCCGGGTCGGGTCAAGTCTTACCAATTATAGTTATGGACTTAGACATTAATCCAACAGCTTTATCCAAGTTATTATCATTAACAGAATCAATACACAATACATTATTTCCTAAGTTATCAACCACAAATATAGTTTCATACACACCATCACAAGGTAATGCTTTAAAATAAAGAACATTATTAAAGAAAGCATTAATCGAACCAACTTCATTATCAAATGAAAAGGTGAAACCTTGTTTATACAATGCATGAAAGGAAATAATATTTCTTTCCATTTCTGGCGAATAAACAACATTTATTCAAATCTAAACTAAACCCACTACTTAGCGATAAAGTATAAACTCCAATCTTGGTGACAGGTAAAGCTTTCCTATTCCCCATGATTAAGTTTATTCTTCCATGCTCCACATTCTCACTTCTTCTTAGTCCCTGCAAATCAGAACAAATATGAATACCACAACCGGTATCAAGGACCCAAGAGTTAGAATGGGGTGAGTTATTAGATAAGATAGTGTAAATACCTGCATGGTTGGGTTTAACTTTCCCATCCTTCACATCTTGCTGGTACTTTGGGCAGTTTCGCTTCCAATGTGACTTTTCATGGCAATAGAAGCATTCAGCCTCTTTAGGGTCAGAAGAAGGAGTGACAAAACCTTTCTTGGTTCCACTTGAAGAAGAGCCATCAAGGGTCCTAGCCTTGGTACCCTTCGAAGAGCTCTTCCTCTTCTTCCCTCTACCTTTCCCGATTGCCAAAACCGGGGCGGAGTTTGGAGTAGGAGTGTTAACAACCGACTTACCCTTAAGACCTGTTTCTGTGGTCTTGAGGAGTCCCTGAAGTTTGTTGAGTGTGACCTCTTCCTTATTCATGTGATATGTCATGCGGAATTGATCATAACACGATGGTAAGGAGTGCAAAATGATATCCATTGCAAGCTCCTCAGGGAAGTTCACATTAAGCTTCAGCAACCGATCCACATACCTTTGCATTTTCTGCATGTGGCTCGTGACGGATTCCCCGTCCTTCATCATGGTTGTTATGATAGAGCATATGATTTCATACCTCTCTTGTCGTGCACTTTGATGGTATCTTTCCATCAGATCTTGGTGCATTTCAAAAGGGTAGAAGTCCTCATAGGACTTTTGGAGTTCCGCTGTCATGGTGGCCAACATGATGCATGCCACTTTTGTAGCATCCCTTTCATGTGCCCGGAAGTCAGCGATCTCCTGGGGAGTTGCAGTGGTCTCATCAATTTCCTTAAGCTCCTTGTCAAGGACATATTCTTTGTCCTCGTAGCGGGTAATCATCCTGATGTTTCTGATCCATTCATTGAAGTTGGATCCATCAAAAGTGACTTTCCCACACAAGTTCATAAGGGTAAATGAGCCATTAGGATTAGAGCCAGAAGCAGCATTGTTTGAAGACATCTAAAAGAAGAGGACAAGATTAGTTTAGATATTAAGAGAGTCCTTAATAAAACACCCAAATGTAATATTAAGGCTAGGATCCAATCACAATATATTATAACTTAGAAGAGGTATGCCGTAATCCAAGCTATAACATATTTGAAAGGTAGGTGAATGACGATTCACCAATTTCCACCATGAAAAACGAAATATAAATATTAGGTTTTTAATTGGTTCTTAGAAATTCCTAGATTCTTTTGAGATTCAATGAACTTTTCAAAGGCATGTTTCAATCTCGAGTGTGCCCTCCAAGTTTTGTGACTGGGATACCGAGGATCACAAAACGAGGTGTGAAGTAACCATGCAAATCACTTGGTACCCTCAAGGTTTATCACTCAATCGATGTGCCGGTAAACCACACACGCTCCACCGATGCTATGGTAAACCTTAAGTCACCCTTTACCTACCTTGTTAAGTCCAAGTTAGTGTGCCGGTTAACCACACACGCTCCACCAACGACTTAAACAAAGTGTAAAGTGTAATTTCATGGATTAGCACCTTATTCACATTTTCCTAAAGTAACTAAGATTGAGAATTTAATAAAAGCATTTAGTTACTTTATAATATTCATCATACTTTTAATGAGAATTTATAAGTCCTTGTCTTACCCGTTCGGCTAACGACCCTCCACCGATCAAGGAAGCGGTGAGTGAGAGTGGACACCCATTAAGTTGCCATTTTATAGGCAACAACCTTATACCCCCTTATAGACCGGCTTCGTGAATGAGGCGTACTAGCGGTAAGACGACTTGACGTTATACATATATATATATTAGTAACTTATAATATTATAAAGTATAAGGGGTGAATCTTACACTTGCAAGTGTGATGCCTCAAATGCTTCACACAACACCAAATGCAAAGGAGTAAACTTTGAGAGAATCTTACACTTGCAAAATCGGCTCTAGCCCTCTTGTTTCCTAGTTTTCCCGATTTTGGTGGAGAATGGGTTTCTTATATAGTGTTGACACATCTAGGGTTACACCATGTAAACCCTAATGTGTCATGACTCTTCATTTCCATGACCCATGGGTTTGTAACTCCCATGGAGCATCCATGGAGCATCCTATGGGTGGAACCCAACTTGATAATCCATGGAGCCTCTTAGCTCACTATATAAGATATGGAAGATTTACATAATCTACCCATATATTTAATTAGTTATCTTTTGATCACTTAATTAATTCTAAATTAATTCTTGATCAAACTAATTAAATAATATTATTAATATATTAGAACTTATAATATATTAATAAACCATAAGTGTTATTTCTCTCATTTTAGTTTATCCAATTGCATGGAGCCATGCAACCCAAATGGACCATGCCGGTTCGGGTCAAGTACATACCAGAAATAGTTATGGACTTATACACCTTATCCAACAACATTGTCAATGATCATTAGGTGTTCATGTTAGCCTCTATCTATTACTCCATTTTCACTATTAGAGTCCTATAATTACATGGTGAAATTCCTTAAACCTTCCAAGAAGAAAACACAAAAAATGAAGAAATTTGAAAAGTGAAGACAAAGAGAAACAATGAAGAAGATTAAAGAAAAGCAACAAAAACAAAGAAGAAAAATGAAGAAAAAGAGCAACACAAAAAGAAGAACAAGAATTCAAGTTCAAGACTTCTAGTTCAAAAAAAAAAAAAAAGACCGAGCTACAAAGAGGCTGAAATCCAAATAACAAATGTTCAAGATTGAAGATTTAAGTTGTTAGGTTTAAATTTAGGTTAAGTATAATTTTTATTATTTTATTTTATTTTTGATTTTTGGTGAGAAAAGGCTATGACGATGAGACGGTAGATTGTAAAGGACAGTACAAGGGAGAAGCCTCTGAAACTGGATGTTTGTCCGAAAGCCGCGCTGCAAAACCCTATTACGTAATATACGCTTTAGCCTGACAAATGTAGGAATCATCGTGTGTAAAGAGGCGCCTTTCCTTCATGCATTATGACATGCATTAGTGATTTATAGTGCCCCAATTGGGCGCATCCTCTTATTCCTTTGTCTTTCACACCGTGACTACATCCACCCGTCATCTATTCGCCCATCAAGTGGTTCGAGAATGTGGTTTATGGCTCTAAAGCGGGGAACATTTTGAAGATGCGTAGGGCCATGAAAATCTGATTCTAACCATGTACACTGGTGTTGACCAAGTTCTATCGTATCTTTCTTTTTCCTTTGTAGTTTAGCCATCCCAAGCTAATTTTAGTCCTGTTCTAACTTGAGGACAAATTAGGTATATGCTTGGGGTGATTTGATAGCTTATTTTATTTCCTTATTTTTAATTAGTTTATTTTAGTATTTTTAGCTCTTTTTATTAGTTTTGCATTGTATATTCTTTATTTTCTTTATCATGGATCGTGTCGGGTACTTTCTATTTTGCATGAGATATTTTGTAGGGTTTTGGAGCTCATTGCGGTTGCGGTTTGACTGGAGTTGAGATTAGTGGACTTCTCGATGCATTATTAGGCTTTACAGATCCATTAAAGGAGATTTGGGATTAAAAAGTTGAAGATTTGGAATGAAGTGGGCTTTTGAAGATGGGTCATGGAGTTTTATTTTGGGCATGGACTATCCATATTACAGCTTGATGGTGATTGGCCAATTTCAAATCATATGAGTCATGGAGGGGACCAAGGGAATCTTGGGTAGTGGAATGGGTAGTAGAGAAAAATTGACCAATAGTATTCCAACAACACTTGCGAGGGTGGAATCTCAGTCGTGCGGGTATTTTGGGTATTTTGGGCATTTTGTTTACCATTTACCTTGGGGGGTTGGATATTTCAGCAATCACTTCGATTTTCCACCATTAGAGACCATAGCAGGCGATTTTTGGAGCTTGGATACACATTCTTCTTATCTTCCAAAGTAATTGGTAGTTTCTTGATGCAAATAGACTTTTGTGATTGTTATTTTGTTGCCATGAGTGGCTAATTTCTCTATTTTGGTTAACTTTGGCTAAAACCCTTGGATGTTTGTGGGTTTTTGAAGTATTCATGCTTAATTGTCATTTATCTTATGTTTATGATTCTAGTTCATATTTCTTATGATTACTTAATACTTTGATCATGAGCTTGGTACTTGTATAAGCAATTGTTGGTTTATTTATTTGGTTTAGCATTGAATCATTGAATTTACTTAGAACAATGGCTTTATGATGGTAGAAATCATCTCTAGCTTATGAATCATAACTCCTTTATGGATGTGTTAGCATTGGCATCCGCTAGGAATTGGGGATTCCTTTATTCTTAAGGCTAATCAACTTCTTGGGTTCAATTGCTTCAACTGAATCCTTGATTTTGATTAAGAAGGTGTGTTGTGGGCTTCCCCAACCTCCATACTGATGGGTTTTTCAGCATTCTAACACTCCTATGGTGTACATGCAACCCTAGAAACCTTGGATCTATGTTTGACTAAGATACATGCAAATAATTATTTTTCCAAGGTTCTTATCCTAACTAGCATGACATGGGGTACTTGAATCAAATAAAACTAGTAGAATTACTTACCTTGTAGTGGTAGTTGATTGCTTGGAGTTTGAGAGCCTAGCACCAATAATGTGGATGCCTCAAATGGAAGTCACAAATCACCACAAACTTGGAAACTTGAGAGAATAGTCACAAACTTCTTGAAATCAGCCCTCTTAGTTTACACACATCAACTAGTGCAATTTCAAGAACCAAAGCCTCCTTTATATAGTGTGGTGGATTAGGGTTACATCCATGTAAACCCTAATACCCATGTCTTTTCATTTCCATGAGATCCATGGGTTAAAGCTCCATGGAGTATCCATGGACTTTCCATGCAAGCCTAGCCCATTCCAAATAAGCATTAGCCCACACTATATAAATACAAGAGCCCATATTTAATTACTCATACTCAGCAATCGTAGCTCTTAAAACTCTGTTGAACTATGAAGCGCCATTTTAGATAAGTGATCATATAATCCGCTGTTCTAGATATCTGCCGGACAAATACATGGAACATGGTCTTGCTTATTGTCCAGCATTTGTTTCCCGATTTCCGATTTGTTTGACATTGAACTTAACTGAACACATCAATTTAGTTCTGACCGGGCCCGGTACATAGGTCAAAACAAAATCATCGAGGGGCCCAGATATCGCTTCTAATCCTAGAAGGAACAGATAACCTTCGACTCATATGTTTGCTCTACTACTTGTTGAACTACACACAAAGGCACGGTTTATAACATCGAGTTACCAATGCGTTTTCGTGCAATCAATGCATAACCAACTCATAGGCAACAAATCATATCTCTAGGTTTGAAGACTTATATGATATTACCGTCTCACGATCACTCGAGATAAATTCCATGAAGTGATATAAGTGAGCATGGGTTGAATCCAATACTCAGAACTTATGAGCACTCATGAGTGCTGTAGCCCCGCTTTGTCTAACATCTTAGACCTCTACAAGCCAACCCATGACAGTCTTGATTCATATCTACTTCCAACATATGACCGACTGTGGAGAGTTTGAATAATATGATATAAACCATAACATAATTATTCTGGAAGTCAAAACATGCAAAAAGAAATAATAGTAAACGATTGACAAGAGATAGCAACACTTTACTCATAAATAACAGCTTTTATTTATCATCAAATGTCAATTACATTTTACAAATTTCAAGATTATCTAACTACTAAAACTAATATCATCCTTCAGCCCTATGCTCCGAGCATGCTGGAGATGCTTAGCCCGAGTCAGTCCCTTCGTGAGGGGATCTGCTGGGTTCTCATCCGATGATACCCTCTTTGCCACGAGGATTCCTTCTTCTATTCGATGTCTGCTGAAGTGATATTTTCTGTCAATGTGTCTGGATCTCCCATGATCTCTTGGTTCCTTGGCTAAGGCAACCGCACTATTGCTGTCACAGAAAATCTCCATTGGCTCCTTTATAGCTGGTACAACTCCAAGGTCTCCGATCAAGTTCTTTAGCCATATAGCCTCCTTTGCTGCCTCGCTTGCTGCTATATACTCTGATTCACAAGTGGAATCAGCCACTGTCTCCTGCTTGGAACTTTTCCAAGTAATTGCCCCTCCGTTTAGAGTAAAGACCCAGCCCAACTGAGAGCGGAAATTATCCCTGTCAGTCTGAAAGCTAGCATCACTGTACCCTACAACTCTCAAGTCCTCACTGCCACCGAGGGTAAGGACCCAGTCCTTAGTCCTCCGTAGGTACTTGAGGATATTCTTTACCGCAGTCCAGTGTGCCTTGCTAGGGTTCCCCTGATACCTGCTAACCATGCTCAAAGCAAAGGCTACATCAGGTCGAGTACACGTCATAGCATACATGATCGATCCTACAGCTGAAGCATAAGGTATTCGACTCATTTCTGCTATCTCAGCCTCAGTACTAGGGCTTTGTGTCTTACTCAATCTGGCGTTACTCTGGATGGGTAACTCTCCTTTCTTGGAGTTATGCATGTTGAACCGTTTCAACACTTTGTCCACATAGGTGCTTTGACTAAGTCCAATTAGTCTTTTACTCCTGTTTCTCAAAATCCTTATCCCTAGGATATAGGCAGCTTCTCCAAGGTCCTTCATAGCGAAACACTTCCCAAGCCAGGACTTTACTTCCTGCAGGGTTGGGATGTCATTTCCTATGAGTAGTATGTCATCCACATACAGTACGAAAAATCTGACTATACTCCCACTAGCCTTCATATAGACACAAGATTCATCTTCACTCCTTGAAAAGCCAAATTCTTTGACTTTCTCATCAAAGCAAAGATTCCATCTGCGAGGTGCCTGTTTTAATCCATAAATGGATTTCTCGAGCTTACACACTCTACTGGGGTACTCTGTACTGACAAAAACCTCTGGCTGAACCATGTAAACATCTTCAGCCAACTTTCCATTAAGGAAAGCGGTTTTGACATCCATTTGCCATAGTTCATAATCATGAAATGCAGCAATGGCTAACAGAACCCTAATAGACTTAATCTTGGCCACTGGTGAAAAGGTCTCATCATAATCAACTCCCGGAGTTTGAGAATAACCCTTTGCAACCAGTCGTGGCTTATAAGTGTGTACATTACCATCCATGTCGGTCTTCTTCTTGAAGATCCATTTGCACCCAACTATCTTACGATCAGGTACATTGTCAACCAAGTTCCAAACTTGATTGTCATACATGGACTGTATCTCGCTATCCATAGCCTCTTTCCATTTAGCAGCCTCAGGGCCTGCCATGGCTTCCGTGTAGCTGTTAGGCTCATCCAGATTTACCAGTGTGTTATCACTGATAAGTGTCTCACCTTCTGCAGTAATATGAAAACCATAATAATGCTCAGGTGCATTCCTAACTCTGGTGGAACGCCTCAGAGGTATAGATTCTTCAGTCGGCTCAACAGGAGTTTCCTCCTCAGGTTGAGGGCTAGGGTTTGAGGTTCCTTCACCACTTGACTCTTGAATTTCCTGAAGGTCAATTTGCCTCCCACTGTCTCCTTGGCTCATGAATTCTCTCTCTCGAAAGAATCCTCTTCTTGCTACAAAGACCACATTATCACTGGGTCTGTAGAAGATGTAACCAAAGGATTTCTGTGGGTAGCCGATGAAAATACACCTTTCGCTTCGGGGTTCGAGCTTATCGTGAGTCTCGCGTCTCACGAAAGCCTCGCAACCCCAAATCTTGATGTGGTCTAGATTGGGAACTTTTCCAGTCCACAACTCGTGAGGTGTTTTGGCAACCTTCTTTGTAGGGACTAGATTAAGGATATGGGCGGCAGTCTCTAAGGCATACCCCCAAAATGAGATTGGTAGCGAAGCTCGACTCATCATGGAACGAACCATGTCCAACAAGGTCCGATTGCGCCTCTCAGCTACACCATTCAACTGTGGTGTCCTAGGAGGTGTCAATTGTGAGACAATCCCACATTCCTTAAGATGGTCAAGGAACTCAGTACTAAGATACTCACCACCACGATCGGATCGAAGCATCTTAATGTTCCTGCCCAACTGATTCTCCACTTCTTGCTTAAACTCTTTGAATTTCTCAAAGGTTTCTGACTTATGCTTGATTAGGTAGACATATCCATATCTACTAAAATCATCAGTAAAAGTCACATAGAACCGATTAGCATCTCTTGTGGCGGTTCTGAAGGGTCCACACACATCCGTGTGTATGAGGTCCAACAAACCTTCACCCCTAGCACAAGTGCCAGTAAAAGGTGAGTTTGTCATTTTACCAAGCAAACAAGATTCACAACTATCATCTGAATTTAGGTCAAATGACTCCAAGACTCCATCCTTTTGGAGTTGGCCTATGCGTTTCTTGCTTACATGTCCAAGACGACAATGCCATAAGGATGCTTTATCTAAGCTAGTGGAAGAGTTAATACACAATACATTATTTCATAGATTATCTACAACAGATACAGTTTCATACACGCCATCACAAGGTAATGCTTTAAAATAAAGAACATTATTAAAGAAAGCATCAATACTACCATTATTATTATCAAAATAAAAGGTAAAACCTTGTTTATACAACGCATGAAAGGAAATAACATTTCTTGCCATTTCTGGCAAATAATAATATTTATTCAAATCTAATGTAAACCCACTATTTAGCACTAAGGAATAAACTCCTATCTTGGTGACAGGTGAAGCTTTCCTCTTTCCCATGATCAAGTTTATCTTTCCCTGCTCCACATTCTCACTTCTTTTTAGTCCCTGCAAATCACAACATATGTGAATACCACAACCTGTATCAAGGACCCAAGACTTAGAATGAGGTGAGTTATTAGACAATATAGTGTATATACCTGCATGGTTGGGTTTTACTTTCCCATCCTTCAAATCTTGCTGGTACTTTGGGGAGTTTCGCTTCCAGTGCGACTTTTCATGGCAATAGAAGCATTCAGCCTCATTAGGGTTAGCAGAAGGAGTGACAAAACCTTTCTTGGTTTTGCTTGAAGAGGAGCCTTCAAGGGTCTTACCCTTGGTACCCTTAGAAGGGTTCTTTCTCTTCTTCCCTTTGCCATGCCCGATTGCCAAGACATTGGCCGCAGTTGGAGTAGGAGTAGGAGTAGTAACAACCGACTTACCCTTTAGACCACTTTCGGCGGTCTTCAAGAGCCCTTGAAGTTTGCTGAGGGTGACTTCTTCCTTGTTCATGTGATATGTCATGCGGAATTTGTCATAACACGATGGCAAGGAGTGCAAAATGATGTCTATTGCTAACTCCTCAGGGAAGTTCACTTTCAGCTTCAGTAAACGGTCCAAATACCTTTTCATTTTCTGCATGTGGCCCGTGATGGGTTCACCATCCTTCATTCGGGTTGTTATCATGGAGGAGATTATTTCATATCGCTCTTGACGAGCACTTTGATGGTAACGGTCCATCAAGTCCTGGTGCATCTCAAAAGGATAATAGTCCTCATAGGACTTTTGGAGCTTGGCTGTCATGGTGGCCATCATGATGTATGCCACTTTCGTAGCATCTCTTTCATGTACCTCATATTCAGCAAGCTCTTCAGGAGTAGCAGTTGGCTCGGGTACCTTCAGCTCCTTGTCGAGAACATATTCTTTGTTCTCATACCGAGTGACCATCCTGATGTTTCTGATCCAATCTGTAAAGTTGGACCCATCAAAGATGACTCTCCCACAAAGATTCATGAGAGAGAAGGAGCTAGTAGGGTTTGAGCCAGAAGCATTGTTATTGGAAGACATCTGAAAAGAAGAGGGAATAGATTAGATTAGATATAGAGATAGTCCTTAAGAAAACACCCA
Source organism: Lactuca virosa (assembly GCF_052849685.1). Lineage (NCBI taxonomy): Eukaryota > Viridiplantae > Streptophyta > Magnoliopsida > Asterales > Asteraceae > Lactuca > Lactuca virosa. The sequence goes on along the minus strand of NC_136427.1, from coordinate 21,549,325 downwards.
AATGTAATATTAAGGCTAGGACCCAACACAATATTTTATAACTTAGAAGAGGGATGCCGTAATCTAAGCTATAAGATATTTGAAGGTAGGTGAATGACGATTCACCAATTTCCACCATGAAAAACGAAATATTTAATTAGTTTTTAATTGGTTTAGAAACTCCTAGATTCTTTGAGATTCATTGAACTTTCTTCAATGGCATGTTTCAATCTCGAGTGTGCCCTTCAAGTTTTGTGACTGGGATGCCGATGATCACAAAACAAGGTGTGAAGTAACCATGCAAATTACTTGGTACCCTTAATGTATTACCCCTCAATCGATGTGCCGGTTAACCACACACGCTCCATCAATACTATGATAAACATTAAGTCACCCTTTACCTACCTTGTTAAGTTCAAGTTAGTGTGTCGGTTAACCACACATGCTCCACTAACGACTTAAACAAAGTGTAAAGTGTAATTTCATGGATTAGCACCTTATTCACATTTTCCTAAAATAACTAAGATTGAGAATTCAATAAAGTTTAGTTACTTTAGTATTATCATTATACTTTTAATGAGAATTTATAATTCCTTGTCCTACCCGTTCGGCTAACGACCCTCCAGCGATCAAGGAAGCGGTGGGTAAGAGTGGACACCCATTAAGTTGCCATTTTATAGGCAACAACCTTATACCCCCCTTATAGACCGGCTTCGTGAATGAGGCGTACTAGCGGTAAGACGACTTGATCTTATACATATATAAATATTATTAAACTTATAATATTATAAAGTATAGGGGTTGAATTTTAACTATTAAAATTCTAGGGGTTGGAACTAAAGTTTTTAATATGACTTTACATGTTCCAAAACTTGAGGGCAAGTTTTGTAAACTTTCAAAACTTTTCATTTCTCATAATTTATGAGTTAATGGTTATTAAAAATGAAGACTCTTCATTTTTTTTGTAACCTATGTGTTTTTTTAATGGTTATTTATAAATGTGACTTTTGGTTATCCATAACTTAAGAACTAGTTATGGACTCCATTAAAACACATAAAGATCAAAAATTAATCTAATCAATTATTGGCACATAATTTCTATGATCTTCTAAACTCATATGTTTATGAATGTTCATATCAAAAATTTCAAAAATCGTAAGTACATATACAAAAAAAACTTGAAATTTTGATACGAGCTTTTGAACAAAACTTCGATTTGCAAGTTTTTTTTTTTTTTTTTGCATCAAGTATCAAATAAACAAACCAGGCTCTGATACCACTGATGGGGTTTTCAGCATTGTAACACTCCTATGGTGTACATGCAACCCTAGAAACCTTGGATCTATGTTTGACTAAGATACATGCAAATAATTATTTTTCCAAGGTTCTTATCCTAACTAGCATGACATGGGGTACTTGAATCAAATAAAACTAGTAGAATTACTTACCTTGTAGTAGTAGTTGATTGCTTGGAGTTTGAGAGCCTAGCACCAATAATGTGGATGCCTCAAATGGAAGTCACAAATCACCACAAACTTGGAAACTTGAGAGAATAGTCACAAACTTCTTGAAATCGGCCCTCTTAGTTTACACACATCAACTAGTGCAATTTCAAGAACCAAAGCCTCCTTTATATAGTGTGGTGGATTAGGGTTACATCCATGTAAACCCTAATACCCATGTCTTTTCATTTCCATGAGATCCATGAGTTAAAGCTCCATGGAGTATCCATGGACTTTCCATGCAAGCCTAGCCCATTCCAAATAAGCATTAGCCCACACTATATAAATACAAGAGCCCATATTTAATTAGTCATACTTTTGATCTCTAAATTAATTCTAAATTAACTATAGATCAACACTAATTAAATAATATGATTTTATATTAATATATTAGACTTATAATATATTAATAAATCATAACTTATACTATTCTCAAAAGATTATCCGTAAATTGTTCGGGTGAAGTGCAACCCAAATGGACCATGCCGGGTCGGGTCAAGTACATAGTAAATATAGTTATGGACTTAGACACTATCTCCAACACATACTACCTATGAGGAATCTTGGCATATCATGCTTCATGATTGCTATAACCAATTTGGGATGAGTTATAAGCTTCATGTTGAATCCTAATGATAAACACACAAATGTTCATTATGTTGAATTGCTTTGGTTAACTAATTTTCTCCAATATTTGAGCATCTCACCATCTTGCTTAATTGCAAGATTTTTAGTTATTCAAGTCTTTTAGTTTTCAAGCAATCACAACACCCCCTTTTAGTTTAATTATAGTTAGTTAGTTTATTTACACTAGTTCTATTGGATTGCATTGGTGATTGAATACAACCATTTCCCCGAGGATCGATACCCCTTTTTACCATTATATTACGTTTTATTTGCAAACAAAGAGTGTAATTTTCTTGGTGGACTTGACATCCCATCAATTATAAATCTAATTATTAATCTACCTGAAAAGAATGCATGTAATGGGGATTGTATAATAAGTATGACTCAAATAAATAAGCGAGTAAATTAGTAACTAAATAATCATGGCTACTGTATAGATAAAAGATCTGAAGGTACTCATATTTGTATTTAATCATCCCTCATTCCATTGATGATTTCTTTAAATGGATATTAATTTGTTGTTCACCAATTTCTAAATTGATTAGATATGATGGGTAAGTCACTAATCATATGTTTCTAAGTTATTTACCAGCAATGATAACTCTCCTATATCCATTGTATTAATTCTTATTACAAGAGATACTCAATTGGTATGAGTAGTCCCAAGGTTAGTGGTATCTTCTCAAATTTCCTAAATCAATAGTACAATCATGATTATTAAATTAATATTATAATGTCTAACGTAGGGGTGTCTCCTCTATTCAGACCTGTCTATGCCTAAGTTAATCAAGGTATGACCTCCTAATTGTTAACTATGTAATTGATTAAAGTAACATAATCTGAACTCAATCATAAATATATGCACTCAGCTACATAGGCATAAAACTACAAATTTGATATGCATGGATATTTAATCAAGCAATCATCAAAATAAATTAAACAACTCTCATATACCAAATATCAATCAACATAAAAACTAGGGTTTCATAAATACAAGTGTTGTAAAAATCCGGACTATGTCCCGCATAATCATAAATGTTTTGATCCTCATAAATTTCCAAATAGTCATAAAGGGGTTGATCCCAAGCATTGAAAAGAACATCTACGAAATCAAAGAGTTGGCTGATTATAGACAAAAAAAGTGAACATTTTGACAACTTAATGATTTCTTTTTACGATCTTTAGATTTCTACATCTATATCAGCTTACCGGCTGATATAGCCTAAGAACTCTCAAAACAACCCCTTTTGGTCGTTCTTCTTCTGCATCTTATGTATTATATCTTCTATCTTCTATGATATATTTTGTAGCTCGAAATCAACTATGCATTTATATACTTTGGGACCTACGCGACGCGTATAATGGACTATGCGACGCGTGAATTAACCCTATCATAATCTGTAGGCCAAGCCAAAAATATGTATTTTTCTTCGTATACGTGGCGCATGGGAGACTTTACCAGTGTTTTCTCGAATCATCTGCATTCTAACTTGTTTTTAGCCATTTTCAGTTTTTTTTACCAAAACACCCTTTTACTTACAAAATACAAATAGATAGGAATTAAGTACCTTTTTCTCTAAATTTATTACTGCTAAATGTGACTCGAGCACTTGGAGCATTCTCATATGGCATTTGAGTTCAATGGAGCACTTGAAACGTAATGGATCACTTGGGGTTTATGGAGCATATAGGAAAGGAATGGATCATTTTTGAAGGAATGGATCATCTAACAAGGGAACGGATCAAGTTCTAAAGGAACAGATCTTCTAAAATGGTGTATGGAGCACCTGGGAGTGAAATGGAGCACCTTGGTGCATTGTATCACACCCCGATCGAGGCGGCGGAACACGTCGGACTGTGCGGCTAAATTCATGGATCACAGGTAAACTGAATATATAGCATAAGTACAACAATAAACAAAATAACATTCGTGTTCCATCTTGGTATTTGAATACAAGGTTTTTATAGATAATAATAGTACATGAATTGCCTTAATAGATAGGCCGATATTACAACAACTAGTAAAATAGGGCACCTGTAATCCCATCCGTCTTGAATGTTTGTTTAGTGATTTCCTGAGAATACATGTAGTTTTGAGTGTCAACACAAGGTTTGTGAGAGTTACAGGTTTTCTGCTAACAAAAGTAATACTTTTAAAAAGTCTAAAAATATTTTAGTTATAAGTATAACAATACTTAAAACTGGGTTTGTAAAGAGCTTTGAAAGCCAAAATGTATCTTTGTATAAGTAAACTCATACTTAAAACTGTGTTTGTAAAGAATCTTTGAAAGCCAAAATGTGTCTTTATATAAGTAAATCCATACATAAAACTGTATTTGTAAAGAATCCTTGAATATACGTGAACACCAAATTATATTGTTACATAAGTAAATCCATACTTAAAATAGTTTTGAAAGCAACCAAGCCCATGGTTTGTAGTGAGTGAGTGTGTGAGAGAGAGAGAGAGAGAGAGATTCCAGTTAATGGTCATAGTCAGTCATATAACTGAGTTATGTGACTGAATGTACCCCCTAGAATTCTTCATTGGACATTGTAGTAAAAATAGTAAACACTTATCACCCGTTTCGATTGATCGGTCGAGGTTGTAGCTAGCAACCGCAGGTGGGGATGTCAACCCTGTATAGAGCTAGACATATGTATCTCGCTCTGACGATTAACAGTTACATACATAACAACCATATATTCACTTTTTCATATATATATATATATATATATATATATATATATATATATATATATATATATATATATATATATATATATATATATATATATATATTAAATACAGGGGCGGACGCAGGATTTCAAGGTAGGGATTGCACGGGAAAGTCAGGGGTTGCACAATAGTAGAAAAAAAATTTAAAAATTTTACATTGCGGCCGGATAAGTCAGGGGTTGCATAGGGCACTGTGTGCCCTATACTAGAACCACCCCTAATTTAATAGTTTATTCGGTTTAACCAAAACGAATTAAGCAGAAACCAAATAACCCAAACCAAATAACCCAAACCAAATAAACAAAACAACATTTGGTTCAGTTTGGTTATTCAGTTACGATTTTTTATCACACCCTGGGGCATATTGAGTGACCACATGTTATTGGCACGATACACTGACACGTATTAAAAGTATGTTTTTCGATTTATTCATATATCAATGTCATCACTATTATGTCTAGGCATGGTCCTATATCAACTCTATGTTGTTATACAATATCAACACTCTATGAAGTAGTACAAACCATGTTAGGTGTGTCAAACCCAAAAAAATAGGGGTACAAGGGAGTCCAATACACTGCTTTAATGCATTAAAAAATAATACAAGGAAAGTGATAGCTTATTTTATTTCCTTTTTTTATTAGTTTATTTTAGTATTTTTAGCTCTTTTTATTAGTATTGCATTGTATATTCTTTATTTTCTTTATCATGGATCGTTTCGGGTACTTTTTATGTTGCATGAGGCATTTTGCAGGGTTTTGGAGCTCATTGCGGTTGCGGTTTGATTGGAGTTGGGCTTAGTGGGCTTCTCGATGCGTTATTGGGCTTTACGAATCCATTAAAGGAGATTTGGGCTTAAAAAGCTAAAGGATTGGATGAAGTGGGCTTGTGAAGATGGATCATGGATTGTTAATTTGGATTTGGGGCATCCATATTTGAAGCTAAAAGATGATTGGTTGGTTTAAATCACATGGATATGGAGGGAACCAAAGGAATCTTTGGTAGTAGAAGGGTGGAGTGAAGGAATGAAGGACCAATAGCATTAGAGCAACATATGCGCGGGTGGAATTTTCGTCGTGCGGGTACCCGCGAAACTGCCCAGTTTAGGTATTTTGGTCATTTGGATTGCCATTACCTTAGGGGATGGGATCTATCAGCTACCACTTCGATTTTACACCATTGGAGACCAGAAGAAGGCGATTTTGGAGCTCAAGACTCATTTCTTTTCATCTTTCCAAGTTATTGGTAGTTTCTTTATGCCATTAGACTTTTGTGATTGTTGTTCTATTGCCATGAGTGGCTAAACTCTCTATTTTGGTTAACTTTGGCTAAAACCTTTCAATGTTTGTGGGTTTTTGAAGGATTCATGTTTGATTATCAATTATCTCATGTTTATGATTCTAGTTCATATTTCTTATGCTTGTTTAGTGCTTTGATCATGAGCTTGGTACTTTAATAAGCAATTGTTGGTTTATTTCTTTGGTTTAGCATTGAATCATTGAATTTACTTAGAACAAGGGCTTTATGATGGTAGAAATCATCTCTAGCTTATGAATCATAACTCCTTTATGGATGTGTAAGCATTGAAATCCTCTAGGAATTGGGATTTCTTCATTCTTAAGGCTAATCATCTTCTTGGGCTTAATTGCTTCAATTGGATCTTTGATTTTGATTAAGAAGGTGTGTTGTGGGCTTCCCCAACCTCCATACTACCTATGAGAAATCTTGGCATATCATGCTTCATGATTGCTATAACCAATTTGGGATGAATGATAAGCTTTGTATTGAATCCTAATGATAAACATACAAATGTTCATTGTGTTGAATTGCCTTGGTTAAACAATTGTTCCCAAAATTTGAGCATCTCACCGTCTTGCTTAATTGCAAGCTTTTTAGTTATTCAAGTCTTTTAGTTTTCAAGCAATCACAACACCCCCCCCCCCTTTTAGCTTAATTGTAGTTAGTTTATTTGCACTAGTTCTAATAGATTGCATTAGTAATTGAATGCAACCATTTCCCCGAGGATCGATACCCCTTTTTACCATTATATTACGTTTTATTTGCAAACAAAGGGTGTAATTTTCTTGGTGGACTTGACATCCCACCAAGTTTTGGCGCCGTTGCCGGGGAAATAAAATTTCATACTTTTTAGATGCATTCTAATTTTGTAGCTAAATGATGATTGGTTGGTTTAAATCACATGGATATGGAGGGGACCAAAGGAATCTTTGGTAGTGGGATGGTTAGTAGAGGAAAAATGAGCCAATAGCATTCCAGCAGCACTTGCGCGAGTGGAGTTTCCGTCGCGCGGGTACCCTCGCAACTACCCAGTTTTGGGCATTTTGGTCATTTGGCACACCATAACCTTGGGGGATCAGATCTAGCAGCTATACTTCGATTTTAAACCACTGGAAACCAGGAGAAGGCAATTTTGAAGCTCAAGACTCATTTCTTTCATCTTTCCAAGTTATTGGTAGTTTCTTTATGCAATTAGACTTTTGTGATTGTTATTCTATTGCCATGAGTGGCTAAACTCTCTATTTTGGTAGACCTTGGCTAAAACCTCTGAATGTTTGTGGGTTTTTGAAGGATTTATGCTTATTTATCATTTATCTTATGTCTATGATTCTAGTTCATATTTCCTATGCTTGTTTAGTGCTTTGATCATGAGCTTGGTACTTTAATAATCAATTGTTGGTTTATTTCTTTGGTTTAGCATTGAATCATTGAATTTACTTAGAACAAGAGCTTTATGATGGTAGAAATCATCTCTAGCTTATGAATCATAACTCCTTTATGGATGTGTAAGCATTGACATCCTCTAGGAATTGGGGATTTCTTCATTCTTAAGGCTAATCAGCTTCTTGGGTTCAATTGCTTCAATTGGATCTTTGATTTTGATTAAGAAGGTGTGTTGTGGGCTTCCCCAACCTCCATACTACCTATGAGAAATCTTGGCATATCATGCTTCAAGATTGCTATAACCAATTTGGGATGAATGATAAGCTTCATGTTAAATCCTAATGATAAACACACAAATGTTCATTGTGTTGAATTGCCTTCGTTTACCAATTCTCTCTAGTATTTGAGCATCTCAACTTCTTGCTTAATTGCAAGTTTTTAGTTATTCAAGTCTTTTAGTTTTCAAGCAATCACAACACCCCCCCCCCCTTTTAGTTTAATTGTAGTTAGTTAGTTTATTTACACTAGTTCTATTAGATTGCATTGGTGATTGAATACAACCATTTCCCCAAGGATCGATACCCCTTTTTACCATTATATTACGTTTTATTTGAAAAACAAAGGGTGTAATTTGCTTGGTGGACTTGACATCCCACCAAGTTTTGGCGCCGTTGCCGGGGATCGAACCCGGGTCAATTTTGTTTATTTTATTTTCTAATTTTCATACTTTTTATATGCATTCTAGTTTAAGTTCATGCATTTTTGTTCTTTCTTGTCTTCTCATCCCTACAGGTACCATAGCGCCGAGTCAAAAGTATTGAATCATAGATTGGTCCCGGGTCTTGATATGGAATTCCTTGTATTTGATAAATGGGACACGTTTTGAGCCTTACAGACCACTTTGAGACCGCTTGTGTGGGGGTCAGATGCAGGTAGCTTGATTGGGTCTAGGTGCGAAGGGATGTGTTTGGTCATGCCAATGTGTGCGAGCAAAGATTAGCCAGGTAAGGTATTTTGAATACATTGAAGATATTGAATACTCGCATCTTGATTTTGGGGGGAGTACCCCTTAGTACTCCTGAGTCTCGTCCGAGCCTTACTTAGTTAGATTCTCACCACCTTAGCCTCCATCCTTTGTTAGAAAGCAGGGTCAAAACACAGAGACACGGGATAAAAGTCTATACCTCTTTGCACAGGGTACTTTGATCACAAAAGGGGATTTTGTTTGAAAAAGTAAAATAATAAAATAACAATCTACTTTAAAAACATGCAGAAAATGAAATAAACTTGGAAACAATTTGATTGAATGGTTCTAGCTCTAGCTCTCAATGTTGTTGTTCAACTTGATTATGACTTGATGTAATTCATGGTTGTTATTCTAAGTTGGTATTGAAAGATATTAACACACTCTAATACCTCTCGCTTGCCAAATTATCTAACCAAACCATGCTCTTTGACTAGACCTAGCTTTACTAATCAAAACTAAACACGCTCTTAGATTGTATTGAAAAATTATATTAAGTTTTGTACAAGCTTCCCAGCAATGTTCATTTCTTATCATACACTCGAAAGTGTGAAAACATGTGATATATGTTTTAAAATAAGAAAACTTATTGTTTGTTACCAATTGTTAATTTAATAGAACGATTAGGTATCCTAAAAGTTAATTAACTACACAAAAATTCAATTCATGAAAGTGTCCAATCAAACACAAATCAAATTCAAGGGTTCTGGTTTAAACAAAAACATAATCACTAGAATAGAATCAAAAATCATACATCAAATCATATGCTTCAAGTCAAGCAATTAACATGTTTTCAACAAGAAATTAACATCAAATCATATACATCAAATCATATGCTTCAACTAGAAATTAAGGTTTCTTAGCCACACATGGCAAAGAACAAATCAATCAAAAATAACGATGGAATTGGAAATGTTTCATGCTTACAAAAGGAAATTAAAAGTGTTTGCAGTGATTAGTAGCCTTCAAGAATTCCTAAAAATCTCCCAAAATCGCCGGAGAAAGCTCCCAAAACCGTCTGTCTATGAAAAATATCGATCTCATCCAATTTAGCACTACAATTCTATTCACGTGTATTCAATGAGACCATGCATTTTTAGCATGGCCATGTCTTTTGCCCATGTGTTTTTGGCATGGCCATGTTTCTTGACCATGTGTTTTTAGCATGGCCCATGCTTTTTGTTAAAAGTCCAATAAGTCTTCACTGTTGGCTCCTTCTTCGGTCTAGCTTCACCACGAGTCATGTTTCTTAAATATAAGATGAGAAAGGACAAACACGACCTATGTCAGTGTGACACGAACCGTGTTTCAAACGTAGTTATTTGCTATGATGATAATGCAACAAAGACTCGGGTTATGTCTTCATGTTTTCATCCATGGCATGACCGGTCTATCTTCTCTTCATGCTCTAAGTTCCATGCTCCAAGCTTCCTGTTCTATGCTCCAAGCTCCAAACTCCATGCTCCATGATCCATGCTCCAAGATCCATAATGCCTACAAAATAAATCAAAAATACTGAAGTACCAGAAATTCTTAATAAAATATGCAATTTCCCAAATAATTAACTAAATGCAAAAATGATAAAGTATAATGCTATGAAAGGACGGAAATAAACATGAAAAATAGGTGCATAAAATGTACCTATCAGAAATCCACATTATTTGCTATTTGCATTGAATGTATTTGTTGAGATTGATTAGAAGCAGCCATTGAAGTTAAGATATTAGAGTTGAAGTGGTATATAGAACAACTTTTATCCTGACACGTAAATGATTGAAATACCAAGGTAATCTACAACCAACTATAATTTGTTCTTATGGATTCAAAGGACAACCACTTAGGCTCTGATACCATTTGTGAATGCTAAACGGAGTGTGCGGACAAGGTTTGAGAACTCAAACCTTGAATTAACTTAAGATCAACGTCTGCTAATAATAAGGATCTAGACAAGTTTGGTAAACCAGTCTTGTCTCGGAATTAAGATATTCAACAAAGTGCTCAAATTGAATAAAATAATGAGTATTAACAATGTAAAGTGATTTAAGAACAATAAGAATGTTGGAGAGAATGATTGACTGAATGATTCTGTATATTGATGAAAATGTGTATGTTTCACTTAGTTAATACAAGATCACTACTCCTTAAATATTCAAAGGAGTAACTAAAAGAAAAACTGAAAAAGTAAGTGTGGACTATCAGACATCTAAATATCAATAGGCTGAGACAACCATTGATGTTGATCTTTTCTCTTGTACTATACTAACAGACAATAGGAACAATACAAAATAGTACCTGTAACAATAAATGCACATTACATACTCAAAATAATTCAAAAGAAAGATGCTTCTCGGACTGATCATTGACATCGAAGACACAACTTCATAATGCTCTAGCCTCAGACATACTCCATCTTGGATTGCTAAAGGATCACTTTTCATGTATCAACATAGAGTGATTGATTTGAACCTATTGCACAAATCTTGTTTCAGTCCAACCATTGTAGGGTTAAGTTTTTTAGTCGAAGAATTATTTAAGATTTGTTGCATGTAATTGTATTCATGAAGTAGTTAGTTCACATTGGTAGGGGTCTTTTAGCAGCTGATGGCAGCATGAGGTGTGGATCCTTGGAGAGCCTAGGAAGTTCTTTAGTGTCATTAGTGTGTTATTTATTGGGTACTTGGAGTATCAGTATGAGAAGGTGACTTAGAGTATTTGGGATGATTCCTGAGGAAAGTATAGATTGGTGAGAAAGGTAGTATTGGGCCCATACTACTGAAAACACAAGATCCATACTCGAATTGGGGAAAGTCACATGTATTCTAAGAAGCTTGTAGAATGAGGAAATTTTCAGGTATGTTCTGATGATTTGTATGATTGCTTTTCAGAATGGTGCTGAGCACTCGTGAATGAGGTTTTTGTTCAGGTTCAGGTTTGGGCTCTGGTGTTGAGCTTATTAATAAGAGTATTTGCGAGTTCGTTTCATCTGAGATCACTCGCGGTATTATAGATGTGACACCTGTGAAGCTTGATACCATCAAGGAGGGGATCATGGAGTTATTGGATGAACGGCTCGGGGCTTTTCTTGCATACATTGCAGTTGGACAGATCGAGGCAAGGAAACTCTTTTCGAGAGTTCAAGGATTGCGGAGCCCCAGAGTTACTCGGGGAAAAGGACCATACTGCGAGTAGGCGGTGGATTACTGACATTGTGAATGATCAACGGACTAGTTTCTACCCTGATGGATTGAAGGTGGTATTTAGATCCCGCCTTCAGAGGGATCGAGCCTGTGATTGGATTTCTGCTGAGGTCTCGCACACCTTACTAGAGGAATTACCTGACATTATTGGGCGTATCTCTGATAGGTTGGTTTCCAAGTTCGAGTAGCAGTTTGCAGCCATCTAGACGGCTGGCAGGACTGATAAGGTGACTTACGAATGGGAGATTGTTTTGAAGACACAACTAGGAAAGAGGAAGAAGACTCATGACCCGAATTTGCTAGCAATATCTAAGAAGCTTGATGTTGTTGATCCAATTATTGAAGACTAGAAGGACCATGACACTTATGTTAAGGGTGGAGGAACCCACGAACCTATGCGTTGCAAGTTCAAATGTTGCAGGTGTAGACGGAAGGGCAATGTTCACTAAGATTGCATCCTCGAGGTATAATTATGTCATCATTGTCATCGGCCTGGTCACATTAGGGAAAATTGCCTACATTTGACGACTAGGGCGACTCAAACCCCATCATCCATGCTTTCTCAAGAGGTGTAGTCATGACCTCTTGGGTATGTATCGTGTTCATTTCCATCATTCTCTTATTATTTATGCTTTTGATCATGTGATTGTGTGTGTGAGACGTTATGTTTGGTTTAGTTAAGTCTACACCAAAGGATCATAGATTCTTTATGATTGCCTTGTTATTATTAAAGGTTTTGTCATATGACATTTTGCATACCGAGGATCATAGTTGAAGGGTATCTGGTTAAGCCGGTTGTAAGAATTAGTTCAACAGACGATGGTCAGTGATGACGTGAGCCGTAGGTGGGAGTGAATTGAGTGTTCTGCTTGGAGGATCAACATTCAAACTGATTTTGATGGCTTCAATGTAGTGGGTTGGGGGAAGTTGCAGTATAAACTCATTGGATTTTACAATTATAGATGGTTGAGATATTTCATGGTTGAGAAGTATAAGGGATTGGTTAGAATACAATTACAAGGTGAGATGCTATCAGACTCATGTTTTCAGGGATGTGCATGTGGTTCTCACATCAGAAGCTTTTTGGCAAAGATCTTCTTGTAACCGGTTGCTCCTTCTAGGACAACGGAGATGGAGTTCAGAGATGCTTGTGACATTCAAGTTGAATATCATTTAAATGGATTGGTTAACTCATTGAACTGATCACTATTGTTAGTAAGGTAAGAGTTGTTGTGATCTATCAACTTTTAGGTGTGGAAGAAGCATTTTTACAGGGATTTATTTAGCTGCTGGGATTGTTCGAGGGTGTTCGAGTTGTATTAGTTGACAATGTTATGGTTGCATCAATCTTTTATCAGGTGAGTTGTTGGATTAGTTATCCATCTATTCCGATAGTGGGTTTATATATTCTTCGCCATTAGTTGATGTTGTTCAAGGACTTGGAATTGTATCAGGGGAAGGTGCTTTAGATGCAAAAGTATTCGGTCAAGAGTAGTAAAGTGTTTGATCTGGTTTGGAGGTATGCGTACCCTAGATTGTTTGGTCATAAAATCTTAGTTCTTGTAAGCTCAGGATGATAATTGTAACGCCCGTAGATCCGGGTTAGTCAATTTAGAGATAATAGGGGTTGGAAACGACTTTTCGACAAAAGATTATTTTGAATAAATAATCTTAGCCAAGTTGTAGAATATGTCTCAAGGTTTCCGTACATATAAAGAACGCCAAAATCCGAGTTATAACGAAGAAGTTATGACCCGTCGAAGTTTTACGGCAAAACCGGCACGACACCGGGAAACGTAAATAGTAAATTTACGATAGATCGAGTTTTAGCCTTAGCGATCTAAACGAAAGTCGTAGAAAAAGTTAAACCGAGAGCGTCCATAAAAAGAACGCCCAAATCTGACTTCGTATGAGGAAGTTATGATTTTTTGAAGTTTCGGCTTAGCAGCGTACAGCCTGAAATTCGAATATAAGATTGAGCGGTTTTTAGGCGAAACAACCTAAATGAGAATCGAAGATCTTGTTAATAGTAGCGTGACGATAAAAAGACAGACGAAAACGGATGTCGGATGAAGAAGTTATGAATTTTTAACGGACCAATCCTGTCCCGGCCTGTTAAAAATATAACTTTTAAAATAAATTCAAAATTAGCCGACGAAGTCTAAACGAAAGTTGTAGAGTAAGTTCCCGCCTACGCGTGGATATAAAGAACGTCGAAAACGGAGCTCGTATGCGAAAGTTATGATTTTAGAAGTCGGAAAGTGAATTTGCGAAATCTGTTGAGAAGTTGATGACGTGGCTCAATCAGGGCCGTCGCTTGCTGATCACGGTTTGGTATTTGGATTCGGACACATGTACTTCGGACGCCCAGCGTAGCCGAGAAGCGCCTCGCGTACGAGGTACACCCTGCGTACGAGGAGGGAGCGTTGCGCGTACGCCATGCCTTCTGTGGTCCGAGGAGCAGCCACGATGCACCATCAGCGAAGCGACACGTCTCAAGAGGAACGCGCCGCGTCCGAGGCTACGCCCCGCGTAGTCCGAGGACCTCCGACCTATAAATAGGAGGCGAAATTTCTCGGATTTTCACACCAAAATTCACTCTCTCTCTACAATCTTTCTCTCTCTAGCCTATTTTGAGCCCCTAAACCCTAGGAAAAATCCCTAGCACCCAAAGGAAGCCCCGAGGCTCCCGGAGTCCTGAGAAAAAAGGGTCTTTCGGTTCGGAAACGCTGCTCCGAGCAAAGCCCGGTTTTTAATAAAACCCGCTGTAAGTGAGCTACGCCTATGCAATTTTTAATATAACTTTTAATTAATTATAGTAATGTTATTAGGTCCTTAAAATAATTATTTGGGCTATTATTATGAATTATATTGAGTGTTATTTAACGCTTATATAATAATAATAATAGCTAGGCTATTAATTAGTCGCGGTTAACATTAGACTAAACCCTAGTGGTATTGATACTAGGTTTTGTCGAGGGAAATTGTTTTAAGAAGTCACGAAGCGTTGTTCGAGTGCAGAGTCACCACCTTCCAGGTGAGTGCATAGTCCCTTTCATCTTACACATAGATATGAAGTATTTTATATAAATTACGTGCTACGTGTGCATATTATCTGTATACTTGCTATCTGTGCTGGATGAACGATTATATACACGTTTTAAATGATTTAAACTGTATATGTATTTTATATCTACAAAATGTGTTGGGTAAAACATGGGTAGATGTAATAGTTGCTGTGTGACAAAAACAAAATGATGAGGGGTGATATAGACCATGAGATAAGGGTGAGAGGTAAACCATGAGAGAAGCCTTTTACCCATGTGTTGGCCCCGTCATTCAGCAGAGTATGGATGACAACCACAGACTATTCTAGACAGTCGAGTGGACACTAGCAGGCTCGCAACCTGTAGGTGTTTTGAAATGTGTATTCACTAGATGTACTCTAAAAACCCATTGACATGTATTGCGAGTGGATTCTCGGAAACGATACTGTCGATAAACAAACCCTGGCGACTATGCGACGTAGTGCTTGTTGTATAAACCCTGGCGACTATGCGACGTAGTGCCTGTTGTATAAACCCTGGCGACTATGAAACTTAGTGCCTAAAACCTGGCGACTATGCGACGTAGTGCCAAATGAGTAGACTCTGGCAACGATGGATTTCGTGCCGATTCCTTAGGATAATCCTTAGGAATAAATGAACGAGGAATAGTTGATTCTTAGGGTAGAATAAAGAAGATAATGGGGAAGGGTAATTAAGTTGATTTTTTGTTGTTTAAACATAATAAGTATATTATTGTGGGTTGAAAACCCTATGTGCTCACCAGGTTTCCCAACCTGACCCACTCAGTTTATTTGTATCACAGGTGTCGATATGAAGTTACTTTACACTGAGAGATTTAAAAGAGATGTAGATCACTAGTGTAAATGAATGTAAGTTCTGTTTATGCTTATGTTTCTGTATTGACGATCACATCCCAAATGGTTTAAAATGAATAAAAATACATTTCTTCAGAAATGCTTTGATAACGTATTTATCATGTTTTTCTGGGAACAAATTTCGCAAGATTTTTATTAAAAGAAGTACTCTGATTTTTATAAAGCATAAACAAATCGGTCTTTTCTGGCCGTGAAAATGGGGATGTCACAATAATGGTGGAGTTGTGGTGTTGTGAGGTGGTTCATATCCAATGGTTATGTTGTTGGCAGAGTGCAACTAAATTCAAGTGGGGGAGAATGGCTTGGGGTTAATGGGAATATATCTAAGTGTGAATCAATGTGTAACTTCATATTATAGGGCATGTGTGGAGCCAATTCTGGTAGTGGTAGGAGTCGGGGATTATGCTAGGAATAATGTTCATTGTTCGGCCGTAATCAGGGAGGTGAATTCTAAGGATTATGATTATCTTGTCCGAGGACGTGAAGCATCAGTAGTGGCACATTATAAGTTTGTGGCTAGGCTCGGGTTGAGGGTTGTGTTAGGACCTCTCTTCCTGTTCTTGTCGGATGAAGGCTTTAGGGTTTGAAAGATGACCAGAACACATGTTTGCGGTTTATCATGTTAGGGTTTCGACCCATGTTGATTTTGGCTCAGTGTGTAGATAATTGGCAAGAACATGGGCCAGTCCCATGACTATCGTGGGTGTCTAGAAAGACTACAGGTTGGCCGGTAGTATCCGCTAGGATGAGATTAACTATCATGGGGAACACAGACTTCGTTTGGGTTCAGTTGGGATCATTATTGTTATTTAGCCGCCCCGTAATCGGGCAGGAGGTCTGTTAGAACCATATCAATGGTTAGATTACTAATGCTCCTGATTGAGGGCGAAGCCCGTTTGGCTATGCTAGCTTTGGTGAGACCTGTGGACAAGGCTCAATTAGTTATGCTATCTTGGGTGCGAGGACCATTCAGACATTTGAGGTTATGCTCAGGGCATGTGGTATTGGTGGTAAGTCCCCAGGACAGTGATGGAACGATGCCAAGATCTAGGTGTTTTGTGATCTTAACGTTCAAGTGGATTAAATGGTGTCATGGTGTATCGTGAATCAGCAAGTATATGACTCATGAGGGTGGGACCCCATTGTGTCTAGCATGGTTAGAGAATCAGAGAAAGTTTGGAGTAGGAAATCTCAATAATCAGTGGGTTGGATCTATGTGGCAAAGAGGCTAGGGTAGCCTTTATCAGTTAGACTCTTGGGCGGAGTTTTGTTGTGGGACCGTGCGTGAATTTGTCAGTCCCATTTTATTAGAAGGTTAGCGTGGATTAAGGAGATATCGGATAGATCGAATATGTGAATTTTTTTGGTTATCGGGATGTGAGTTATGTATTAGTTTGGCACCAATGGTTAAGACTCGTGTTGGGTGTCTCCTTTTTTTTGGGGTTCAAGGTTTCGACAACAGCGAATAGTCAAGGATTCTATTTTTCTATTATCAGTAAGATAATTTAGGGTCGTAGAGGTTGTTCGATTCGGGTTGTTGAGTGGAGTCATAATGGTTGTGGTTTGGAATGGTTCCGTCTGTCTGGAAGGCATGCATAGTATAGGGTTTTTAGTTTTCGGGAAGAGTAGTTGGATCTTCTTTATCGGTTGAGGGCAAAGTGTTAAGCTTCGTTCTTCATCATGATATGTGATCTCTACTAAAATTGGGCCTTGATAGCAGTGTTGGAAGGCGGTCGTATGTATGAGATAACTTCTCAGTCCAAATCGGAATTAAGGAGGTTATAGCAGGGACATTTGGTGTGTCAAAGTAAGTTGTAAGGATTGATTTCGAGGATGAAATTTAATTTAAGCGGGGGAGAGTTGTAACACCAATTTTTTAGAATTGTTCGGTTCAGGGCATTAAGGACGGAAAAGCTTGGTTTGGGGGAAAACCGAGTGTCACGACGTGACCATAGGTTGGTCACGACGTTACAAGAGAAAATGAGGAATGCGTATCAGTATTGTGGGCATGACGTGACAGATAGGTGGTCATGACGTGGGGAAGGCTGCAGCTCAAGCCCATGATCTTTTAGGGTTTCATCCATATTTTAACCCCATAAACTCGATTTTACGATTCATTATCAGCCTCCGTCACTTTCAAACGTTAGAAAACCTAACCCTAGCCTCTCTTGGTGATTCTTGGCTCATTTTGGTGATTTTGGTAGCTTGAAGAAGAAGAAGAAGAAAAAGTTTTTGTAGAGTGTTTATCCAGCAAGGAAACCTCATCATCATCTTCTTGGGCATATTCTGGAGCTTTGTAAGTGTCCAAGATTCAAACTTTATGCTTCTAGGTTGCTAGATCTAAGTCCTTGTCTCTTTATCTTCAAGTTTGAGCAAGTTGAAGTGATGAGATTCCATAAAGTTGGCAACTTTATGGATCCTTGAAGCCATTTGAGTATTATATGGTTCAAATCTGAAATTTGGTTGTAAATGGTGAGTCTTGCAAGTGCTTTGGATCATTTTCTTGGCTTTTAACCTAGATTGGGTGGAGGACATGCATAGTGCATGCATGACCATAAAGTTGACATTTTTATGAACCTTGGGAGTCCCTACTAGCTTTCTGAAAAGTGGGAGTTGAAGACTTAATGATCGAAATAAGGCTTTCAAATTAAGTTCCGAATTAGTGAATGCCGCCAAAAGGAGTGGCGATGTTATACGACACAAAAATGAAGAGACTCATAGAATGACAAAGGCAGATGAATGACTCAAATAATTAAGTTGGTGCTTCAGATTGCAGTCACGACGTGACATTGAGGATGTCACGACGTGACCGAGGTGGATATCGCGACGATTTTGTCCTGTTGTGCTCATGACGTGACCAAGGAGAGTTTACGTCATGATGTCTACTGAGTGAGTAAGTGGCTGAGTTGGAGTGAGACGAGTTGGAATCGGGCTGAGTGCGTTCTTACGACGTGACCAAAGGATGTTCACGACGTGAGGGTCAGTTCTTGTTATTATTGGTTGTTGACTTTGACTTTGACTGTTGACTTTTTGGGTATGATTGACTTTTTGTCAAAATGGTTGGATTCAGGACATGGGCTAAGGTTGGACCTTGTGTGTTTTGATAGGTGTGTTGTGGCACCGGCCACATAGCACAGAATTGTGTTTTAGGTAATTTCGTGAGTCAGGCGAGTCTTCTTACTATATCGTGTAGGATGGTAGTTGTCTTTATAACTCTTGCATTGTATGTTGGGTTGGGCCCATTTATTTGCATATTAGGTTGGGCCCATTTGCACGTTGGGTTGGGCCCATGGACGGGTTTTCAAATAGTCTGGCCGAAAATCATGCTGATTTCAATAAGCAAAAAGGGAACAAATGCAAACATAGGTAGGGATTTCGAATAAGTCCACCAACATACATAAAGTTGTATGAATTTTTGTTTTTATGAAACAAGGTCCATTATATCCACAACAAAAAATTATATCCTCATCGCAAATTAGATTATCTTAAAACAACTTTTTCATCATATCAGATAGAACAAGATTTACAAAGATGTTGCTTCCTTTTTCAGTTGGGTGGAGGCTATCCCAAAAGAAGAAATTAGAGTTGTTGTGGCATATTCGGGTCATGCGCTTGTTGCACAAGTAACTCATCTCTAGCTCTCCTGTTCCGCAACAACCTCTATTTGTAACTTCCAAGCCTATATAGGAAAACAAAAAAGTAAGAAGAACGAAAACTTATTGAAATAAGAATATGAAATTTTTATCATCATGTAGCACTATAGAACGTGTTTTTAATGAGATTTGAGAAAAACCAGATATGACACTATAAATTTAGAAGATTTTGTTCGTTAAATTATATGTTTAATTTATGGAATACCATATTGTTCAAATGATATGTTGAAGTTATGGAATACCATATTGTTCAGGGTTTTCTATGATGTTCATTAGAGGTTTGTAGAAATCTGAGAAGGCAATCCTGGTTTGAGGAAGAGTGCTTGCAAGAACTTGGAGCTGTAGTTTTAGCATGCTGTTGAAAACTTGTGCAGCTTTGTTGTACTTCTCCACACATATTCTTTGTGCTCCCCCAGCTAGGGTTCTTTCAATTGGTATACAACCAATTGCAGATGTGCTAAAGACAACTATCCTTCTTGCTCCCAATTTGTGTATTTCCTTCAATTAAATGAAAGAACATATGCAAATAATCTTAACGAAGTATGTAAATTTATATTCATCGCTAGTATTTGTTTTCTCTCTTGAAAAGCATAATCCAATTGTGTTTATGCATTTCAACTTAAGTTGAATTTATATGAAACTTAATACTTCAGACAAAAAAAATAATAAAAAATGATGAAGATTTTGTACCTGTAAAAAATTGCTGGCTAGCTTCACCAACTTATTACCATAAGCAGGGACATCATATTGTAATCTTCTCATGGGAAATGTAAAATAGTTTACAAGAAAATCATTGGTTCCTGCTGAAACCAAGAATACACTATTGGTAATTGTATTCATTGCAGCTTCTTGCCCAATGTTCCCCTTGAGCTTCTGAATATATTGTTTGAACATTTCCAATTGAGATGATAGCGACATAACATTCTAATTTTAACATGCTCAAAAAGAAAGAAACAAATTAATAACCACAAAATAAATTCACAAAAAAAAAATATTGTATGTTTTTTAGGAATGAATTATTACATTTAGAGAATGATGTAAATGCATACCGATAATTTGGATGTTAAGGGATCATAACCAGCACCACCAGAAGCAAAACTTACACCAGTTATAAGATCTTTATCTGTTATGAAAGGGTTAAGATATGCTGGAAGATACTCCTTCACTCCAAATCCCTTGGCTTAGAATTCGATAACAGATAAGGGCACTTTTGTTAGTCAAAATCGTTGAAGCTACCATGCAGCATGCATATCATTCAAATCCCTTTAATATGCCTGATTTAATGCATCCAAAACCTAATAAAATTACATTATATTCTTGAATTTGTGGTTCGTGTAAATGAGGCATTCCCAATGAAGTAAATATACAATGTTTAATGGATGGACAAATCAATATTTCACGTTTCTATACAATTTTAAAATTTTGTTCTCGGTTGCATTAAAGTCCACAATGTTTAATTAAATATATATCGAAAAAAAGTTTGTTTTACCCGTTATAGTCATTGAGTTCCAATGTCAACTTGGCATCCAATTATGGTTATGCTTAACCCCGTGAATGCCAACTAGGAATTCCTAATCATTCAACCATTCTTTAAACCATGTATTGTAGATGTTATTAAAAAACCTATTTTAGTAAAAATACTATTGGACTTGATTAGGGCCGTAAACGAACACGAACTGAGGCTTGTTCTTGTTCGTTTGTTTAACTTTAACCGAACAACAAACGAACACGAACAACTAAACGAACTAACTTTTTATGTTCGTGTCCGTTCATTTTCACTTGATCGTTTTCACTTTTCATGACAAATGGGGTATTGTTTTTTTGGTGCGTAAACTATAGAGTCATCGATCTAGCCTTATCTTACTGTTTAAACTATAATCATTTTATTATACAAAACCTAAAGATTAACATCATTAAAGAAGTGCTTTAAGAGGGGCCTCAGATGCACAACCAAATCAGTGGGTGAAATGTTAATAATTTGATGATTTTGGCAAGTAATTAAATTTTTTTTATGACAATCTTCTTCCTCACAATTAGTTTTAGATGAGTGATACAACCTAAACATGTATAAACTACAACATGAAAAAATCGTTTCAAGATCTAAAATAATGATTTGAAATAATATATCTTGTGCTCGGTGCTTATAATTATTTTATATGTTTTATCTATTCATGTTGCTAATATGGAGACGTGTCATACAGGTCCGTGGATTAAAATATCTTAAAATGCCCAGAACCACTTAGAAAAAAAAAGAGTTTATATATATATATATATATATATATATATATATATATATATATATATATATATATATATATATATATATATATATATATTAAGCTCCAAAAAAAAATCGGGCTGTCAGCTACCCAATTCATCCTCCCCCAATTTAAATTAAGAATCATAATTATATTACAATGAAAATGAACATGAACTACGATGTTGGTTCTTTAAACAATAAATCTAAGAGAAAGAAAATTACCAAAAAAGTCAGCGAGTGTTTTCCCATTGGAGAACCTTCCAGTTGGGTTCCCGTTGGTGAAGTCCATTCCGTACGGATGGAAATTAGCCTTGAAAATAGTTTTGATATGGTTATTGTTCCCTTGATCCATTAATGAGTCCCCAAATGCTATGACTGCTTGTACAGAAACATTTTGTGGTAGAGTTACCGCTCCTTCTTTGCAATTTAAGTAAAGAGAAGCATATAGAAAAAATAAAATAACCTTCATAACTTAAAGAATTGAAAATTAATAGAGAATATGATGCAAAACAAACACCAAAGAAACAAATTTAGGATTTTAACACCAATATTATGAATTTGGACTATGCAGCAATTACCGTTTTATAAAGAGAGGGCTAACGAACTTCCATTTCCTTCACGTGAAATGTTTGTTACGATAATATGTCCACATCCAAAAATGAAAAACCTACATGGTCAAAAGATTACATCTTGAATTGGGATGGGCCAAAAAAAGTTCGCAATAAAATATTGTTTAACTTTTGATTATGTATTTTTAGCAGATTAAAGGTTAGCTTTTGCGACGTTTTTGTTTCTTTGGCAAATGTCATGATCTTTTGTTGCTTGTTTAGAAACTCACACCTAGGTCACGTGGATGAAAGCACAAAAATTTACATGCCAAATCTTGCCTTGGTCTCGATCTTTTCTTCCCCTATTTAAAAAAACTGTAAAATCAACCAATATCAACAAAAATCTCATGAATAGAATCCAATTTTTATTTAAAAAAAAAACAAATTTATAATAGACATAAAATCCCTTCTATTTTAAGTTAACACTACTAGAAAACTAGGTGATTTCCTACGGAAATTAATGACGGAATTCCGACGGAATTGTGACAAACATAAAAACTCTAATTTTAGTGACGAAATACAGATAAAATAGCGACGAAAATGAATTCCGAGGGAAATCCGTCAGTAATTACCGACATAAATACTTTTTTTAGAAAAAAATCAACTTTTGTATTCTAAAACTAATTCAATTATTAATTTTTAGTATTATTAATTGTATTATTTTTAATTTTTACAAATAATATATATATATATATATATATATATATATATATATATATATATATATATATATATATATATATATAATTCAATTTTCTAATTATTATAGTATAAGTATTTATGTTATTAAATTTTGTAATTAAAATATTATAATTATTGACCAAATAGATTAACTTTATTTATTAGTAATATTAGTATAAAAATAGTTTAATTACCATTAATAATGATAGTAATTAAATAACTATTTACTTTTTTAATTAAAATACTATAACTGATGTTATTAATTACTATTTATGATAACTATTAGTATTGTAAATAATAATAATAATAAATAACTACAATTATGATAATATAACTAATAATAATAAGAAATTAATAAATTACCAACATATCTATTTTTTTTAAAACAAATAAACTAGTTCAATTATAAAAATAAATAAATCAAGATAAAAACTATGTTCCCGTAGGAACAGTTTTTGGTTTTGATTGGTTCAGATTTTTTTTTCTTTTTTCTTTTTTTTACACTGTCCGTCTTGGCCACTTTCCAATTTCATATGATTTATTTTTTGACCGGTCAATGGGTTTCACCGACTTCTATTACACCTACAACGTGTCTTTCCACCACCTTTCCTTTCCAATGGGATGCTTACACAATTGCTTCCACCGTCTTCTCTCGGCTACTATCATAACAATCGGCGGGAAAAGTCCATTATCTCCCCGAAAAGAAGATTTCCATATCCCGCTTGATCATATACCCGATTCACCAATGGTGACACCGGCAAAGGGGATAATAACGATGGATGAGGAGGCGTATCTTGGAAACGGATCTCCGATGGTGGAACAGGAGGAGGAAGCGATGGCAAAATTTGAAGTGGGTGACAGATCGATTGGGAGAGTGACGAACACAAATCCATCAGAGTACATCAGGGGTGATATTCTCTGGAAAGCCCAACCCCCCACAAAAACGCTTTTCATTTCTCCCATGCCTCTTTTGCTGTGGTCTTCTGTCATCATCGAAAATCGATCGCGTTGCGGCCTCTGTGCCACCGCTATGAGCTCCATTCACAAAAATCCAGGATTTGTTGTTACCTACTTTAATCGATTAAGGGTTTGTTATGTTCAGTTGAATTTATTTCATTTATCCTCACCTCCGATCAGAAGTCGTCGCCTTCTGCTTTTCACCTGTATCCCTTATCTCTTCCTCTTTATTTTTACAAGTATATTTTCTGTAAGGCCCCGATTCTCAGGCATTAATTTATGGCTTTGATTCTTCATGATTTCAAGGTCTACTCGACGAGTTGGTTGCCCTGACTCGTCGAGTAGCAGCGGGTTGGTTCACGCGTTTTAGTGACCTAGTCGCCGAGTCCAAGAAGAGACTCGACGAGTAGCAGCTGGCAGATGAAACCCTAAATCTCGTGGTTTTGCACCCTATTTAAAGGATCATAAACCTCCTTTAGCCCTTTTGCAGTCCCTAGAGAGCCCAGAAGACCCCTTTTTCGTGTGAGAGCCTTTGTGTGTGTGTTTTGAGCTTTGGAGAGTGGATTTTGTGAAGAGAGCTTGAAGGTCAAGAAGCTTGCAGTAAGGGACTCGTGGGGATCTTCAGAACTTACCTCAGTTAGCTTCATTGGAGGTATCAATTTGTGATATTGGCCCCATTTTCTTTCTAGATCTCATTTCTGTGAAGTTTAGGGTTATTTTGGCTTGGTTATGAAATTATTGTTGTGTATGAGATGCACTTCAGATCTGGACTCCCTTTGGTCTGTAGATCCATAAAGGTAGCAGCTTTGGCAAGTATGAGCCTTCTCTCAAGTGTTGGACTTCATTTCAAGCTTAGTTTTGTCATTTTAGGGCCTTAAAGCTTTGCATGCACGTAAAGTTTTGCAAATTTACATGATAAGCAGGCCTTGGAAGGTTGGATATGCAATCTGGAGCCTTTGCATGGCTTAAAAAGCATCTGTATGGATGAAGGACTGAAGGGACTCGGCGAGTCAGATGAAGATTGTCGTAGACTCGGCGAGTCCGTAGAGTGACTCGGCGGGTCCGTTGAAGACTGCCCTGGACTCGGCGAGTTGGTAAAATTAGGCAAGAACTCGACGAGTCGTCGAGGGTGCTCGACGAGTTGAGGTTAACATGGACTGTTGACCTTGCCAGTTGACTTTGACTTTGACCAAGGGTTGACCAGTTGACTTCTGGGGGTATCTCGGGAATTTATGAACTTTGGGATGTGTTGGATATAGGTGGTGGAGTTGGTGGCGGTGATCCGGGAGTTGAGCTTTCTATTTCCAGTCGCAGTTGCGAGGTGAGTTATCCTCACTATGCTAATGGGTCTAAGGCACCAAGGCCGGCCCACTGGATATGTTATCCTAGCAGTGTTAGATGTTGAGTATGAGTTAGTGTTGCATGCTAGTGGTTATGCCAGTTAGGTAGATCTGTAGGACTACCTTTGTTGTTATATGAATATCTGCATGCTCAGTAGTTATGTTATATGTTGATATGTTATGTGGGATGGGTTGAGGTGATACTGCTCTGTGCGGTAACCAACAAACCCGGGAGCATTCCAGATACGGGCTAAGGGAGACTCGTACTGTGGGCTCGATGGCAGTCCAGATATGAGCTGTGTGCCCGATAGGCAATCTAGACTCACACTGTGGGCCCAGGGGTAATCCAGTCTGTAAAGCTGTGGACCCATTATATGCTGTTCAGTTTGTTATGTTCTGATGTTGCTGACATGGTTATGTGGACTGTGTGTGTATCGATATTTTGGGGGTATCTCACTAAGCTTGTGGGCTTACAGTTTCAGTTTATTGTTTCAGGTACGTCAGGGGATTGTGGCAAGGCAAAGGCGTGATCGTACAGCTCCTCACTTTTTATGACCTTGTTTCTGGGATAGTCTGATATGATACATTTTGAAAACAAGTTTTGTAATAATTAATGGAATTGTTATGTTAAAAAAAAAGTTTAACTTGGCTTGAATTTTTGGGTGTTACAAGTTGGTATCAGAGCCTTGGTTTGAGTGAATTGGAGGAACACTCGTGTGAATCCAGTCTCAAATCAAGGAAAGATTTTTAAAATGATTTTTTTTAAATGGTTTTCAAAATATGTAAAAGAGGATGTGAAGCGTACGATCAGCCGAAGCCAGTAAGTAGACCCCAAAATACCATACAAGTTATTTGATATTATGTGATATGTTAGAACATCATGCTAGTAATAAGATAGGGATCCTTAGAAATCGTATGATAGAAATTTTCTGATCCTTGATGCCTTATGTTATGTTTTGTACCTCAATTGATTATTTGTGACTCTTTCGCGTGTGAACTAACTATTGGGTGAATACTCTAAGTCACATGCGACATGGGTTAAATGGTCGTAGGGTAAGGGATTTGGTCCTGCTGCGCAGCTCTTGTCTGAGTCCAACCGTCGTGGGATTAAATCTTTTAGTCTAAGATTGTTTAAGCTGTGCGGTATGTGATTGTATTCATGCAATAGTTAACTGGCACCAATGGAGAGTCGTGTGGCAGTTGGTGGATGTGACGGTAGTAAGAGGTCGGGAGGCAAGTTATGAGATATTTAGCATTCCTCTAGGAGTGAGGATTTATCGCTCACTATGTATATGTATATTGAAGGGTGTTGTGGTGATACTTGAGACAAATATGGGTACGTGTGGAAGGTAGTATGTGTTGGATTAATGTCTAAGTCCATAACTATATTTGGTATGTACTTGACCCGACCCGACATGGTCCATTTGGGTTGTACTTCACCGGCACAATTTATATGGATAGTCTTTTGAGAATAGTATATTGATGATTTATATTAATATATTATAAGTTCTAATATATTAATATGGAATCATATTATTTAATTAGTATTGATCAAGAATTAATTTAGAATTAATTAAGTGATCAAAAAGAACTAATTAAATATGGACTCTTATATATATGGAATGGGCCAAGTTCATTTAGGTTGGGCTAAGCTTTCATGGATGGTCCATGGAGCTTTTAACCCATGGATCCTATGTAAATGAAAGGTCATGGGTATTAGGGTTTACATGGATGTAACCCTAATCCTCCATAATATATAAAGGGGTCCTTGGCTCACAAAATTGGCACAAGTGTGTGAAAATAAGAGTGGGCCGATTTTAGTGTGCATACATATTCTCTCAAGTTCTTCCAAGGTGTTTTGGTGATTTGTGATTCCATTTGAGGCTTCCACACTATTGGGGCTAAGCTCTTAAAGCTTGAAGACATCAAGCTACATCAAAAAGGTATGTCATCTAACTAGAACTTTGTAGTATAGGTGCTTCATAATATTCTAGTTAGGATGAAACCTTGGAATAGTTAATATTTGCATGTATAATAGAGAAAACATAGATCCAATGTTTATAGGGTTGCATGTACACCATAGGAGTGTTAGAATGCTCAAAACCCAACAGTGGTATCAGAGCCATGAGTTGTTTTCTGTTATATTGATGCAAATGTTTTATTTTCAAGTTGGAAAAAAAGGAAAAAAGACATGACGTTTGTCAAATTTTAAGATAATTACTTGTTTTGTGAAAAACGAATTATTTGTAAAATTTGAATAATTTGTTATATGAGTTGAATTAGGTCAAATTTAGTAAAAGATAAAATGATATGATTATTTTATTAGTTTTAAAAGTTTAATCTAAATGTTTTAAGGAGTTACATATTTTGTCATAAAATTTTGGAGCTCAAAAGTTTTTTTTAAAGTTGTGATCTTAAGGGTTTTTGAAACTTCCATAAGTTATGGATATGAAAGTTTTTTTTTTTAAAAAAAATTTGATTCAAAGTTTTTATGGAGTTACAAAATTTGGTGTTAATGTTTTAAAGAATTCCATAACTTGTTCTTAAGTTATGGAACATGGAAAGTTTCATCATAAAACACCATTAATTCCATAAGTTATGGAATCCAAAGGTTTTCAAGAATTACAAAACTTGCCCTCAAGTTTTGGAATTTGAGAAAAGTTTTTTATGAAAAAAAGAATTGAATTCTAAAACTCTTGGGTTCATAACTTAAACAATTAATTAAATGGTTTTAATTTTGAGTTTAATAATTGGAATTATGATGTTTTGTTGAATAGTTCAAATTAACTCTTATGGACTTTATTAATAGTTAATTAAAGCGTTTAATTAAAAGAGTATTATTAATCCATAAATATATGGTTTGAGTTTAATTAAATTAAAAGTCTAGTTTAATTAATAGATTAAACCACCAAGTATTTTAAATGTCTAAAATACACCCTTATACTATTATAATATTAAAAGTTTAATATATTATATGTATAAGAGCAAGTCGTCTTACCATTAGTAGGCCTCATTCACGAAGCCGGTCTATAAGGGGGTATAAGGTTACTCCCTATAAAATGGCAGTTTAATGGGTGTCCACTCTCACTCACCGCTTCCTTGACTGGTGGAGGGTCGTTAGCCGAACAGGTAGGACAAGGACTATAATTCTCCCTTCATTATAAGTATAATGATAAATACTAAGTAACTAAACACTTATAAATTCCCAATCTTAGTTACTTAGGAAAATGTGAATAAGGTGCTAATCCATGAAATTACACTTTGCACTTTGTTTAAGCTCTTAGTGGAGCGTGTGTGGTTAACCGGCACACTAACCTGGACTTAACAAGGTAGGCAAAGGGTAACTTAATGTTTATCATAGTATCGTTGGAGCGTGTGTGGTTAACCGGCACATCAATTGAGGGGTAAATATTAAGGGTACCAAGTATATTTGCATGGTTACTTCACACCTTGTTTTGTGATCCTCGGCATCCCAGTCACAAAACCTGAAGGGCACACTCGAGATTGAAACATGCCATTGAAAAGTTCAATGAATCTCAAAAGAATCTAGGAGTTTCAAAACCAATTAAAACCTAATAATACATTTCGTTTATCTTGGTGGAAATTGGTGAATCGTCATTCACCTACCTTCAAATATTTTATAGCTTGGATTACGACATCCCTCTTCCAAGTTATAAAATAGTTTGTTGGGTCCTAGCCTTAATATATCATATTGGGTGTTATATTAAGGACTTAAATCAACTTTACGTGAATTTCTCCCATTGTTGATGTCTGGTTTAGACAACAATGATCTTCCCAAACCAAGCTTTCCTAATGAATATGACTTCCCGAGTTTGGCTCATGGAAGTCATACTTCTCTTCCTCCACCTCCTCCAATTATTCTCCCTAACCCACAAGTTCAAGGTCACTCAAGCCCTAATGGCAAGCAAGGTCTATGTGTGATCACATCTTAGAGATGAAGTCACATATTGACAAGCCGGGAGAGTTGGGTGTCAAAGTCTTGAGAAAGTTGGATGTTCAATCACTTTCTAAGTCACATAGTGAGTTCCTTTGGGACTACTATGAAACAGACTATGACATGAACCTTAATGATCATATCTATTTGCTTGGTGCTACTGAATCAGCAATGATTTGGAACGATAGTAAATCAAATTTGATTAGAAGATCAACTTCCCAAAAAACTTTATGGACAGTGACAATGGTGACACTTGAAATCCAGAAAAAGCATTCTCTTCCCAATGGAAAGGGATTGGCCATAGTCAACCCGGTTGACCAAACGGTAAAGAGAAAGGCTAAGTCTGAGATAGTCCCATTACCAAAGGGTCCATATGTTTATTTTGCCAAAGGAAGGGGCGTTGATTGCAAAGCTGCCAAATTTACCTAAGGATGTTAAAGTCAATAAGTTTGACTCTACATCAGGTAGAGGCCATTATCTAACTCTGTTAAGTTCTATTCTGAGATCCTCATTACATGATGTGACTGGGTCACATGTTGATGTTTTAAGAATCAAAGAATAGAGAGAAATCTTAAAGGAAGTATATGTTGATTCTGATCGCGAAGGTGGATTTCGATCGCATCAGAATTTTGAGCAGTTGCTTAAGAAGTTATGATATATTGGTAAGGAATAGATAACAACAATTTTCCATGTGGATTGTAAGGATAAGCTTTTCCGTAAAGTTTTAAAATAAAAGAAAATTGTTTAATTTTATTTATTTGAAGTATCCTTACAATGGCATTTGTGGAAAATTGTTGCTTATATGATTCCACTGAGAGCAATAGTGGAAAATGGATTTGATTCTTTCATTTGTGGTAGTGTCTAAATTTACCAAATCAGGAAATTCCACATCACCCAAGTTTCAATTGGACCGAAACTTGGAATCATGCAAGTTGAATAGTATGATGAATGAGAACTTTCAAGCATTGGAAAATCAAGACTAATTACTTGTTCACATGGATGTGTGAGTCAAGTGAAGGACTAAAGGGATCGAGTACACATTCTTGTGCACTGGTCATGTCCACCACAAAGCTCGTTAAGACTATTTGATTTACTAAAGTTTAGTAAATATGGTTATACTTACAAGTTTAAGTATAATTCTGAAACATTGGAAAAGTCTCAATGTATGGCAGAACGAATGGGAAGAATCAAATTAGGCAGAAAGATAAAAGTTTCTCAAATCTGAAAAGATGGGAGAGTACTTTAGTATCATGTTTGTGATCATCTTAATGATTTAGAAATCATATCACAATTAGTCCTCTAAAGGTCATCTTAGTGCATTCTTATGACTAAGAAGAGGAGTCATGAATTGTTGAAATGGTTAGATCAGGAAGATGAGTCATACTTCATTCCAAAACAATTCTTAGAGTCATACTACAAGATTGTAACTTGAGTGACATATCTTAAAGAAAGGTTTAAAACACTTGTCAAATGTAAGAGTAAAAGTGTCCTACTCTTGTACATTTGAAATTGGTAAGTTGTGATGTTTTGGATAAAACAAAGACCAACTAAGGCCAATTGTGTGAAGTGTTTGTCTTGATAAAGAATCCGCACTATCTCTTGAATATTTGCCAAGATAGTCTTATATGTCAAGAGGATAGTGGGAGTCTTAAAGATCCTAAAAAGAATTTCAAGAACTAATCAAGAATAAAACCTGAGGTTCTTCACTAGCACACGACTTGAGGTTTATAACCTATCGTGTTGACATATTATGTGCCCATTCCAGTTAAAGTTGGCTTTGCATAGAAGTTCTGAAAGTTCTCAATTGGTTGCATAACAACTTGGAAGCAATGGCAGGCCCTGTACTGCCAGGTGGCAAGAAGTTAAGATTGCATAAGTTCAGTCCATATAAGTTTGGATTTGTCATTATGCTTGTCTTGTGACTATGGTTTTGACGATTCACATGGATAAGAACACATACACCATAAAATCTAAGGGTCATAAGGTTTCTCTCCGATTCATGAAAATGATGGTGAGGAAACACTTCCACCAAGTAGATTTGAAGCAGATGGCAAAAGGTCTAAACAATTGAGACTATGATTACAGCATCCCTTTTCATAGTTCTGAAATTGTTTAGACACACATGCATGCTATCTAAGGAAAGGTGTATGATTTTGATAAAGTTTTATCAAAGCATCTCGTATCAGAAATCTGAACTTTGGTAAGAAAGTCAATAAAGTATTGATTTCTAGAAGTCCAGCTGATTTCTGAGTACATGTCAAAGCTAGTGGGAGCATAAGTGTTATGCTAATAATCATCATGTTAGTGGGAGCATGATAATTATTGTTAGTGTTTCAAGTTAGCAATGTTAATTATAGAAAACAAAAGTTTCAATTCGTGAGGCTGCAGGGATTGAAAAAGTTGTTTTGCTATAATTAAGGGAGATGATATACTTCATTTCAGTTCTAAAGGCTTAGATTGAGACCTTAATCATCTTTAGTCAAGAATATATATATGAATTTCATGTTGGATTGGTTCAACTTAAGGAAATTCTATATATTGCGTTCTCAAAAATCGATTATGATTACGGCATCCCTCTTCATAGTCAAATTTTAAAAACATGGCAAATAAAAATATTGTAGCAAAAGACTGGTCTAGAATCATGTCTTTATGTGAGACATCATGAATCGTGTACCATTTGCTTTGGGTACAGGATCGATTGCATGCGCTATAATATTTGTCATTTCTAAATTTTTCCAAATGCCCAGAGGCATTAAGAAGGGAAAAGGTCTAGAATTGGATATGACTAAAATGATTAAGCAATTGTCGAGGACAATCTGAGGTTTACCAAAGATTGGTTGCTCAGGGACAGTTGGAAGTATAGTGCTAATTTTGGAAGGACCATATTGACATATTCTGAAAAGAGGCATCTCTTATTCAGAAGTGATAGTCAAAATGAGAATATGGAGTTGTCTCCATAGGTGGAAGTTATCTGTGTAAGATTAGAAAACTTAATGCAAGAAGCATGTCCAAAGCAATGTACTTTGAATATGAGACTTAGTTTCCATGGAGTTGATCTCCATTGGAATACCTTATAATGACTGTTGACAAGTCTTTGTGACTTTGTACATATTCATTACAGGAGGGTCAGTGCATATAAGTTTAAAATCTAAACAGATTTCGATAAATGATAGGAATTTGAAATTCTCACATTTTTCGAAAAGGATTTGGGAGTGTGAAATTAGAATCATTGAAATTATGTTCAATTGGTTTATTTCACAAAGTAAGGATCATAGACAAACATAGAGTGCATACTTGGTGTATGGCAAAGCTATTGTTTAAGAAAAACATAGTGTACATGCTTGGTGCATGGGACAACTAGTGTTTTTAATTCAAGTATAAAGTTGATAAAACCGAAACAATGAATAATGAGTAATCGGTATGGTGATAAATAAAAGTGTTTTTTTATATTCATAGGGTTTGATACCATATTTGATTCATTTATTCTTGTGTTTCACTTTGCATGTTTTGACTTCCAGAATAACTAAGTCACTCTTCCTGAATGATTAAGTTATTCAAACCATCCACAGTCGGTCATATGTTGGAAGTAGATATGAATCAAGACTGTCATGGGTTGGTTTGTAGAGGTCCAAGTTAGTGGACAAAGTGGTGCTACAACACTCATGAGTGCTCATAAGTTCTGAGTATTGGATTCAACCCATGCTCATTTGAATCACTTCATGGATTTTATCACGAGTGATCATGAGACGATAATATCTTATATTCTTCAAACCTAGAGATATGAGTTGTTACTATGAGTTGGTTATACATTGATTGCACGAAAACGCATTTGGTAACTCGATGTTATAAAACGTGCCTTTGTGTATGATTCAACAAGTAGTAGAACAAGCCATATGAGTCGAAGTTTATCCATTCCTTTTACCTTTGGGATAAAAGCGATATCTGTGGGCCCCTCGATAATTTAGTGATGACACATGTGAGTGCTTGGCCAAGCCAAGACTGATTTGATTTGTTCAATCAGTCAGTCATCATAAATCGAAAATCGGGAAACAACAAATGGACAGAGAGAATGATTATAATCCATGTCTCAGTCCATATGATATCTAGAATGGAGGAATATATGATCCCTTATCTAATGGACAAGTCATTGACAAGGTCAGAGTTCGACAGCGGCTTTAAGAGCTACGATTGCCAGTTA
The DNA here is from genome assembly GCF_052849685.1 of Lactuca virosa. NCBI lineage: Eukaryota > Viridiplantae > Streptophyta > Magnoliopsida > Asterales > Asteraceae > Lactuca > Lactuca virosa. The sequence continues at coordinate 21,515,982 of NC_136427.1, read as the reverse complement.
GGTTTTGAAGTCATACTCAATAATAGTTTTAGACTTATCCAAGTGGGAGACTGTTGGATTAATGTCTAAGTCCATAACTATATTTGGTATGTGCTTGACCCGACCCGGCATGGTCCATTTGGGTTGCACTTCACCGGCACAATTTATATGGATAGTCTTTTGAGAATAGTATATTGATGATTTATATTAATATATTATAAGTTCTAATATATTAATATGGAATCATATTATTTAATTAGTATTGATCAAGAATTAATTTAGAATTAATTAAGTGATCAAAAAGAACTAATTAAATATGGACTCTTATATATATGGAATGGGCCAAGTTCATTTAGGTTGGGCTAAGCTTTCATGGATGGTCCATGGAGCTTTTAACCCATGGATCCTATGTAAATGAAAGGTCATGGGTATTAGGGTTTACATGGATGTAACCCTAATCCTCCATAATATATAAAGGGGTCCTTGGCTCACAAAATTGGCACAAGTGTGTGAAAATAAGAGTGGACCGATTTTAGTGTGCATACATATTCTCTCAAGTTCTTCCAAGGTGTTTTGGTGATTTGTGATTCCATTTGAGGCTTCCACACTATTGGGGCTAAGCTCTTAAAGCTTGAAGACATCAAGCTACATCAAAAAGGTATGTCATCTAACTAGAACTTTGTAGTATAGGTGCTTCATAATATGCTAGTTAGGATGAAACCTTGGAATAGTTAATATTTGCATGTATAATAGAGAAAACATAGATCCAATGTTTATAGGGTTGCATGTACACCATAGGAGTGTTAGAATGCTCAAAACCCAACAGTATGGGCCCGTACTACTGAAATCACAGGACCCATACACGTATCAAGGAAGTCACAACCCCTAGGGTTTGGTTGGGAGTAGGTTCCCTGTCGTGTATGCGGATTATCTGATATCTTCCTGGTATATGTTCAGTATGGTGATGGCGAATCGCTTTGAGGCGGTATCCGGATCAGGATCGGGAGGAAGTGGCCAGGATAGGCCGGTATTGTCCATCGATCAGATACGGTGTAACACCCCAATTTTCACGTCCAAAAATTTCCTTTTTGATTAATTGATTTGTAAAACATTTGTAATAAAACATCATCCGATCCTATCATTTCATAAAAATATATCTCGTGTCTGAAAACCAAATCATAAAAATAATAATAATGTCAGAGTACAATCCCAGAACATCTCATAATGCGGAAAAACCAATGCGTATGTGTATGATGTGCCGCTACCGCGCCAGCTCCATCCCCTTCGCTGAAGAGGTACCTGAAACAAAACTGTAAGCTGTAAGCACGAAGCTTAGTGAGTTCCCCCATCGTCCACATACCATACAATCATATAGCATACATAATGTCAGGCATTTCTGGGGTGCCTGACCTACCCGGTACGACCATTCTTGGGTGCCGACCTACCCGTACGGCCATTCTGGGGTGCCGACCTACCCGTACGGCCATTCTGGGGTGCCGACCTACCCATGCGGCCATTCTGGGGTGCCGTCCTACCCGTGTCAAGCCATTATGGGGTGCTGACCTACTCGTGTCGAGCCATTCTGGGGTGCTGACCTACCCGTGTCGAGCCATTCTGGGGTGCTGACTACCCTTCGGTCCTAACAACCGAACCTCGGGGACTATTTCACCCCCTACTACTACTATCGCATATATCATAGCATAATCTACTGTCAGACATATCTGGGGTGTCCGACCTACCCTTCGGTCTTGACAACCGAATCTCGGGGACTATTCCCCCTCCTACTACCCCTATCCCATATAACATATCATGCTAGCAGCTAAACACATCATTACATACTGTTAGGCATATCTGGGGTGCCTAACCTACCCTTCGGTCCTAACAACCGAACTCTATCACTATCACATATCATATCACGCTAGCATATAACATATCAGGTAGTAGCAACACAGATGAATATCACAAAGACAAACATCTATCATACGATCCCTACTGGTGGGCCGGTATTGTGGCCGTAGACCCACCACTACTGGAAGGTAACTCACCTCGTAGTAGCTGCTGATATGTGCGGGAACTCTCTATCTGCTGCTGCTGCTCCGGAAATCCTCCGGCTATAAATCCCACAAAACACACCATCAGAGTCTGATATCTACTCTTTGGGTAAAATGACCATTTTACCCCTGATCAAGTCAAGTCAAAGTCAAAGTCAACTTCCAGTTGATCTGACTCGCCGAGTTGGCTAGCCAACTCGCCGAGTCCCTAACCTTCCATTTGTCCTTATCCACGACTCTACTCGTCGAGTTGGGCCGTCAACTCGACGAGTTCTTCTCTTATATGAACGTCACATGAAAACTCATCCGACTCGCCGAGTTGATGAACAACTCGTCGAGTCCACCTTCAGCTGATGAACAAGATCTGTCCTCGACTCGCCGAGTTGATGAACAACTCGTCGAGTTCTAAGAAGATTGCCTTGGACTCGCCGAGTCCGTTCGTGCACTCGCCGAGTCCCATGAACTTCCAGAACCATGGCTTAGTCCAGAACGTTGGGTCACTCCCCGTGACCTCCCTGAAACCTTTCCACACTCAACTGGGTCCTTGACCCTTAACAGATATGGGGCTCAAAGCCTCGGACTCGCCGAGTCCAAGAACGGACTCGCCGAGTCGGTCATGTCCACACTCTAAATCCTTGATTTCTGATGTACAACCTTTGATCAAAAGATATATCCAAGCTTCTATAATCGATCTAGCACGTAAAGTTACAACCTTTACATGCTTGCATGGGACATTGAGCTTAAAAGGTCCTAAAACAAGCTCTTACAATGCATGGGGCCTTCTTTGAGTGCAAAATCCACTCCTTTCTGCCTTGTAACCCCTCTAAGGACCTAGATCCGAAACATCAACCCCAAACCATGCTTTCAATCATGGTTGGTGACCAAAATGGCTTAGAAAAGCCCTAAAACTCCATGAAATGGGATCTATCAAAAGAACAAGCAAGGTATAGACTTTATACCTTCTGTAGACTGCAAATGATGCTCAAAACCGGATCCTTCTAGCCTCCTTCTGATCCTTCAAGCTTTTCCTTCCTTCCTTGGGTCATAAAAGCACCAAAATCACTTCAAATGCCTTAGATTGCTTCAATAACGGCTAGGGTTTCAATGATAGGTGTTTGGGAGCATAAAGGGGCGATGGAGGCTGCATAAGGTCGTTTAAATAGGGTGGAAACCCTTGGATTAGGGTTTTTGTCCAGACAGCACCTACTCGCCGAGTAGCTCATTAAACTCCCGTGTCCCCTCTCGCTTCTACTCGACGAGTTGGTCCTTCAACTCGCCGAGTCCAAGGCCAAAAATGCAAAATATTTAAAGATTTAAATAAAAGAATACGTACCAAGAACCAGGTGCTACAAATCTCCCCCACTTATTTTAGACTTCGTCCTCGAAGTCTGCTGCTCGTTCCTGAAACAGCTCGGGGTAATGCTCCATCATCTCGTCCACCGGCTCCCAAGTCCACTCCGACCCCTTCCGGTGCTACCATTGCACCTTCACGAGTTCCACTCTCTTGTTCCTCAATTCCTTCTACTTCCGGTCAAGGATCGCTACAGCCCGCTCGATGTAATTCAGGCTGTCATCAACCTGAATGTCCTCCAAGGGTACCACTGCTGAGTCGTCCACCAGGCACTTCCGCAGCTGAGAGACGTGGAAAGTGCTGTAGATCTGTCTGAGCTCGGCTGGCAGATCCAACCGGTACGCCACCTTGCCCACCCGGGCTACAACCCTGAAGGGCCCAATGTACCTTGGGCCCAACTTGCCCCGCTTCCTGAATCGGATGATGCCTTTCCAAGGTGACACCTTCAGGAGAACTATATCCCCGACCTGGAACTCCAGGTCCGAACGACGCTTGTCGGCATAACTTTTCTGCCGACTCTGAGCAGTCTGAAGCCTGCTCCGGACCTGCTGAATCCTCTCCGTCGTCTTGAGCACCACTTCGGTGCTCCCCATGACTCTCTGGCCAACCTCGCCCCAACATATCGGGGTCCTGCACCTCCTCCCATACAACATCTCGAAGGGAGGACGGTCGATCCTCGCGTGGTAACTATTGTTGTAGGAGAACTCTGCCAATGGAAGGTAGGTATCCCAACTACCTTCGAAGTCTAAAACACATGCCCGCAACATATCCTCCAGAGTCTGGATGGTCCGCTCACTCTGGCCATCCGTCTGCGGGTGAAAGGCGGTGCTGAAATGCAGACGAGTACCCAACTCGTCGTGGAATTTCTTCCAAAACCTGGAAGTGAACCGCACATCCCTATCCGAAATCACCGAAACTGGCACTCCATGCTGCACCACCACCTCTCTGATATAGATATCGGCCAATTTCTCGGCCGAGATGCTCTCCTGAATCAGGATAAAGTGGGCGCTCTTGGTCAATCGATCGACGATGACCCAAATCGAATCCACTCCCCGCGCGGTCCTAGGAAGCTTGGTGATAAAATCCATCGTAATATCCTCCCACTTCCACAGCAGAATATCCAACGGCTGCATCTTGCCGTGTGGTCTCTGATGCTCGGCCTTGACCTTCCTGCAGGTCAAGCACCGCTCCACATACCATGCCACATCCTGCTTCATGCAGGGCCACCAATAGTCAAGACGAAGATCCCTATACATCTTCGTCGCTCCGAGATGAATGGAGAATCGGGATTTGTGCGCCTCCTCCATCAAAACCTGGCGCACGCCTCCGTGGTATGGAACCCACACCCTGCGGTGTAGCGTCAATAATCCCCTGCTGTCATAGTCAAAGGAGGAAACCTGACCCACTATACGCTCACTCTTCCGATGTTCCTCCTTCATGGCCTCCTGCTGGGCCTCCCGAATCAGCTCCAATAGCGGAGTCACCACTGTCATTCGCATGCAGCTATCCCTGATCAGCGCCGCCTTGCGGCAGAGCGCATCGGCCACCACGTTGGCCTTCCCCGGATGGTAAAGGATCTCACAATCGTAATCCTTCACCACGTCCAACCACCGATGCTGCCTCACGTTTAGATTTGGCTGATCCATAAGGTACCTCAAGCTCTTGTGGTCCGTGTAAATCGTACAACGAACCCCATAGAGGTAATGACGCCAAATCATGAGGGCGAACACAACAGCCCCCAGCTCCAAATCATGCGTCGGGTAGTTCGCCTCGTGACGCTTCAGCTGTCTCGAAGCGTAAGCGATAACATGCCCTCTCTGCATCAATACTGCGCCCAAGCCTGAGATGGACGCATCACAGTACACGACGAGATCCTCCATGCCCTCTGGCAGGGCTAAGATTGGCGCCTCGCACAATCTCTGTCTCAGTGTCTCGAATGCAGCCTGCTGCTCAGGCCCCCAACGAAAGACCACGACCTTCCTCGTTAGCCTGGTCAGGGGTAAGGCTATCTTGGAGAAATCCTGGATGAATCTCCGATGGTAGCCAGCTAATCCCAGGAAACTCCGAATCTCAGATGGAGAATTCGGAACCTCCCATCTCATCACGGCCTCCAACTTGGCCGGATCTACCGAAATCCCGTTCTGGTTGACAAGGTACCCAAGAAACTGCACCTCGCGCAACCAGAACTCACACTTGGAGAACTTGGCATACAAGTTCTCCCTCCTCAAAGTCTCTAGAACCTCTCGTAGATGCTCCTCGTGCTCCTTCTGCGTCTTGGAGTAAACCAAGATATCATCAATAAAACTATCACAGACCGGTCTAACATCGGTCTACACACGCGGTTCATGAGGTCCATGAACGCGGCAGGAGCATTGGTGAGCCCGAAAGGCATCACCACAAACTCATAGTGGCCATAACGCGTCCAAAACGCCGTCTTCTGTACATCCTCCTCTCTGACCCTCATCTGATGATACCCTGAACGCAAATCAATCTTGGAGAACCAAGATGCCCCCTGTAGCTGGTCAAAGAGGTCGTCAATCCTCAGGAGTGGGTAACGGTTCTTCACCGTTACCTTATTCAGCTCCCTATAGTCTATACACATACGATGCGACCCGTCCTTCTTTTTCACAAACAGAATCGGGGCTCCCAAAGGCGAACTACTCGACCTAATGAATCCCTTGTCTAGCAGCTCCTGCAGCTGCGTAGACAACTCCTGCATCTCGGGAGGAGCCAACCGATATGGTGCCTTGGCTATCGGAGCCGCACTAGGAACTAGGTCGATCCTGAACTCTACCTGTCGCTCCGGAGGTATCCCTGGCAACTCCTCGGGGAATACATACGCGAACTCTCGTACTACGGGCACATCGCCCACCTTCGCCCTACCCGCCTCCCGGGTATCCATAACATACGCGACATAACCTGCGCAACCCTGCTGAAGGTAACGCCTAGATCTCGCTGCTGAACATACCGCTGGTCCTTGCTGTGGCCTCTCGCCCTGAACTACCAACTCTCCCCCACTTGGGGTCCTGATCCGAACCAGCTGCTGTGCGCAATCTATCACTGCCCCATTGGGGCTCAACCAATCCATACCTATAATCACCTTGTTCCCTCTCAACGGAATAGGAACCAGGTCCACCAGATAACGCTCCTCAAATAATCTCAGTACACAATCTCGGAAGACCTCAGATGCTCGCACTGATCGGTCGTCCGCAATCTCGACCTCTAGAGGGCAATCCAACGTGCCCGAAGACTCAGAAAACTTCTTGCTAACCTTAAGAGAAACAAACGATCGGGTAGCACCCGAATCAAACAATACCTGAACTGGGATACCGTTCACATGGAACGATCCTAAACAGAGCACATATCAATATCATAAACATCATATAAATAAATCAGAGGGAAAGAACCATACCCGTCACCACATCGGGTGCGGCGCGTGCCTCCTCGGTAGTCAGCTGAAATGCCCGACTCCTCACCACCGGAGCCTCTGCCTTGCCCTGCCGGCCATCTGTAATCCGCATGGTCGCTGGAGCCGGTGCCTTCACTGGCGCTGCTGCTGCTGTCAACTGGGGGCAGTTTGCCTTCTTGTGGCCCCTCTGGTTGCAGTGGAAACACAGCAACTCAGACGTCTGAATAACAGGTGCAGGGGCGGTATAATCTCTGCTGAAGTGCCCCGTCTTGCCGCACTTATAGCAGCCCGATGACCCCAATCTACATGCCCCCTCATGTGACCTGCCGCATTTCCTGCAGCGGCCCGGTCCTGACTGGCCTTTCGGCCTACCATCTGATCCCTTGGGCTTCTTTCCCGAAGCCCCTATCGTCTTTCCCTCCTGTGCCTTCCTCTTCCGGATGTGCTGCAGATCTATCTCCCTCTCCCTTGCCCTGGCAATCATAGAATCCAGGGTAGGGCAAGCTGAAAAACTGACATGCTCCCGAATGTCGGCTCGCAATATGTCATGGTAGCGGGTCCTCCTCATATCCTCATCACCCGCATACTGGGGCACCAGTAACGCCTTCTCCCGGAACTCGGCGGTGATCTCCGCCACAGTCTCCGTCGTCTGCCTCATATCCAAAAACTCCCTGGCCAGCTGTTGAAGCTCAATAGCTGGCACAAACTCTGCTCTAAACCGGGTCACAAAGTCCGACCATGTCATAGCCTCAACAGCCGAGGCTCCCAATGAGTCACCAACAGACTCCCACCAATCTCTAGCTCTGTCTCTCAAACACCCTGCTGCATATCTCACCTTCGACCCCTCGGGGCAGAAGTTGGTTAGCTGCGCAGACTCAATGTCTGTAATCCATCGTCTGGCCACAATGGGGTCCTTCGCCCCATGGAAGTCCGTCACACCACTTCTCCTGAAGTCCTTAAAGGACAGTGTGCGAGATCCTGACTGGCCAGATGCCATGTCACTCCTGAACGCCCTGAGGCGGTCCTCCATCAGCTCAACTATCCCTTCCTTGATTGATCCGAAAATGATGGGGGTCGACTCAAGGATACCTCTGGTGATCTCTGACGCGATGAACTCGCGTAGCCTCTCATCCACTGGTTCAGAACCTGAACCCGAACCCGATCCCTCTCCCGAACTGCCAACTGCTGGCCTCGAACGTAGTACCACCATTCCGCAATACATAACGACAACCGTCAGTGGTACTGATACATCTAGAGGGATCACATCTACTACAAGGTTCCTGGTCTCGCCTCAACCCTCCTCGATTCAAGTACGGATCCTCTGCTTTCAGTAGTACGGGCCCATACTACCTTCCACATCTATCCGTAATTTCCTCAAGAACTGCATCGACTCCACTAAGTCCCTTCTACTACCACTGCTGATCTCATGCTACTCTCATCCTAGGCTTACCCTAGGGAAATCTCCGACTCTACCTAAACCAGTCCTCAGCTGCTGAAGGCCTCATTGTAATGCCAATTAGCCATCACCTGAATACCATCACATGTGACGAGGCTCAGATAATCCTTCGAGTAAGAGACTCGTCCCTATAACGGTTAGACTCAAACGAGAGCTGCGTAATAGGGCCAAATCCAGCACTCTTAGATTATTCAACCCTGATCACATGTGACGTGACGTATTCACCTAATGGCTAACTCCCATCACTCCGAGCCCTACTAAGCACGAAGCAAGCATCATTCGGGCACAGGAAAACTATTCAAGCAATCTGTTCTCATAGCGAGAAACTGCACTAGCATACAATGCTAAGCTCATACTATCAGGCATAACCTAAACAGGCTATCCTACTGCTGTCTACTCAATGCTAGCATGCAATTCACATAAGCTGAAGCACATAAAGCAGGCACATAAGGCATCATTCCTAGATCCTTAGTCCTATTCTAGCATGCTGTTCTACTGAAACTGGTAAAACATAACATAAACTTGTATGGGTACTCTGGGGAAAACTTACTTGAGCTCGGCCGGTCGCGCACAACACACCTTGTTCTTTCTCAAAGCTCTTTTACTTAGCCTTTAGAAAATCATTTCTTTATAAAAATCTTTTAATCCCTCGATTTGAGTCCAGACACCCCCCCAGAAGGTGTGCCCGAATCCCTCAAACCAGGGCTCTGATACCAACTTGTAACACCCCAATTTTCACGTCCAAAATTTTCCTTTTTGATTAATTGATTTGTAAAACATTTGTAATAAAACATCATCCGATCATATCATTTCATCAAAATATATCTCGTGTCTGAAAACCAAATCATAAAAATAATAATAATGTCAGAGTACAATCCCAGAACATCTCATAATGCGGAAAAACCAATGCGTGTGTGTATGATGTGCCGCTACCGCACCAGCTCCTTCCCCTTCGCTGAAGAGGTACCTGAAACAAAACTGTAAGCTGTAAGAACGAAGCTTAGTGAGTTCCCCCATCGTCCACATACCATACAATCATATAGCATACATACTGTCATGCATTTCTGGGGTGCCTGACCTACCCGGTACGACCATTCTGGGGTGCCGACCTACCCGTACGGCCATTCCGGGGTGCCGACCTACCCATGTGGCCATTCTAGGGTGCTATCCTACCCGTGTCAAGCCATTCTGGGGTGCTGACCTACCCGTGTCGAGCCATTCTGGGGTGCTGACCTACCCGTGTCGAGCCATTCTGGGGTGCTGACTACCCTTTGGTCCTAACAACCGAACCTCGGGGACTATTTCACCCCCTACTACTACTATCGCATATATCATAGCATAATCTACTGTCAGACATAACTGGGGTGTCCGACCTACCCTTCGGTCCTGACAACCGAATCTCGGGGACTATTCCCCCTCCTAATACCCCTATCCCATATAACATATCATGCTAGCAGCTAAACATATCATTACATACTGTTAGGCATATCTGGGGTGCCTAACCTACCCTTCGGTCCTAACAACCGAACTCTATCACTATCACATATCATATCACGCTAGCATATAACATATCAGGTAGTAGCAACACATATGAATATCACAAAGACAAACATCTATCATACGATCCCTACTGGTGGGCGGCATTGTGGCCGTAGACCCACCACTACTGGAAGGTAACTCTCCTCGTAGTAGCTGCTGATCTGTGCGAGAACTCTCTATCTGCTGCTGCTGCTCCGGAAATCCTCCGGCTATAAATCCCACAAAACACACCATCAGATTTCCGTGGAGGTTTCTCAGATTTTGCGAGAAGAATTGTTCGGTGTCGTGGACAGAGTCACCGCCAGGGTGATCGCCAAGTTCGAGGAGCAAGTTGCAGCGTTGCAATCTGTGAGAGATGTTGGTACCAGGATGACTACTAGGGGAGTTCCGGTGGTAGGGTCACAACTAGGAAAGAGGAGGAGGGACTTTTCAGCAGATGACGAAGAGTTGGAGACAGCTAACCTAAGTACTGGAAGTCAGGAGGGTCTGGAGGTGTGTGGCAAGTGTGGGGGAACCCACTGTTTTGCTTGTTACAAATTCAGGTGCTACAAATGCTGGGAGAGAGGGCATTCTCCTAGGCGGTAAGGATTGATTGTGCGACCTATTTCACTTCTGGGATTCAGGGAGTGTTCAGCTAGTTCTTAGAAGTGTGTGATCACTTGTGATTGGCCAGTAATGGAGCACTAGTTGGAAAAGAGTTGGTTGTCATCGTATTGCACATTGGAAAATGAAAAGAATTAGGAATTCTCCTATTTTTCATGTGATGTGAAGAGTTAGTTGAATCTAAGTGGGGGAGGGTTACCCCGTGATGCAGAGCAGGAGAGGTCTTGAGACGGGGATAAGTTTCACAACCCGACGGGAGAATGGAGGCCCTAGTGGCTGCTTGGTTTGAGGGTTGTGTTGATTGAGAGTTCGGAAAACTTCCCAACATAAGAAACGCGTCTTCTTGGTGCTTGATAGCATAATTGGGCGAAACAGGTTAGAATTCTAGTTCGGGATTGAGTTCAGTCGAGTATCCGTTCGAGGTTGCGCTCGACTCTGAGGGTTTTTGGATTGTTAGATTGGGGGTTTTGTTAGCTTCCACGGCTCGACAATACCTTCAACACGGGAGTGCGGGCTATTTAGCCTATGTGGTAGACACGCGGGTTAGGGATCAGACCATAGTTTTCCAAGACGGTAGACGATCGATATGAGGCCTAGGGTTAGGCCGAGGTTAAAATCCACATGAGGGATCACGAGTTCGAAGCCCCAAGTGGGTGAGAACTGGATGAATAGGAGAGAGGGAGCACCAGGAGGGGGTGACCCTGGGTGATGCTCAACAGTTTAGAGCGGTCCGAATAGACTGAAGGCCGATGGGGCGTACCAGTCAGGCCGAAGGCTCAGAGAACGGTCCAGTCAGGCTAAAGGCCCAGATAGGCGGTCCAGACATGCTGAAGGTTCTGAGAGTGGTCCAGATATGCTGAAGGCCTGGCGAGGCGGTCCAGTCATGCTGCAGACTCTGTATGTGGTTGTAGATCTATATGCGGGTATTGAATATGCTGTTATGCTATAGCAATTAATAGGGATGTTCCAAGTTTTGAGCATGTTGTTGGAGTGGACCGAAGACTCCAGTGTATTTCTGGTCTGATCGGAAGCTGTGATTAGAAGTCGGATGGAGTACAGAGGATCTTGGTAATCTCATCAGTTCGGGGTGTCTCCGTGGTTTCATCTTCTTAGATCTGGTAATGCTCCAGTTGGGAACTGGGGGTAGATCCGAGTGGGTATTCATCAGATCTACGGAAGGTTACATGAGGGAGTATCATGGTTAGCTATTTTCCGAGTAGGCCTTTGGTGAAAGCTCGCGTTGGGGAATCGTGAGTATATCCGCGCAAGGTACGTATGTTGGAAGTCTGTGGGGTAAACAGATGAACATTTGACCGATGGTGCAAACTGCGAGTTCCAGACAGAAGGTGTAATGTATCATGATGTAGAATTTGAAGGGTTATCTGGGTGTGAATGTCTCTGTTTTCCGAAGGGTTATTCGGGTGAGAATGCCTCTGTCTTCCAGGTTCTGGGAACCTGATGATGGATCAGGTGTGAGACTGGTATTCTCAGCAGCGGTTGAGAAAATATTTCTATCCAGGTATGGCAAGAGGTTGCGTTGAATCGGAGGATTTGGGGTGAAATGAAAATATAGGTCCTTGGATCGCAAGTTATGAGTTAGGCATGAGCTACGTATATATGTTGGTGTTCCGATCTAGGGTATTCCATCCTGAGGATACCCGGACCCTATGATTGATTGGACCTGGCGCGTTTGGTATTCCAGCCCGAGGGTTTATTGGGCCAAACACATGTATGGTACGAGGGTATTCCATCCTGGGGATGACTGGACCCGTCGTAGGCATACCTGGTATTTCAGCCCAAGGTTGATTGGGCCAGGTATGGGTGATCGTGATGTTTAGCATGTGTGTATGTATGTTGCTTGATGGTAATCGCCTGCGGGACCGTATACTATGAGGAAGTGGTAGGCGACAGGGAACAATATGATAGTCAATTGTCGATATTATGTGCACCTGATTCGGATGGTCTATTTGATGACATAATGTGTTTGGTTGGGTGAGGCGGTCCTGCTCTATGCAGTAGGCCGGACCACCCGGTGCGGGCCGACTGTAAGTCATAGGCATGGAGGCTCAGGAGGAGCGGAAGGGTTGAGGCGGTAGACCAATAAACCCTGAGAACTTCAACTTGATGGTTGAATTGATTCGATATGTTAGTATTCTGACCCGAGGCTGATCGGGCCAGGCTCAAGTGTTTATGTTTGGGAGTTGCCAGTGATGTGAATTTTGGTTTGGGAGTCAAAGGGAGCATTGAATTGCCGCAATATGTAATCTGTGATTCCACTCTCCAGTAGGAACGTCAAGTTGTCAGAAGTTGGATAGGCAGGTTAAGGGATAAGTGGAATGGGAATAGAGATGGTTCAGTATGTGCGGTCAGTCAGGAGTCAGACCGGTTTCGATATCCCATGCTTCAGAATTCAGGGGAAGTGGGATCAGTCGTTATGTGGGATTATGGTTTGGATAATTGCGAGGTAGAGGTTTCTTTCTGCTAGACTTGATCGTTTTGGGAAGTTCGTTGTGAGTTCAAGTTGTGGAGGTGCCCTTCCGGATGTCGGGCATGCCAAGGATGGCAAGAGATGATTTCGAGGACGAAATCCAATTTACGTGGGGGAAAATTGTAACGCCCCGATTCTCAGGCACTAATTTATGGCTTTGATTCTTCATGATTTCAAGGTCTACTCGACGAGTTAGGTTCCCTGACTCGTCGAGTAGCATCTGGTTGGTTCACGTGCTTTAGTGACCTACTCGCCGAGTCCAAGAAGGGACTCGACGAGTAGGAGCTGGCAGATGAAACCATAAATCTCGGGGTTTTGCACCCTATTTAAAGGATCATAAACCTCCTTTAGCCCTTTTGTAGCCCCTTGAGAGCCCAGAAGACCCCTTTTTCGTGTGAGAGCCTTTGTGTGTGTGTGTTTTGAGCTTTGGAGAGTGGATTTTGTGAAGAGAGCTTGAAGGTCAAGAAGCTTGCAGCAAGGGACTCATGGGGATCTTCAGAACCTACCTCGGTTAGCTTCATTGGAGGTATCAATTTGTGATATTGGCCCTATTTTCTTTCTAGATTTCATTTGGGTGAAGTTTAGAGTTATTTTGGCTTGGTTATGAAATTATTGTTGTGTATGAGCTAGATCTGAAGTGCAATTTCTGATATGCACTCCCTTTGGTCTCTAGATCCATAAAGGTAGCAACTTTGGCAAGTATGAGCCTTCTCTCAAATGTTGGACTTCATTTCAAGCTTAGTTTTGTCATTTTAGGGCCTTAAAGCTTTGCATGCACGTAAAGTTTGCAACTTTACGTGATAAGCAGGCCTTGGAAGGTTGGATTTGCAATCTGGAGCCTTTGCATGGCTTAAAAAGCATCTGTATAGATGAAGGACTGAAGGGACTCGACGAGTCGTATGAACGACTCGGCGAGTCAGATGAAGATTGTCGTAGACTCGGCGAGTCAGTAGAGTGACTCGGCGGGTCCGTTGAAGATTACCCTGGACTCGACGAGTCGGTGAGTGACTCGGCGAGTTAGTAAAATTTGGCAAGAACTCGGCGAGTAGTCGAGGGTGCTCGATGAGTTGAGGTTAACATGGACTGTTGACCTTGCCAGTTGACTTTGACTTTGACCAAGGGTTGACCAGTTGACTTCTGGGGGTATCTCGGGAATTTATGAACTTTGGGATGTGTTGGATATAGGTTGTCGAGTTGGTGGCGGTGATCCGGGAGTTGAGCTTTCTATTTCCAGTCGCAGTTGCGAGGTGAGTTATCCTCACTATGCTAATGGGTCTAAAGCACCAAGGCCGGCCCACTGGATATGTTATCCTAGTAGTGTTAGATGTTGAGTATGAGTTAGTGTTGCATGCTAGTGGTTATGCCAGTTAGGTAGATATGCAGGACTACCTGTGTTGTTATATGAATATCTGCATGCTCAGTAGTTATGTTATATGTTGATATGTTATATCGGATAGGTTGAGGTGATACTGCTCCGTGCGGTAACCAACAAACCCGGGAGCATTCAAGATACGGGGTAAGGGAGACTCGTGCTGTGGGCTCGATGGCAGTCCAGATGTGAGCTGTGGGCTCGGTAGGCAATCCAGACTCACACTGTGGGCCCAGGGGTAATCCAGTCTGTAAAGTTGTGGACCCATTATATGCTGTTCAGTTTCTTATGTTCTGATGTTGCTGACATGGTTATGTGGACTGTGTGTGTATCGGTATTTTGGGGGTATCTCACTAAGCTTCGGGCTTACAGTTCCAGTTGTTTGTTTCAGGTACGTCAGGGATCGTGGCAAGGCAAATGCGTGATCGTACAGCTCCTCACTGTTGGGGTACAAAGTTTTCCATGAATGACTTTGTAATGTTTGACTTTGGTAAAACCCACTTGCATGTGGTGTATTAGCCTTATGACACATGAGAGATAGAGAGTGAGAGAGAGACATGTAAACACCTCTATATAAGGTGGGTTTAGTCCACTTGTAGAGGTGTGCTTGAGAGATGTAAAAGTTGAGTGTGTGAGTATGTGTTATTTATGTAGATGTAGATCTATGTCCCTATTTGTAACACAATACATATTCTATACATCTCTTGAACACCCAAATCACCATGTTCATTGTGCAAACTTTAATTCCGCATGCCAAACCATGTTCTTTTGTCTCTACAATTGGTATCAGAGCGGGTCTTCAAGATCAAAGTGATTTTTGAAGAATGATTCCCGGTTTGGCAACTTTTGTCACAATTGAAGCAATTTTTGGTGAGTCTCTCTCTATGATCTCTCTTAATTTCATTGAATTCGTGCGTTGCGTTTTTTATTTGTGATCGTTTGACTCGTTGGATCAAAATTTTCTTGGAAAACCCATTTGTTGTGATCCAATGTTTTTTTTGTTGATCAAAGCCCAAGCAAATCTCATATTTGTTTGTTTGATTCAATTCTAAATTTCCAATTGTTCAGTTTAAATCAAAATCTGGCCAAAAACAATCAATTACTGTTCGTACTTCAAGTTTGAGTCCATAATTCATCTTAATCCGAATTCTCGATGTATTGTTACTGTTCATAGCTTCAATAACTCAGTCCAAAAGAATTAAATCAATTGAAAATCATTCAAAGCCCAATTGATTTTGATTCATTACTTTTATTGTTCATTCAATCCAAGATTTAGCCCAAATCTGAAAATCCGTTACTGTTCACTTAATTGAGCCCATCATCAAATTGAGTCGACATTTCTGTGTTCGTTGTAAGTCGTATTCAACTTTTCGTTTGTTCTTAGTTCAGAAATCTCGTTCTTATTTTATCAATCTTATCGATCGATTTGGATTTGTTTGAGGATATAAACTTGTGAATCGATTTTATTCTTTTTGTCTTCTATCTCTAAATGGATGAGGATCAAGTTTTGGGTAAGAAATTGAACAGTGAATCTTTGATTTTGGTGAATTTGTTCAAAGAACACTTGAATGATATGAAGAACAAGTTGAAGATTCTATATTTGATCCAAAAATCAGTGGTAGATTCGTGAATTTGATGTTTCTTGCCTCATGATTTCGAAAAGTCAAACTCGAGTAAAAGTCAATATCGATTGTTTTTGTTGTTCAAGTCAAAATCGAAATCTATTTGTGAATCAATCTGATCTTTGAAGTTGATATCAGATGGTGTTGATTGAAATTCGAAAGTTTAGAGTCGATTATTGAAGTTTGAAAGACAGATTTTGATTGTGAACGGTTATTGAGTTTCGTTGTCAAGGAACTGTTTGATAACACAGGGAAGACATTCGATTTTGGAGGCGATAATCTATGTTATTTGTTGATAGTGAAGATTTGATTTTCGATTTTGGGGTCAGTTAATTGTTCGTCGGTCAATGATTTTGGAGTGAACTGGAAAACGACCTGAAAAACAAAGTATTGATTTTGATGTCAGTATGAGAAAATGGGCGGATGAAATTTCGTACGTTTGTATGAAATTTCGTATGTTGCTATGAAATTTTCGTTTAATTAGGGAAGATGTAGTTTCATACGAAGCGGTAGAGAGGATTTCGTACGAAGGGTCTATGATTTTGAATGTACAAAGAGATACAGTGCTTCGTATGAATGGAAGAAGAAATCAAACAGTTAGAATTTTGGTCCCTGATCTTTTAACGAAGTGGTATAAAAGGTTCAACCTTCGTATGAATGATCAAGGTTTCGTATGATTTGATCAAAAATCAAAAATTTTCGAATTCAGCCCCTGAACCTTCGAATATTTGACACTTCAAAAATTAAATAAAGTTTCGTATGATTTGAACAAATGACAAATTTTCAAATTCAGTCCCTTGACCTTCGAATATTTGGCAACCTTGACAATTGACTGAAGTTTCGAACTTTTGACACTTTTCACCCAACTTTAAAAATTGTCTGAAGCTTCGTATGTTTGGGACAACTCTTCGTATGATTTGAGCAAAAAAGGGCAAATTTTTCGAAAATAGTCCCTGAGGCTTCGAATGTTTGGCTGTTCGTTCCCACATCGAAAAAGGACTGTTTTTGCTGAAAATTGAAGAAAATGCATTTCAGGCCCCTGCAGTTTGTGCAAATTGACGCTTTTTACCCAAATTTGGAAAAGGGGGAGAGTTTTGCATATTTTGCTGTTTTGGGCGCACCGGGTCACTGCAGAATTTTGAAATTGACATCTTCTACCCATTTTTGAGAAATTTTGTCAAAGGCGGTCCGTGAACGAAGCTAAAAATTCAATATTTTTTGGATTTTCCGGATTTAAGCACAAAGTTTATGCCACATGTTAAGGGTGAGTTTTGACACGAAAAATTCCGAATAGAGCACATTCTCTTTCCTTGAAGGTTTTATAATCAAGTTTCGATTATAAAAAGGGGGAGAAATTTATATGGAAATTCGAACTTGAATTTTTCATATTACGTGGATTTGACGACCGAAGTAACCTTGAATTTTTGAAGCTTACGAAATGATGAAATTAAAAGTTCGGAAGTGATGTATTCGAAATGGGTTTGGTTTTATTGAAGATTTTTGGGGTGTGCTTTATGCTCAAATTTTGGGTGATCAATTTGAAGTTTGAGAAGCTCGTGATCATTTGTTGATGCTCGATTCGTATGGTCTCACATCCTAGAGCCCAAATTGAAGAATCATGGAAGAATAGAAGATTGAAGTTCGTTTCGACATGTGTCACCCTTGAGGCTCGGATCGCGTAGTTGCTCGATTTTGGAAGATTTGAAGTGGGTTATTCATTCCTAACTTTGAGGGGGAGAATGTTAGGGTACAAAGTTTTCCATGAATGTCTTTGTAATGTTTGACTTTTGTAAAACCCACTTGCATGTGGTGTATTAGCCTTATGACACATGATCCGAGCCTCTATATAAGGTGGGTTTAGTCCACTTGTAGAGGTGTGCTTGAGAGATGTAAAAGTTGAGTGTGTGAGTGTGTGTTATTTATGTAGATGTAGATCTATGTCCCTTTTTGTAACACAATACATATTCTATACATCTCTTGAACACCCAAATCACCATGTTCATTGTGCAAACTTTAATTCTGCATGCCAAACCATGTTCTTTTGTCTCTACACTCACTTTTTATGACATTGTTTTTGGGATACTCTGATATGATACATTTTGAAAACAAGTTTTGTAATAATTAATGGAATTCTAATGTTTAAAAAAAAGTTTAAATTGGCTTGAATTTTTGGGTGTTACATTTTCAGCAGACGATTTGAATGTATTTGTATCATATATATTTGTGTATCTTTGTGTATTTGTGTATATAATTGTATGTAAATGTGTGTCTATCTGTCTGTATCAATTTTATGAAATTGATTTCAAATTCATGTTCTTAGCATCATGTGAACCTAATAACCATGAAAGGAGCAAGATTGTTAGTAAGTTGTCTAAGAAGTACGAACTTAGTTGTTGTTGAATGGTCATTGGCACTGTGAATGAGAGTTCTAGCTTTAAAAGCAGGAATGTTCATTCATTTATTTTCTTTTTAGTTGTTTTTTGGATTTTATAACCTTAGATTTGTTGATTTATTGCCAGATTAATAAGAAAATGGGGTTACTGTTTTCTTTATAGGTTTATAAAATATGCACCACAAATGTTTAATGATATGGCTCAAAGAAAGTATGGCCCAAGTTTACTACACTCATTTCTCAATCTGGTATCGGTTTGGCTTTCCAAACTTTCTTTGGTTGTTTTTTTTGTTATTTTGAATTTATTTTAGTAGTTATTAGATTATACCCTGTTGTGGCTATTGGCTTGGGAATTGTAACAAGATCTACAAAAAAACAAACTTTTATTTTTTACTTTTTTTTATCAGACTTGGAATCAAAGATCTTTTTGTCACCTAAGGTTTGGTTTCGAATATTAGTTATACAATTTTCTAAACTCATATGATTTAACCTAAACTATTAGTTTTTCCTTTATTTATCAGTATCTAAAGGTTGTTATGGATTATATGATGAGGTTTTCCAACACAATGAAAGAACCATGCTTAGTATTATGTGATAGTTGCTCATGAACTTTCATGTTGATTTCTAAAACTGACTTTTGGATCTTGTACAGGCTTTGTTTGTGTATATTCTGGAGTCCTCATTTTTTTTTTGATTTGGCAGGTTTTCCTTTTTTAAAATGTGACAAGGGGAACAATCTGAAACTCATATGTTTGGCATTTAAGAATCTTTATTTCATGGGGTAAATGTGGATTTATAGGGCGCATTAGTAGATATCTAAGAAGCACATCTACAAGCTCCACATGTTGATGCTCAGTCGTTGCTTTGAATGACCTCCCTCTCCTGGTATATGTTTTTATTATTTTTATTTCCTATTTACGAATGATATGTGAGGTTGTAATATATGGTGAGCTATGAATCTTTTGAAATGTTTGTATGCTATCTAGTTTTTCATTTTTTATTTTTATTTTTTTTTGTGTTTCTACTTCAAAGGCTGACTGGAGGCTACACCATCTTCATGGGCCATGACAAATTCAAGAACGATGCGGTATTCTGCTCCGTTTTTGTTGTTCAATGTTTGTTTATTCTTTGTATTTTCCTTTTGTGTGATTTGTTCAACATTATACTCCTGTAATTGTTTGATTTTCTTTTGGATTTTCGTTTCTCTACTTTGATTAAGTTGTGATTTACTATTGTGGTCGCATAGATTTTTTTTATGGTCCTTCTTTGATATTTGCTTCCCTTTAAAGACCGTGGTTTCTGTTTTCAGCTTTACAAGCCACACATGCATTGTCTGGTAGATGAGATAGAATGCCCTGATGAAGAATTTCAAGTCTTATGGAGCTTGGGATCATGTAGTCCAAATAGACCTCTTTTGTTATACCTTTATCGGATTCATAGCAGGCTTAAAGTGTGTAAAAATAAATTTTGAAGTTGTTTCCTATAATAATGATTTCTAAATGACCAATGTCATAAAATTTGTTGTTCATTCTATTCTAATTTCATGATTTAAGCTTATTAGATATAACTTCTAACATGATCATCCTCTGTTCTTGGTGTCTTTAGGAAAGAACATCATGAATGACCATCTACATGAAATATATAAAGGAATGATGCCAAAGCAACAACTATAACTGAAGATGCTCATTAGTTTGTAAGTTAAGAGTGTTCTTGATTTTAGAATTGAAACGGATTGGTGGTCATCACAACTTGGCAGACATTACAGTGAGAGGCAAGGAACCTAATTGATATGGTATACATAATACAATTAAATGGAATTGCAAATTGTAGTATTTATTTTTTGTTTTTGGTTTTCAGGTAAAGGAGGTGGTTTAGAAGCTAAAAGATGAAACACAAGTCTGCCATTTGCTTTTCTATATCCTACTAAAATGATTACAATGAAAGAGTTGATCCTTTTACTTTTTATAATTCTAAAAACAATCTATTCGTGTTTGGTAGGGTGGAATGCAATTTGACAACCAAATGAATAATGCATGCCACCATCCTGTAACAGCCACCTTTGTTTTGGTTAATAAGCCCAATATGATGGAAATATGACCATGTTCTCTCTTAAAGTTGGAGCATGTTACCAAGCACAAAATCTCATGTCATGATTTTCTTCAACCTTGCAAACAGATAATATATGTGTTATAATAGGAGTACCTTACAAATTTCAATTGGGTTTATTCAGTCAATATTTTGATTGTCTTCGTTTGGCAACAAACCCAAGAAGTTTTAACAAAAACACAAATCCAAACCCTCTGACCAATGCAAAGCATAGAAAACTTTTCTAGTTATTATTAATATTAATAATTAACTATTATCTTTTATAATTAAAATATTATAATCATTAACCAAATAAATCAACTTATTTATTAGTATTATTATAAAAATAATTTAATTACAATTATTAGTATTAGTAACTAAATAATTATTTACCTTTTTAAATAAAATAATACAATTATTATTAATAATTACTATTTATCAAGTTATATGGTGTGAGAAATTTTTTTTAGAAAAAATGACGCATGGTGCTCGAAAAGTCGAAAATTAGAACAGGTCCGTCGGAAATCCGCCGGTAATTACTGACATTAGCGACGGATGATGATATTCCATCGCTAATCCATCGGTAATTACCAACGGATTTCCGACGGAAAAGCTCTAACTTTCGCCTTTTCGAGCACCATACGTCGTTTTTTCTGCTTTGATTTTCTCACACATATATTATACATCTATTACTATATATTTACCAAATTATAGCTTATATACACATACGTACACCCATGTACACCTTCAGAATTGACGTTTCAATTATAATTTTCATGTTTTCGAGCAAAACACATCGTTTTTTCCGCTTATATATTTCTCACACCTGTATTATAAATCAATGACTATACATTTACCAAATTATAGTGAATATACACATACGAACACCTGTACTTACCATTGGAGCCCCGTTACTAATCTTATGATTTAACATATTAATCTCTAAGGTACGGACGGTGTATACGGTTGTATGTAGTAAATTTGCTATAATTTATTCATTGTGTATTAATTGGTGTATAATAATGGTGTGAGAAAGATAGAGCGATAAAAACCCTATTTGGTCCACGAAAACTTGAAAATTAGAATTGAAACATCGGTTCTGCAGGTGTACTGTTAGGTCATAATTTATGGTTTCTACTTTACTTTTGTTGGCCCAGGACCGAATTCTCCATGTTTTCGGTGGTGTTTGGACCGAAATCACATGATGATTTTGATGGGCTTAATTGGGATTTCGGTTGGGCTTGGGCTGTAAGGCTTTGTATTAGGTTTTAGTATATAATGTATTATTAGCCGTGAATGAGGGGGTTGGTCAGTTAGTCATTCTAAGAAGCTGGGATCAAGTTTTAGAGAGAAAGAGAGAACCGAGAGCTATAAAGGATTTTATGTACTAGTCTATTCTTGAATATGGTGTGCATTGAAGATCTGTGAACTGTGTTCTTAATTCATAATAACTGTTTTGCATTAATCACTTGATTGGGATTCCGCACCATTCTTGTGATTTCGATTGATATTAAAGAGCAGGTTTTACAATTGGTATCAGAGCTTAGATCGGTATCAATCGATTTGGCAAAGTATCAAACATTTCTTGGAGTTGTTCTTGGAGTTTTCTGGCATTTTTGATTTATTTTTGACAAAAAGTATTGTTGTTTGTTCTTCGTGTTCTTCATTTGTTGGAGACTTTGATCGAAATTGGTTTTTAGATATTACCAATTTCGTGTTTCCGGTATATTAGGAAGTTTTTCGAGCTGGTCTGGACGTTTTCGGCGGCTGGTTAAAGTTCTCGCGTAGGTTTAAGGTGATTTTGGTGGCTACCAGTGTTCTCGGTCAGCAACTAGGTCAATCGTCTAGTTCTCGGTCAAACTTTGTTTTCGGTTAATGATCTCGGTCAATCAGGGTTTTCGGTCAACGATCTCGGTCAATAGTTTTGACTTTCGACTTTTTGGTCAAACATAGTTGTTTTCGGTTTACAATGGACTCATACAACACTTCTCTTTATACAAGGCGAAGTGATCTTCATTCGGTTATGGAGACAACAAGTCGAATTCCCCGGTTGCTGACTGCTGATGGATTTCCTTAGTGGAAATTTCGATTTGAAAAGTATATTAAAATGAAGGATATCAAAGTATGGAGAAGCTTTCTAAGAGGTCCAGTCAAGATCACCACCACTCTGGATGATGAAGCTAAAACTGTAGTTGACAAGCCAATCGAAGATTATACTAATGAGGACTTCGATAATATCGAGGATGATGAAAAGGCACTGGTTATTCTTACCATGGCTCTGTCCCCTGATATTGCTCAAGGTTTCTAGGAGTATATACCTGCTAAGGCTTTGTGGGAAGCATTGATTGAGGTGTATGAGGGGAATGAGGATATGAAGCAAAGCAGACAGGATTTATTTCGTCAAAGATTCAACATGTTTAATCATGTTCTTGGGGAGACTCCAGAAGCCCAGTTGTAGCGTTTTATTACTCTCAACACCGAAATGAGCACTGCTAGAATTGTGTTGCCTCGCTTTGAGATAAATAAGAAGCTCCTTAATTCACTTCCCAGGAATTGGGATATGAATGTGTCTATAATCAAGAAGACTAAGGACCGAAGCGAACTCTCTCTTGCTGAAGTGATGGCTATAATCAAGGCTTGTAACATGGATGACAAGCAGAGGGTAATTAATCATGTCAATTCCTACTCAACTGCAAGCTTAGGAGCATCTTCTAACAATGCATTTTCAGCTATACCATCGCATCATGCTCCTCCATCTTTTGGTCTACCAATGACATCTCCCAACTCCTCTGCGTCCAGTTCCACCACCAAATGCACCTCGCAGACTCCAGAAGCTGCCAAAGGAGCTGAAGAGGACATGGATCTGATGGTTGGATTCATGAATTGCTATAATGCCTTTGTTGCTGGTGAATTAGTTCCTCCAGTTATGATTAGAGAACTCGATCAAATTCACCCTGAGGATGTTGAAGAAACGGATATATCATGGCAAATTGCTATGGCGGTATTCAAGGAAAAGAAGTTCACTCAGCGAACTGGAAAGAACAACTGGGGAGTAAATATGGATAAGAAAGTAGGCTTCAACAAGAGCAAGCTGTGGTGTTACAACTGTCACGAGGCAGGTCATTTTGCTCGTGAATGCACCAAGCCAAGAGTGGAGAATAATGTTGAGAAGGTTTTGGTTCCAGCTGGAAACAACAGAGAGGCGCCTCAGAATAATGACCAAGCTATGGTGGCACAGCAGTTCTCATGGGAAGATCAGATGCAGGCTCTCAATATTACTTAAGATGGAAGAGCTAATCTTGCCCAGATTGAAGACGGCGATGATGCTGATCTGGCTGAGGAGAAGATGATGGAGTTGCAGTTTGCTTTCATGGTCTCCACCACTCCTACCACCAAAGAGGTTAGTGAAGTTTCTTGCTCTAAATTTTTCATAGATAAGGTTAATAAATATCGTGAGCATAATGAGTTATTAATTAGAGAGGTTTTTTTATCTTAAAAATGAAATATATGAACTTAAGAAAGTAAACAACCCTCTTAAAGAAAAACTAGATTCTCAAAATAAAGATTTAATTAGGATAAGAAAATAATATAGCACCAAATGTGTCCATCATCATTATGCAAAAGAGGAAATTGCTAAATTAACTGCTGAACTTGATGCGTTAAAAGCTAAATTTCAAGATGCTGAATTTAACTTGAAGAAATTTGATGTGTCAAGTGGGATAGTTGAATATTTGATAGAGAAACAATTGAAAAGGAAAGATAACAAGAAAAATGGCTTAGGGTATCATAGTGTTCCACCTCCTTTTAATTATAATTATGTTTCTACCTCTGAGATCATAGAAATAGAAAGACCTGCTCAATATGGCCAACCCCCATTATCAAATTCAGTTAAGACTGAACAACCAGGCTCCACTGAAAGTGTTGAGGTGAACGATACTGACGTTTCTACCTCATGTGCAGATCAAGTATTAGTGGAAGATGAGGACAAGATGGACTTTAATAATGCTAGCTCTTTTGAAAACATTTCAAATACTAACGTTTCTTTTGTTTTGGTTTCAAGTAATTGTGTGAACAAATATATTTAAACTGCTGTTTTGGATTCTTTTGAAAATTGTAGTGATGTTGCTTTTGATGCAAATTCAAATAGTCTTGTTTTTGAAAAATTTAAACCACATAAATTTGAGAAAGATTCTGATAAATGTAAATGTGCATGTGGAAATTCTTTGAAACAAGTCTCTTCTGGACTAGGACCAATCTCAAATAACACTTTCTTGAAAAGAAAGACTTGTTTTAATTGTGGTACTCCAGGTCATATTGCTAGAAACTGTCCACATCATTCACATGGTCCCTTCTCTGAATTCGGATGGACGAATGTGCCAAGGGAGAGATCTTCTAAAAGAAATCCTTCGAGTTCACGTCCCCGTAATAACAATTGGAATGATGACAAGGCCAAGAATCAGGCCTTCAAGGACAAGGACAAAACGAAAACTGACTCGAGAGATGACTCAACCAAACCAAATCAGGTGAGCTAAAAGTCATCTCAAGGGTCGTCCTCTAGCTCACACTCACAATACAAGCCTAAAACAAAAGGCAGTCCCAACCCAATGGCAAGTAAAAAGGGTCCCATTCGTTCTAACAAGAAAGTACACAAACCAAATTACCAATGGGTACCTAAAGTACTTTCTTCTAAATCATCAACTGGTTCAAAATGGTCTTCAAAATTTTTGAAATCATTATTTGATAAAAAAGATATGGTATGGGAAAGAGTATCCTAAATTGATAGTAATGGTCAATCCAGTTTTTAGAAGGAATGGGTTCACAAAACTAATTAATCCCGCAACATGTGCAGGAACAGCTATGGAGGAATATCATCAGACCTTGGTATGTTGATAGTGGTTGTTCCAGGCACATGATAAAAGACATGTCACAACTGCACGAGATTCAAAACATTAATAGTGGTTATGTCTAGTTTGCGAGAGGAGAAAAGGGAAAGATCACTCAAATGGGGACTGTTACAAATGGTGTGTTAAACTTTGAAAATGTCAACTTCGTTCCTAAATTGAAACATTGCTTGCTAAGTGTCTCTAAAATTTGCGATAGAGATTTCTCAACTCACTTCACCAAGAAGGAGTGCTTAACTCTAAATCTTGGTATCGTCATACCAGAAGAATGGATCTTGGTGAGATCAGAACGTCAAAACAACGCCTACATCATTGACATGAATAACAACATCCCAGAGAACGTTACTTGCTTGTTCTCCAAGACTTCTGACTAGAATGTTATACTCTGGCATCGTCGCCTAGGTCATGTAAATGAAAACGCCTACATCATCGACATGAATAACAACATCCCAGAGAACGTTACTTGCTTGTTCTCCAAGTCTTCTGAACAGAATGTTATACTCTGGCATCGTCGCCTAGGTCATGCAAATGCGAAGAATTTAAATCGTCTTGCCAAAAATGATCTTGTTCGAGGGTTGCCTATTAAAGATTTTGTCACCTTCGAGAAGTGTGTGGCCTGTGCACAAGGAAAGCATCAATGAAAACCGCACAAGCCAAAGCTGGTCAACTTAATCGAAACACTTCTTCAATTGCTTCATATGGATCTCTTTGGACCAGTCAATGTTCTTAGCATCAACAAAAGCTCGTATTGTCTGGTTATAATAGATGATTACTCACGTTTTACCTAGGTATTCTTCCTGAAGAATAAGAGTGAGACAGTAGAGCTGATCAAGAGGTTCATCGTCCTCATTGAAAATCAGACCAATGAGAAGGTGAAATGCATCCAACGTGACAATGGGACAGAATTCAAGAATGCTATTCTGGACCACTTCTGTGCTGAAAAAGGGATACAACGCCAATACAGTGCTACTCGCACACCTCAACAAAACGGTGTTGCTGAGAGAAGGAATAGAACCCTAATTGATGTTTCTAGAACAATGTTGTGTGATTCAAAATTACTAGTGTTCTTCTGGGCTGACGCAATCAATACAACATGTTATGTTTAGAACCATATTCTGATCAATAAACATCAAATGAAGACTCCGTATGAAATCCTCTACAGTCACAAACCAACTGTTGCTCATTTCCGCACTTTTGGATGCCCATGCACCCTTCTTCATCTCAAAGCCACTCCAAAGTTCAATTCAAAGGCTGATGACTGCTACTTCATTGGTTATGTTGGACGCACTGCTTATCGGGTATACAATAAAGCTACCAAGCAGATCGTAGAGTCCTTTGATGTCCGTTGGCTAGAAGAAAACGAAACGGATGCGCGAGTCGGCCCTGATTCGTTTTTTGATTATGCTGAATTGTTTAAACCATTTTATGTGTTTTCTGATAATGTTTCAGGTTCCCATCCAAACTCGTGTCGATCATGTAGAGATGATGAGGAAGAGGTAATCATTGCTGAACCGATCACGCCATTGATAGTACATGATGAAAATACAAGCCTGAATGGTGGCACTCCGAAACCTCAACCAGCAGTTCATGACTCACTTGCTAAATCTCCTGAAAAGGTTGACGATTCACCGATTATGGAAGAAAATGTCGCTTCTACTGAAAATGTCTCCTCAAACTCTGCATAAACCTTTAATTCTACTTTCATGGATTTTCTCTTTCCTGAGAGAATTCATGATGAGTATGTGGTAAGTACTTCTTATGACTTCCGATCATCTAATAGCAGTGACTCAGCCACAAGCAGGGTAGAGAACATCATGAATCTTCCAGTCTCTTCACAAGCAGTGGATCATGTGATTTCTTCAAGGGTTCAACGAGATCATCCCATCCAAAATGTTATAGGTTCCCTGGCTGATGGATTCCAAACCAGAAGCCAGAGTGGATATGTTAATAAATGTCTATATTCGTGCTTCATATCCCAAATCGAGCCAAAGAAGATTGAGATGGCTCTTGATGAAGCTAGTTAGGCGGATGCCATGCATGAAGAGCTAAATCAATTTGAGAAGCTGAAGGTTTAGCAACTGGTAGAACTTCTTGAAGTAAAGAAGTCCCTTGACACAAGATGGGTCTTTCGAAATAAGCAAGATGATGGCAGGGTAATTGTACGAAACAAGGCGCGTTTGGTTGTTCGTGGTTTCAGGCAGATAGAGGGTCTCGATTACACAGAGGTATATGCTCCCGTGGCTCGACTGGAAGCCATTCGTATCTTCTTAGCATCCGCCTCCTACATGGGTTTTACTGTATATCAAATGGATGTAAAAACTGCCTTCTTGTACGGAGAAGTAAAGGAAGAAATCTACGTTGATCAACCCCCAGGTTTTGTCAACTCAAAATTTCCAAATCATGTGTGCAAGTTGGACAAGGCACTTTACGGTCTTCATCAAGCCCCTCGAGCTTGGTATGCAACTTTGACAGAACATCTTTGAACTCATGGGTACACAAGAAGCACGATCTATCAGACGTTGTTCATCAAAAGAGTGAAGGAGGACCTTATTGTTGTTCAAATCTATGTGGATGATATTGTTTTTGGGTCAACAAATGATAAATTATGCAAGGATTTTGAAAAGGTCATGAAGATGAGGTTTGAGATGAGTTCTTTAGGCGAAATGGCGATGTTTTTAGGATTGCAAGTGCGTCATGATTCTTCGGGCATTCTACTGCATCAAGGAAAATATGTTGATGAAATGTTGGAGAAATTCGGGTTTAAGGATGCTACTATTGCTTTAACTGCCATGGCTGAACGACCATTGTTGACATCAGATCCGAATAGAGAATTGGTTGATCAAACTCTATATCGATCCATGATTGGTTCTCTGATGTATCTAACTGCTAGCAGACCATATATACTCTTTGTGGTTTGTCAATGCGCGCACCATCAGGCTAATCCTAAACTTTCTCATTTAATTGTTGTCAAACGAATTTTTAGGTACCTTAAAGGGAGACCTAAATTGGGTCTCTGGTATCCCAAAAATCGTGAATTTGATCTTTATGCTTTTACTGACAACAACTATGGAAGTTGTGACATTGACAGGAAATCTACAAGTGCTAGTTGTCAATTCCTGGGAGACAGACTAATCTAGTGGAAGTGCAAGAAACAGCAAACGGTGTCCACTTCTACAGGTGAGGATAAATATGTTCATGCATCTGCTTGTTGTTCTCAGGTCATCTGGATGCAATATCAACTTCAAGATTATGGTTTGAATTTTCTTGATACTCCTATCTTCTGTGATAATGATGCTGCTATTCAAATTGTTAAAAATCCAGTTCAACATTCTAAAACCAAGCATATAGATATTAATGTTAATTTTATACGAGACTGTTTTGAGTGTAAACTCATTCATTTGGAACAAATTCACAATGATAATAATATGGCCGATTTGTTTACAAAACCTTTTGGAAAAGCTCGTTTTGATGTGATTTTGAGTTTTCTTAAAATGATTCGTTTTGAAGACAAAAAGTTTTTTTTTTGTGTTTTGTATATTTTGTATTTTATTTTTGTTTTTATTTAATTTTTTTCATATTTCTCCTCTATGCACAAATTTATGGGGAGAATTAAAACCAAACAAAAATCATAAAATAAAAAATCCAAAAATATGTTTATTTTATTTCTGTTTTTATTTCTTTTTCAGAAAAATCAAAAATCCAAAAATATGTTACCGTTTTGGAGCGTACTCTAAATTTATTTTTATTCTTAGTTATTTTTATTGTGTGCTAAGTTTATTCTTATATTTTTTATCTCAAAAATTTCATTTGTGTCAAAAAGTGAATTCAAAAGAAGAAGAGACTCAAGGAGATTGTGTCGGAATTTTTTGTGCAAAAAGAAATCTTGAAAGGAATTGACGGTATTACACTTCACACTACTTTCACAAGGAATTGAAGGCATGAAACCGTACAAGTTTTTAGTCAAACAATTTCTTTCCAAAAGACCTGTCATATTTAAAGAATTAAAAACTTGTAATATATAATAATACGACTAATATAGTACAATACATATCGATGGAAGGAAAAGAGGCAACAAGCTGCGCCGCTAGCCCTTTCTGGATGACAAAACTAATTCTTTTGAAAACAACATTTGTGGATCTAGGATATATGACATTATAATGCATGACCCGTTGGACTCTGTTGAGGAGCTCCACCGCCTCTGGTGCGAGAAAACCAAATGTATCAAATGCAAAAGGTACAAACACATGTTGATTTTCTATACATGCATTCTCGTGCTTTTCCACTTTGCACGCAACGACTTTTAAAGCGGCATGCCCTGCTGTGAAACCCCCGCTCCTTAACCCGACGAGAGGAGAGACCCCAGTAAGATCCACACAAGCGTGCTTCCCTCCTACCCATTCAAAGACCAAAATGTCAGCCGGTCTAAGTGTGGATCTTCCATCTTGCGGGTCCGTCAAAAAGTTCACTGGCGCTTCTTTCTTTGCAGAAATACCAACACGCCGACAAGCATTAATTAGAACATCCCTAACCACATCATGTCTATACTTGAAACCAAGGAGCTCTCTACAATGAACCGCATGTTCCCCAAAAGTATCCAAACATGCCTTGCGGCAAACTGGGCATATCTCGTCAATTGGGAATAGAGGAATCATGATGCGGTAACGAAGGATAGTTCGATACTCCACAGGAGACATATGTTGGCCAAGGCCATAAATAGAGATAGTTAGCAGAAAATCCTGAGCATGAGGTGCCCGAAGGCACTCAAAGACTGCTTTCTGTCTAACAGTCATGTCGAAGTTAACTTCCATATCTTTGACGATTTTGCTAAAAAGGGCACAAGCCAATGCTTTTTGGGATTTAGGGGGGCAGTGTCCTTATTAGTGAAACCGCTATAGTCGAATCCCGGAATCATATCGCGAAGACGAGTCATAGCACATAGGTAATCAGAGCCCATAGCACATATGTCTGTTATCTTTACCTAAGAACTGGCATGGCACCAGGGCGATTCACCCAACCAGGAGATAGATATCACTGAACATCCCGCCCAGGGTCTTGACATGCTCTTTGTCATGCAAAAATACGGAGACTTAAATGTATTCTCGGATACGTTCTTTGCATGTAAGGATTTAACGGTTACCGACACTAGGGCGATGCACCTCGCAAGGCACGATTATCGCTGAATGTCCCGCCAAAGGGCCTTGACCTCGTGTCATGCTAAACTGTGGAAATATGTCTTCAGATATTTTATCACAAGATGGTTTTGTGAGTTATTCCTTTTAACTGTGATTGGCACTAGAATGATACACTCAACTGAGATTCAGAAATCATTAAAGGTCTCGCCAGGGGCCCAGTTAACTTGTTAACTTGAAAAAATGTATTGAGGTCTTTTGATCGAGGATATGTAGGGGCTAACATCAAAAATAGCCATGAGTAGTTCTCCGATACTCAACAAATCGCAGTGTGTTCCTCCGTGTTCACACAGATACTGCGAGTAGTCTCCGTTTGAGCCAAGGCTGGGTCCTTGAACAACTGTGGTGAGAAGAGTCTTTATGATTATGTGATCCACAAGGACTTTTTAGTCATGGTTACCTTTTAAAGACGCATCAATGATCGACGAAGAACATTCATTCGAAGGAACAAGAAGTGAAGATTATTTTTCAACACACAACCTTTCAACCCTAGAAGCAAGGTGAGGTTGTATTTGAAGTTAAGTGACGAATTGCATTGAAGCCTCCTCAATCAATTTGTTGCTATCTATGAACTTTGCTGAAGTGATCCAAAAGAATTGGTCTCTCTGTAATTATCTCTGAAGTTTTTCAAAGCTGAAAGTGCTGATTTTCAAGAACTTATACAAGAAGCCTCTATAACCAATGTGCTTTCAAAGTCAAATTTTAAAGGAATTCCAACAGTTCAAGATGAAGTCATTCATGTAGAAATTCATCTTAAAGTGTTGAAGAAATCAAAAATACAACCTGAAGGTCAAGAACAAAGAGTAGATTGAAAAGAAAAGAAAGCTATAAACCAATGGGGAGATTGTTAGGACATAATTAATGGTTTATACTTTACTTTTGTTGGCTTTTAGTGTTCTCGGTCCAGGACCGAATTCTCCATGTTTTCGGTGGTGTTTTGACCGAAATCACATGATGATTTCGGTGGACTTAATTGGGATTTCGGTTGGACTTGGGCCTATAAGGCTTTGTATTAGGTCTTAGTATATAATGTATTATCAGCCGTGAATGAGGGTGTTGGTCAGTTAGTCATTCTAAGAAGCTGGGATCAAGTTTTAGAGAGAAATAGAGAACCGGGAGCTATTAAGGATTTTATGCACTAGGCTATTCTTGAATATAGTGTGCATTGAAGATCCGTGAACTGTGTTCTTAATTCATAATAACTGTTTTGCATTAACCACTTGATTGGGGTTCCACACCATTCTTGTGATTTCGATTGATATTAAAGAACGGGTTTTACATGTACACGGGTGTACCGATGTGTATATTAGCTATGATATATAAAATGTGTAGTTATTGATGTATTATACGGATGTGAGAAAAAGAAATTGGAAAAAACGACGTATAGTGCTCGAAAGTCAAAAATTACAGCATGTTCTTCTGAAATCCGTTGGTAATTACCAACGGATGATGATATTCCGTCGCTAATCGGTCGGTAATTATCGACATAAATGTTATAACTTTCGACTTTTCGAGCACCATACGTCGTTTTTTCTGCTTTGTTTTTCTAACACATATATTATACATCAATTACTATATATTTCCCAAATTATAGCTTATATACACATATGTACACCCATGTAAACCTTCGGAAAAGACATTTCGATTCTAATTTTCAAATTTTCGAGCAAAAATCATCATTTTTTCTGCTTATATAATTCTCACACCTGTATTATAAATCAATTACTATACATTTACCAAATTATAACTAATATACACATACAAACATCTGTGCTTACCGTTGGAGCCCCGTTATTAATTTTATGCTTTAACATATTAATACATAAGATTTCGATGGTGTATACGGTTGTATGTACTAAATATGCTATAATTTGTTCATTGTGTAATATTTGATGTATAATATATGTGTGAGAAAGATAAAGCGATAAAAATCTTATTTGGTTCCCGAAAACTTGAAAAGTAGAATTGTAACATTGGCCTCGTAGGTGTACACGGTGTACGTATATGTATGTTAGCTATGATATATAAAATGTGTAGTTATTGATATATTATATTGGTGTGAGAAAAAGAAATCGGAAAAAACGACGTATGGTACTCTAAACGACGAAAATTAGAACAGGTTCGTCGGTAATTACTGACGAATTAGCGACGGATGATGATATTTTGTCACTAATTCGTTGGTAATTACTGACGGATTTCAGACGGAAAAGATCTAAATTTTGACTTTTCGAGCAGTATATGTTGTTTTTTCCGCTTTCTTTTATTCACACATATATTATACATCAATTATTATATATTTTCCAAATTATAGCTTATATACACATACGTACACCCATGTAGACATTCAGAACCGAAGTTTCGAGCAAAAAGCGTCGTTTTTTCCGCTTATATATTTTTCACACATCAGTTGTTATACATTTACCAAATTATAGCTAATATACACATACACACATCTATGCTTACCATCAAAGGCCCGTTACTAATCTTATGCTTTAACATGTTAGTACATGGGATCCCGATGGTGTAAACGGTTGTATGTATTATATTTGCTATAATTTTTTTCATCGTGTATTAATTGGTGTATAATAAAGTTGTGAGAAAGTTAAAGCGATAAAAACTTTGTTTGGTCCCCGAAAACTTGAAAATTAGAATTGAAATGTCGGTCCTCTAGGTGTACACGGGTGTACGTATGTGTATATTAGCTATGATTTATAAAATTTGTAGTTATTGATGTATTATATGGGTGTGAGAAAAAAGAAATCGGAAAAAAGGACGTATGGTGCTCAAAAAGTAAAAAATTAGAATAGGTCCATTAAAAAATGTTATAACTTTCGATTTATACATAAATTATTATATATTTACCAAATTATAGCTTATATACACATACGTACACCCATGTAGACTTTCGGAACCGACGTTTCGATTCTAATTTTCAAGTTTTCGAGAAAAAAATGTAGTTTTTTTCGCTTATATATTTCTCACACCAATTACTATACATTTACCAAATTATAGCTAATATACACATATGAACATCCATGCACATCATCAGAGCCTCGTTACCAATATTATGTTTTAACATATTAATACATGGGATCCCGGGCGTAAAAAGTAATTTTTCACCGGCAGTAGAAAATCGGAAGAAGTTCTTAAACACCGGGAGCCTTGGGAGAAAACCTAATGATCGACACAACATCTCAAGAGCAACGACCTTGCTTACAGTGTTAGGGGTAAGGTTGTAAATATTAACCCCGTTCTTGCTGTTGAGTGTTTGAGATATTGAAACTGAATTGGTTTTTTATTAAGGCATAGACTTTATATTTATGGCATATATTTATTGTTCCATATAAATAATCATTAGGTTAGATTTTGAGGTAAGATTTTTACCAGATTAGGGTTTTTATCTGTACGTTCATTGGATAATCAATATACACAAAAACCTTTATCAGATTACTTGCATATGATGGTGATTGATTCTTGATTGTTCTTGATATTCTGCATTCGTCATCTCGGATTTATTCCCAACACTTGCAAAGCACATTGTCGAGAAAATCAATGGTTGTAACAAGTAGGCCACCCTCCGGTTGAAAGCCATACTTCTCCCGGAGAGTCTCAGCATACTCAGAAGTTGGGATAATACTATGGGAAGAAATCATGCTAACATGGAGAGC
Source organism: Lactuca virosa (assembly GCF_052849685.1). Lineage (NCBI taxonomy): Eukaryota > Viridiplantae > Streptophyta > Magnoliopsida > Asterales > Asteraceae > Lactuca > Lactuca virosa. Next base: position 21,481,880 of record NC_136427.1, on the reverse strand, counting down.
CATCTTCTTTGCAAGGTGAAGAACGGAGGAAAAAGAAGGAACTTGAGAAGAAAAGAAGATTGTGTATAAAGTTGAAGGTGGGTATTTATGAATAGAGATCATGGCAAATCAAATACTTAGGAAAAAGCAAAACGGTCCACAGAAGCAATAACTGCTACATATGTGAGAGAACGACACGTGTGTCAATGAGTCTAGGACATGATGACTCGCTACACTACTTCATCACTACTAGACTAGGGAGCTTGACGACGTAGCCTATAGTGGTCCATCGAAACACGACTAAAAACAATGACATCCAGTCATAGTGAGGCAGCCACTCGTTTGAATGCATCTTAGGAGAAATAGCTAGACGACACTAACTGGCTAGGCCCGGTACCCAGCAGAAGCCAACGTCGAGGCTAAATCTTGACGAGACAACCGAGAGGGTCGACCACCCCCGACAGCCAACTTCATACAAAGGAAGACTCTTTAATCTCCACGCAAGATCGTTAGTTGTCGTACGAAAGCAGGCATCAATATGGCTGTGCATAGACGACTACCATTGATTCCCTCTGTACCAATCATGGCAGAGGGTGATTCAGATAAGGACTACGGACCAATGGTAGCCCGGTATGCCAAAAACCGTTGCTATGGTCCCCCCTACGTCCAAAAAATGCCAACTATATAAGAAACGCCAAGGATCACTAAAGGAGGTATGTTCTCTCTTGACTCTCTCACTAAGATACTACCTAAAAGCCTTAATATCTGCTGACTAGAGTGTAAGTGAATCCTCCCGGGATCCCCTCCCGGAGAATGTCTGACATATATCTCATTTGTGACTATAGGTTCCGCTTGGAGGATTCCTTAACCAACCGGAGTCACGCCTGTGGAACGACGTCGCAACATATATATATATATATATATATATATATATATACACACACACACACACACACACACACACACACAAGTATGTTTATTTATATGTATAATTATATATAAGTAAGCACAATATTAAATATAATAATAACAATAACTAAAAAGAATAATATATAATAATAATAATAATTAGAGCTCTAAAAAATCAAATTACCCCGCTTCACTTAAATATTTGTTAGGTTTTAGATTTCTACGTTCCCCCAAAAAATTTGACCAAGTTTCTTCTCACCCGCCCATCGATCTCAGTTAGGGATGAGCGTGGGACGGAACCAGTACCGACCCATACCGTTCCCGACTTACAAGTACCGGCGGTATCGATTCCCAAATTTTAGGTATTTGGCGTACCGAGTACCGTCCCATATTTTTAAGTTCGGTAGAGTTCGGTACTGGTTCCGGTATGGTACCGGTACGGGACCTAATCTCAATTCCCGCTCACTCCAGATCTCGATTTTTCCGTTCTTACTCATCGACAACCTGCTCCATGGTGCGCCGCATTCACCACTAGTCTGCCGCCCCACAACTGCTCCACCAAACCACCACTTCACTGGAAGCCTTCACCGGTCCACCTCCCCGCCATAAGTGGACCAGAAACCCTCGCTCCCACTGCAGTCAAGCACTCTACTGTGAGTTATTTCCATCCCCTTTTTCTTTGCATCTTTAACGAAACTCTCTTCCATCCTCTGTCTACCTGCTTTGTCGAACCCTATAAATTTTTTCTAAACCTTCATTTGCGGTTTCTCATTTGTTTAATCGTTCTTTCTAAGCATTAAATTAGAGATTTTGGGTTGGTGTTTCAATGGAAGAAGATGAAATTCTAAGAAGCTATTTTTGTTGCCCACCAAGTGTTTGATAAGGAAGCTCCAAACATACCAAACATTGACATGGCCACTGCCGTGTAAGCCTTTAAGATGGGTTTAAACAAGGATTCTCCATTCTATGAAGACCATGTGATGACTCCATGTAAACATATGGATGAACTCCAAAGCCGAGCACTAAGGTTCATCAAACTGGATCACACAAAGAAATACAAAAGAGGGATAGCATGCCAATTTCCTATGACAATCCCAATAGTAAGGCTAAATCCTCAGCCCAGAGATCCCATCAGTCAATATCGTATTCCGAACCCAATCATCACAGGGTTAACTCCATTTATGATGAAGGGGAAGAAGTTGAATTTCCTAAAATTACTGACTATTGCTTCTCTGTAGATGTTTCAGGCCTAACATTTGTAACAATCGGTTATTTCGGGTTAATAAAAGTCAAAGAAATTCAAATAAAAGTCAACTGTGTCAACGAAAATCAAATAGTTAAAAATTAAATAATGAAAATTAACATTACTTTTAAGGTTTTTGGAATCAAAAACCACCAAAACCGAAAACCTCATTTGTGAAACAATTAGGACCGAAATCAAAGGCATGACCGAGAACCCTCTTAGGCCGAGAAACACTCCACCGAGAACCCTTAGCCGAGGACCCACCTAGACCGAGAACAAGCTTGGAACGAAGACTAGGAGTTATCGGTTTCACATTGGACTTTTAGACCGAAATCAAGGGATTTCGGTGAAGATAAGGCCGAAATCTCACTTTTAATCGGCGGCACACCTTCCAAAGATGATAAAATACACATACCGATACAAATGACAAATCACTTTTACACCTTATATATATATATATATATATATATATATATATATATATATATATATATATATATATATATATATATATATATATATATATATATATATATATATATATATATATATTCAACCGAAATCATTCCTCCCATTCCTCATTTTCACTTCAAAATACCTTCACATTTGCTCTCAAAACTCATACGAATACCTTCACATCTTCATACATTTCTTCAAATCTTCATAATTTCTCCAAGAACATCTTCAAAAAATTCCTAAGAAAACCAAATACTTGAAGTTGATTCTTAGGAATATTGTTTGTATTCTTACATAAGTTAGTGTTATTTAACACTTTAAATTATTAGTTCATGAAATTTACATATATATATATATATATTATGTGTTACAAACTATTAGGATTATGACTATTTTCACGTATTCAAGTTTGACGAACATCCCTATCACTTTGTTATCCAGCCAAGAACACACCCAAGGTGAGTTCATACCCATACAGTTTTCACGATTTTTATATGTTTTAGGGGGGGGGGGGGGCGGGGGGGGGGGGGAATACAAGTAAAACACAAGAAAAGTTGTGTTAATATACAAACAGTTACTTATATATTTTTACTAAATATAACTATACATATAGGTACAAATATGATACAATAAAAGTTTAACCCTTTTTAACATGTTCAGCAAAAAGGGTATAATTATATAAAAATACATATATAATTATTTCATTTCACTTTATTATCAGGGTAAATTTGTTGGGTCAAAATTATGGTTTATACTTTGCTTTTCTGAGCAATTGTATTTTTATGTAATATTTTATGAGTTTATGGTCAGGTGGGTGTTTACGGCCGTAAACCCTGTTTACGGCCCAATGGGTGTTTACGACCGTAAACCCATTTACGGCCGTAAACCCATTTACGGCCCATGTTTCTCATGTATATATATAGGGGTGAAGGGTGTGAGGAATAGATTGATGAACAGACTAGCGGAGCTTAAGTGTGTGCATTTGAAGGTGTTCTAGAGAGAGACAAAAGAGAGTGTGTGTTAGTGTGTGTGAATCTTGTATCCGGATCTTCATTCATATCAATACATACAAGATTCATCATCTTCTTCTTCTCCTTCTCTTCTATTTGATCTGACATCATCCGTTTGATTGGGATTCCGCACCATCAAACGGATCTGATTGATACACATGCATTTTGGAGACTTACAAAATTGATAATAGCATAAAAAGGATTCATTATTTCAACGAAACATTTTTATAAACTATAATAGGTATATTTTATGGAACATTCACGCCTTTTTACCATTTGGGGACAAAGAAATAATTGTTTTTAAAGTATAATTATTTCTTACTATGTAAATACTATAAAAGGATGATACATACATTTATAAGAAAATGAGTTTTTCATTATACTACACGTAAACAGTCAATATGGCTTTGTGAGAGACGTCTTCAATTACTTACCTAAGTACCAACAAAAGTCCTGTATTATAACTAGGGAGAGCGTGACACTTGTGTATAGATCTATACGGGACTAACAATCCCACACCTAAATTGTTAGCTACAGTTGGACCGGCAAGTCTGGGTTGACAAATGTTGTAACATTCCGACACCTGAAGAACGTCGTAACAGCCAACAGTCGCTAAGTATGGTTACAATAACTCACAAGGAGTATTAACAATACGTTTGGTTTACGAATACATACATGTCTTTAAATGGTTTTATTTAAATAAAACTACCTTACACTATTTTCTAGTACAATACAACATACAATTCTGGAAACATGCATTCAAATGGTTTTATAAAGATATAAACTACACTATACTACTACAAAGTACAACAATACTTATACATTTTGGTCTTCGAACATTTAAGACTACATTACATTTAAAAGAAAATATTGGGTTTTCTGCAAGGACATACTAACATTTTCAAGGAACAAAGACATACATTTCTCATACAAAATGCTTATGAACTCACCAACTTAAATGTTGACACACTTTTTCAAAACCACTTGTATTCTCTGGAAATCAGTACACAGGTACCAACATAGGTTTTGTGAAGACGGAGCATAGGAGTGTTACGTCTTATATTTTGCTATATGTTTTTGGAGACAAACAAACAATGATTCGAACTCAATGTAAATGTTAAATTATCAATACAATGTTTGTAATGCTTTGATCTCTATTATGTAATTGTTATGATACTGTACACGACGTCATCCACCCTCGGACGTTTCCACCGTTTACTCGGTTCGCGGGTGTGACAGATTGGTATCAGAGCATTGTTTATAGTGAAGTAAGTATATCAAACCATATAAGATATACAACTATAAATACAATAGGACTAAAACGCTCTAACTAAAAGTATACTTTTAAAATACAAGTATTTTTATAAAATTATACGTACATGCATACATACAAAGAACTGTGTCGTAATAAGAACCATATAAAAGTATTTAGATAAGTTGGACGTTGCGGTTAAGCCTAGATAGTTATGTAATCATATCTGGGATAAATATAGCCTAATAAACTCTATTTATACGAGATATAACCAACATGTGTTTAGGAATGGTCATGATGGGCAACGAGTCTAAAACTTGCAAACCCTATATACCAAAAAGCATTAAGAACCAAACACCAAGATTAATAGATTATACGAGTATTTTATAATACTATAGAACCACAAACCTATATTCCTTATGTATCTCCGTTCTCGCACAAACGAAATAGCCAAATTTCTTCACAAAGACCCCTATTACCCTACAGCGACAGCCAACAGATGGATAGAGGAGAAGATAGCTGCCATAAGACGACAAATCCTTGCAACACAACTTGGGGCAGTCATAACGGAACAAGGAACGAAGGAAACCACTCACTATATGTGTGAGATGGCAGGGAACCTTGTCTACCATTTTGGTATATGATAGACTAGTATAGCTTGGTGAGTAGTGACTATACTACTCACACTAAGTGGTAGAATTATTACATCTTTCATCATAACTAGTAGTAGTAAATCAAGTGAGATATGCCCTCCCAAAATCCACGAAACCCGAACCAACTTAAGATTTTAATATCTATGTGCTATTTTGGTAACTTAACATTTGTACAATACCTACTACTACTCACTACCATAAGTACACCATGAGTATGTTATCAAAATATTAGAATCATACAATAAAGCATGATATCTATATGTATATATAAATATAGATGGAATACAACTAGCAATCACCATAGTTACTTACGAACCCATTTCATACCATACAACAAGAATCATGCAATCACGCGGAAGTAACCAGCACATCGGCGCAACACCAGTTTTACAAATAGACCTCGCCACATTCCAAGCCACTGTAACCGCCGCCGTGACAGCCATCATGGCACAACTTAGCACTAACAACACGATCGGAAACGAGAACAGTAACCGCAATCCCAATCGAGGTGACAACCAAGTACATCAGCGACTGTGTTCCTGCAAGGGCACCCCAAATTACAAACCTAAGAACTCCCACGCCAATGGAGGAGTACTACCCAAGAAACGAAAGTTCTGGAATAAGAAGACGGGCCGTCAGACTCAACGACCTGCTAAAAGACAACAAACTGTGGTAGTCCATACTACCACTGTCCCTACTGCCCCAGTACCGACAAGACCATATGATGGGACTCTCCCAAAATGCAACAAGTGCAACTTCCATCACCATGGATTATGCCGAGAGGTGTATTGCAACAAATGCAACAAGATGGGGACACACCACTCGTTCCTGCAGAGTGCTAGCTCAACAAACCACCTAGGTCGCAAATGTTGGCATGAGTCAGACTTGTTACACATGTGGGGAGGCGGGGCATTTCATGAGGGTGTGCCCAAAGGCTAAAAACAAAGATGTCAGAAGCGTCAGAAGGGTTGCAGCAACGGGGCGTGGGAAAGCAATGAAGGACCCCGCCGGGATTACCGGTACGTTTCTACCTACATCACTAATATGCATGCATACTTTACGATAACGATGCGGAGAGGAGTTTCGTGAGCCATAAATTTGAACTTTTTCTCAAACAAAAACCTAAAACACTTAATGAAACAATTACCGTAGAAATGGCTAACGAGAAGACCGAAATCACACAAGACAAATACATAAGATACTCTCTAAACACTAAAACAACCAATTTTTCCAAATCAGCCTAATGTCGGTTACAATAGGAAACTTCGAGGTGACCACCGACACATTTGGTTAAGTCCTCACCATACCAATATAAGGTGTTACAAAAAGGCCATTCAATTCAACTTACCAAATAACGACAACCCATGAAATCTATAACGACAAACCCAACATAAACCTCCGAGTCACCTCTCGCCTCAAGGCTTAGAGGTATCCACACGAGAGGCACCTCGACTTCCTATCCCACATTGTGGATGAGAAACGAGAAGCAAAAGACATCAAGGATGTTCCAGAATTCCGTAACCTTCATAATGTATCCCAAAAAGACTTTCCGGGAATACCAGTTGTACGACAAGTCAAGATTTAATTCAACTTAAAAAACAGTAGCTATGGAAAAAGTAGTTGTAAATACAGTCTCACCCAATACAATCACTTCACTCACGTAGAAATTAAGGACCCATGCTGGTAATCTAGGATCACTAAGTATAGAGGTTAGGATTCTATAGATTTCAGATTTGTGTTTCCACTTTAACTCTTGTTCCTTGTTTAGTTGTGAGCTTAAGATAGAATCAATTATTTGACTGTCTTTTCAATCTTAATTATATACGACTTTTATACACGAAACGATTATGAAAGGCCTGGGGTGGACACACTACCACTTGGACGATCGTAGAAAAATTAACCAAACCTACATACTTCCTACCGACCAAAGCAACATATGAAACAAAAGTACCCACATCTTTTCACTTGTTCATGAGTACCTGCTTTAGAATTAATTTCAGGACGAAATTCCCTCTCACGGGAGGATAATGTAACAACCGGTTATTTCGGGTCAATAAAAGTCAAAGAAAGTCAAATAAAAGTCAACTGTGTCAACGAAAATCAAATAGTTAAAAATTAAATAATGGAAATTAACATTACTTTTAAGGTTTTTTAAATCAAAAACCACCAAAACCGAAAACCTCATTTGTGAAGCAATTAGGACCGAAATCAAAGGCATGACCGAGAACCTTCTTTGGCCGAGAACTACTCCACCGAGAACCCATAGCCGAGGACCCACCTAGACCGAGAACACCTATGGACCGAGAAAAAGCTTGGATCGAAGACTTGGAGGTCTTGGTTTCACATTGTACTTTTATACCGAAATCAAGGGATTTCGGTGAAGATAAGGCCGAAATCTCACTTTGACACACCTTCCAAAGATGATAAAATACACTTACCAATGCAAATGTCAAATCACTTTTACCCTTATATATATATATATATATATATATATATATATATATATATATATATATATATATATATATATATATATATATATATATTGAACCGAAATCATTCCTCCCATTCCTCATTTTTCACTTCAAAATCCCATCACATTTGCTCTCACAACTCATACGAATACCTTCACATCTTCATACATTTCTTCAAATCTTCATAATTTTTCCAAGAACACCTTCAAACAATTCCCAGGAAAGCCAAATACTTGAAGTTGATTCTTAGGAATATTGTAAGTATTCTTACATAAGTTAGTGTTATTTAACACTTTAAATTAATAGTTCATGAAATTTACATATATATTATGTGTTACAAACTATTAGGATTACGACTATTTTCACGTATTCAAGCTTGACGAACATGCTTATCACTTCGTTATCCAGCCAAGAACACACATAAGGTGAGTTTATACCCCTATAGTTTTCACGATTTTTATATGTTTTAGGGGGGGAATACAAGTAAAACACAAGAAAAATTGTGTTATATACAAACCGTTACATTTATATTTTTACTAAATATAAATATACATATGGGTACAAATTTGATACAATAAAACTTTAACCATTTTTTAACTTGTTGAGCAAAAAGGGTATAATTATATAAAATACATATATAATTATTTCATTTCACTTTATTGTCAGGGTAAATTGATAATAGCATACAAAGGATTCATTATTTCAACGAAACATTTTTATAAACTATAATAGGTATAGTTTATGGAACATTCACACCATTTTACCCTTTGGGGACAAAGAAATAATTGTTTTGAAAGTATAATTATTTCTTACTATGTAAATTCTATGAAAGGATGATACATACATTTTCAAGAAAAGGAGTTTTTCATTATACTACACGTAAACAGTCAATATGGCTTTGTGAGACACGTCTTCAAGTACTTACCTAAGTACCAACAAAAGTCATGGATTATAACCAGAGTCCCCTGGAGGGTGAGCGTGACACTTGTGTATAGACCTATATGGGACTGACAATCTCACACCTAAACTGTTAGCTCTAGTTGGACCGGCAGGTCTGGGGTGACAAATATCGTAACATTCCGACACCTAAAGAACGTCGTAACAGGCCAATAGTCGCTAAGTATGGTTATAATAACTCGCAAGGGGTAATCACAATACGTTTGGTTTACGAATACATAGATGTCTTCAAATGGTTTTATTTATATAAAACTACGTTACACTATTTTCTAGTACAATACATCTTACAATTCTGGAAACATGCATTCAAATGGTTTTATAAAGATATAAAACTACACTATACTACTACAAAGTACAACAATACTTATACATTTTGGTCTTGGAACATTTAAGACTACATTACATTTAAAAGAAAGTATTGGGTTTTCTAGAAGGAAATACTAACATTTTCAAGGAACAAAGACATACCTTTCTCATACAAAATGCTTATGAACTCACCAACTTAAATGTTGACACACTTTTTCAAAACCACTTGTATTCTCAAGAAATCAGTAGACAGGTACCCACACAGGTTTTGTGAAGACGGAGCATAGCAGTGTTACATCTTATATTATGCTATATGTTCTTGGAGTCAAACAAACAATGATTCGAACTCAATGTAAATATTAAATTATCAATACAATGTTTGTAATGCTTTGATGTATATTATGCAATTGTTATGATATGTACATGACGTCATCCACCTTCGGACATTTCCGCCTTTTACTCGGTTCAGGGGCGTGACAATATTCACTATGCAGGATCTTGGTGACAAAGCAAGATGGATTGATGGTCTATGAGCCGGTCCAGTAAGGCCGAAGGCCCAGAGAGCGGTCCATATAGGCTATAGGCCCAGCGCGGCAGTCCAGACATGTTTAAGGCTATGAGAGCGGTCCAGATAGTCTGTAGGCCTAGTGCGGCGGTCCGTTCCGGCTGAAGGCTCATGTATGCAAGCTATTATTTGTATGGTTGTGTGCGGTATTTGGGGGGGGGGAGGGGAATCACTAAGCTTTGGTTTACGTATAATTTTGTGTTTCAAGTACTTTGGACGACGGAGGAAAGCGAAGGCCTGATCGTACACATCATTCGATGATATGTTTTGGGAGAATTTATGATATACTTATTGGATTAGGTGTCTAAGCCCATAAATATAATTGGTATAAACTTCAATTGATAGTAGCACAATCCTTTTGGGTTTCCCTGAAACCTAATAATAGACATGATATTTTGGAGAGAAAGAATGATTTTATATTTGATTAATAAACTAAAATAAACAATTTTTTGATATATTATGGAAATAATATATTAATTATAAATAGTAATATTTAATTAATATTTAATCAGAAATTAATTGGAATTAAATTGGTGATTAAAAGAATTAATTGAAAGTGTAGGGACTGAAGTGCAATAGTTCAATAATTGAATAAGAGGCATTCTAGAACCCTCCATGAGGCTATAGACAAATTTAAGGAGCCTTTAGGGTTTCTAGAATATCCCATGTGGATAAAAAGGAAGCTGGATAATCACCCGGTTCAAGATTAAATTATTATATTGGGTTTGGGCTTATCTAGGGTTTCCTGACTTCACTATATAAAGGCCCCTAGGGCTATGATTTTCGGCCACTCATACCCTAGAGAGCATAGGCCGAAGTTCTGATCCTCTTCCTCCTCTCTCATCAATTTCCTTCTTGCTTGCGTTGGATGTGAACCACTAGAGGCACAACATTTATGGTGCTTGCTACCAAAAGCTTTGAAGAAGGAATTCAAGATTGTTTGCAACAACAATCATCAAGGTAAGATTTCATCCTTATGAATTAGATTTCATATACAAAAGTTTTGTAGGATGATAGTTCATATTATGTTTCCTTTACATGAAAGACATAGATCCTTAATAGGTTGCATGTGCCTAAATCATTTAATTGTAAAATGTTTTTCTGCTTAGTGCATAGAATTTTTGTAACCTACATTTTCCATCAGTGGTATCAGAGCCTTATGGCCATCTTTAATATATTTGCACATTGGTGAATTGATCAATCAAAAGAAACTAAAATTTTTGAATAATCGATGCTCCCGGCCTGAGCATTGATGCTCACGACGCTCAGTCAGATTCGAATTTTCGATGCTTATCTGCCTCATCTACTTATATGTGATAATTATCTGCTATATTTACTTTCCAAATCCGATTTTACTGAAGATATCATGATAAAATAAAAGCCTAGAAGTTAGGAGATAAGTATTTGACTTGATTAGTTATTTGTTGATTAATATGATTGATTTTTTTAGTGTTTAAATAATTAATTTGGATTTTAATTGAACTTAATAATTAATGTCAAATATTATTTGGTTTAATTTTAAATTGAAAATTAATTGTTTAATATTTTGAAATTTAAAATATAAACTAGTATTTTGAAAAAGCTTTAAAATATACCTTATACTATATGTAGAATTAAATGTTTAATTATTAATATACATATAAGATTAAGTCATTCGAACCGCTAGTACGCCTCATTCACGAAGCCGATTTATAAGGGGGGAATAAGGAAACTGTTACGCCAGGATCCTTCAAATATTCAGGATCCTCAAATATCCAGGATCCTCAGCTACCTTAGGATCCCAATTATCTCTGTTATTATTTTTATTAATATTTATAACGACCATATTTTGTCCATAACCAACACGTGTGTAGAAGTAGTCCAGGGAAGACCAATTCTCAACAAAGAATCATTTCAACTATGCTAAAGACCCTGAATACCTGGTCAAATAAAGTTCATGAAGCTGGTCATAGAGGATCCTAGAAATATCAGACATCTTGTTGGCTAGTTTAGACTATAAACTGAGACTTGTATTCTTCACACAACACACTGATTTTTACTAAAAGCTTACTCTATGAGATTAATCACTTGTTCATACTCAACTATTCCCTGTAAACATCATTTTACATTAATAAAACCATGAAGGCAGATGATCATTATCACCTCCCAAGGTTTTGTGTCAGAGATCCTAGCAAGGATCAAGGGTTTTCCTTGTAAACCATTGTGTCACTTTCTTTTATTATTCCCTATTACACAATTTGAACATCACAACCTCTCATTCAATTTGGTTGATTAGTACTTGTGTAGTTTTTGACCAAAACAATTTGGCACTGTGACAACCGTAAAAAATCGAGTCGGTTCTAGATTTTATAAACTTAGTTGCACATGTAGGCACGATACATACTAGACTTTGTAACTAGGAGCTATGTTATAACCTAGTAGAAAGTTGGAAACAAGTAGAATCGAAGGATAGTGTACTTAGATTTCACATTGGTATGTGAATTCTACAACTACTTAACTGTAATGACTATCCATATTCGGGTCATTCCTTGAATTGAATATCTTTGCATGAATCATGTCGACTCATCATGCACTTGACATAGTAGTAGAAATTAGGTTTGAGTCTCGTAGGAACTTAAGTCAAAGTTGAAAACTAGGACCAATATACTTGATTCTTTCGTTTCACTTGAATCTCAGAATCACTACATAGAATGCCAATAAACTGACAAAAACAAATCTCCAATATTTTCATAACTATCAAAAGAGTGATAATACCATAAAATGATTTGAAGTCTCAAAGATTCAATTTATATTGATATCCAAAGATTTATTAAACTCCAAAACCCTAAAAGCCATAAAAACTCATATTTATAAACTTTAACTTTAAAAATTCTATAAAAATAATTATGAACCTTATAATATTATCTTATAATAATTAAATTTATGAAAATGCATTCAAGGAAAATAAAATTTAACTCATTAACATTTACTCTTAATTTATAAATCAAAAATCCAGGTTTTATGAATAAAAACATGATTAGAGTACATATTTTATAAAAAGATTGAGATTTTTATAAAAGATTTAAATTTTATAAAAATGGAAGAGAGAAAACCTCCCTCATAACTCCAAAATTTCGTTCTCCCAATTCCAAGTCCACTCTTCCCCAAGACATTAATCATTTTACACCAACTCCACACTCTATCTTCACTTTTCTTACACTCTTTCTCTCTCTCACACTCCATCACTCCTTTTCTCTCTTCTTCTCTCTCAAACACACAAAAATTCCGGCAAAGTGCAGCCATTTTTACTCCAAAACTTCTCCATTTTGAAGTGTTCATCAAGGTAAACCCGAGAATCCTTAATTCTCCTTTCATTTTTTCTTCATAACTTTGTGTTTTCATGCACATTTTCTACTTCTACACCATTTTATGGATGGATTTGAATCCTATGTTAAAAACCACGACTTTTATGATGATGGTGGTAGTATTTCACCCAAAAACAAACATTCATGTGATGATCTTCAAGCTTAGATGCTAGATGATCAAAGTATGTTGTTAAATATCTAAGCCTTCTCATCTGCTCAAATCCGTTTATTCCCAGAATCCAGACAACATAACAAGATGATGTGGAAATTTTCAGAAAATAAATCATTTTTTTCGATTTATTTTTATTTTTGAAAGAAAATCGAGCAATAATTCATATAAAATACTTTTGTTGGTCAATAAATTATGGTAAATTCCGGATACCACCTATGCACCGAGTAAAGACTTTTCATGAAGTTGCATGCATTTCTAAGGCATTTTTTAGTTGAATTCTAATTTATTTTTGTTGAAGAGAAATAAATAGCAAAATACAGTTATGAATGTCCAAACCATATTTCATAATTTACACATCTTCTAGACATCACAAAGACTCCATGAAAATGTTTCTAGATTTTTCCAAGACAATTTCTTATTTTTTTCCGATTTAATGAATTTTTAAGGGATTAAATTGGTGATTAATAGCTACAATTGTCCAAAAATTATAAAACTTTACCAGATTATCATATACTTTATATTTATTGTGAATAAAAAGTTTAATGAATTTATATTTTTGTTTACTAGTTTGTCATGAATTAATGCTCATTTATGAGAATAAATCGGGGAAAAATAGTTAAAATGTTCTAAAAATTATAATAAATTTCCATAACATCTTTTATTATATTTTAGACACAAATACAAAGTTTAGGAAGTTTTATAAACAATTTAGTATTTATTTTCAGTTTTAATTGAATAAATACACAAAACTCATAAAACATGTTAAGTTGTTCAAAAACCAGTTGTGATATTTTTCCCACTTTTTATACATCAAATAACAAATGTAGAAAAGTTTTCACGAATTATCGAATCCTTTTACTATTTATGCTATATTTCTTACATTAAATACACATAAATCCAAAACTCGGACTCCAATAGATGAAAATCAATTTTGGTAATTTTCACAGCTTATGTACACTCTATGTTAATTTTAGAAAAAGTTTGGTAATTTTCATTTACTTTTTAATAATTATTCACGAATTAATGCTTATTTAAGTAAATAAAACAACGAAAATATCTACACTGTTTGGAAACCAACTTTTATATTTTTCCCAGCTTTTATATGTCTAATAACACTAGTAAAAAAAGTTTGGGAAATATTTGAAATTGTTTTCTATTCATCTCTATTTTGATAGAATAAATACACAAAAATCAGAAAAATCATGTTAAACTGTTTGAAAATATATTTTATTATTTTTCCCAGATTATATCTGTTTCATATAAGTGGTGCACAAAGTTTAGAGAATTTTCTTAACTGATTCTCTTTTTTCATGAATTTATATCTTTATACAGAATTAAATATTGGAAAAATGGTTATACATATCTAAAATCCATGAAAAGTTATCTGGAAATCCTTTAATATTGTTAGAACTAAAATCCAAAGTTTGGTAATTTTTAATAATTGTTTAGTATTTTTCATGATTTTATGATTATTCAAGAAATTAAAATGGTGAAAAATAGTTAGACAAATCGAAAATTCAAGAGAATTTATATTATCATCTTTGACTTCAGTTAGAACTAAAATACAAAGTTTGGAAAAATTTCGAACTAAATTGATTTAGTTTTTGAACATTTAATCATTGAAACACCACCTAAAATGTTAAATTTTAACATTTCAATAATGGGGATTTCCCCGTGAATTTGTTATACAGCAAATTGATTCATAGAAATCTAAATTTCATAGAAAAAAGTTTGTAATATATCAATATCGAAATGTTGACATAATATTGGCGTAATTCTATTGTAGAAGTTAAGTATGCTAGTATTATATTTCAATTAGAGACTTACTAGTGTATACCATTATTGTAGGAATCGGTAGTGGTACAAGTGGAACTTATATCCAGGCATCATTTGCATCATATCAATGCATTGTGAGTATTCATGACTCCTCCTATTTTTGGTTTTTATGTTTTGGGGTGGGAAAGCATGTCTGAAAAACTATTTATTGTTCGTTGTATTTAAATTGATTTGTATCAATCTTGATTGCTATATTTTGCTATGTATGTCTATGCAACTTGAAACATGAGGCCTTATCGTCTTAAGTTCCTTCCCTTACACTTCACTCCAACAATTAACTCTTTGAGCCAATGGTCATTCTGGATAGCGCTATTATGAATTGACAACTCCTCACTCGCCCGATTCCTGGAGTGCATGATACCATATTAATCTATGGAACGATAAGCATAGATCTCGATAGGGCATCAGTCATAGGCTTGGTTGTGAACTCATTGTTTGCTCATATACATACAAACTAGCTTACATATTATAGCAACAAAATTGTTCGCTCCTTGTAACATGTAATGCCCAGTTCCCGGTACGTATTTTAATTTATGTTTTTGCATTTTACTCTGAGGCTCGACGAGTTGGAGGCCCAAGTCGTCGATTAGATGTGAGTTTTGGGACGCGGGTGGAAGAGTCTACTCGCCGAGTAGGAAGCCCCGACTCGACGAGTAGACCTGTCTGGATAAAACCCTAAATTTGAGGGTTTGCACCCTATTTAAACACATTAAGTGGCATCCACTCCAGCCTCCATCACCCTCGGACCCCATTCTCGAAACCCTAATCAGTTGTGAGTGTTCTTGAGCTATTTTGGTGCCATTTTTGTGATTTGAAGCTTGGAGAAGGAAGGAAAGGCTTGGAGGTTCAAGAAGAAGGTAGTAGATCCAGAGTCTTGGTTGCAATTCCAGCTTGTTTGAGGTAAAAATCTTCAACCTTGACTTCCCATTTGATAGATCTTCTTTAGGGATTGAATTTTGTCATTTTTGGGGCATTTCTAAGTCAGTTTCGGGTTTAGAGTGTATAGTAGAGTGATGACTTCAGATCTTGACCCATGGAGGGTTCTCATGGTATAAAGGTGTCAACTTTATCGCCATGGGAGCCCCATGCACCTTGTAGACTTCATTTTTCGGTCTTTTGAGCTTGAAGACCCATGCATGGATGCATTAAGCTCGACTGAAATCGACTTGGTAGACTTGGACTTTGGGGGACTCGACGATTCGGGTTATGGTTCCCTAACCTTTTCCGTTTCTGATCAATCTGGTTGAGTATAGAAGAGGACTCAACAAGATGGACTTGAATATGGACTTGAAGATCGAAGAACTCGATGAGTTCAAGGATAAATTCGTCGAGTTCAAGGCAATGTCCAAATGTATATGAAGAAGAACTCGACGAGTCAAGGAAAGACTCGGCGAGTCAAGGACTAACATTCCAACTTGCATGAAGAAGGACTCGACGAGTTCAATGATGAACTCGGCGAGTCATAGACAAAAGGTCCCGATTCTGTATGAATGAGAACTCGACAACTTCTTGAAAGACTCGACGTGTAGGATCGAAGTTCCAGTATTTTTGTGGGTTATGGAACTCGACGAGTTAGTGGACCAACTCGGCGAGTTGAGTCAACCGGATGTTGACTTTGACCAAAAGTTGACTTTGACCAGGGTGTCGACCTCGACTTTGACTTTGACCTGAGTTGACCCTTGAAAAGGGTTAAGAGTATGAAATGGTAATTAAGGAAGGTTGTTATGTGTAGGAGTTTGAGAGGAGTTGATGCCAACATCGAGGACAGTTCGGATACTTCACGTCATTGAGGTGAGTTACCTTCTAGTAGGAGTGGGTCTACGGCCATAATGTCGCCCCGCTAGTAGGAGTTGTTTGATTAGATGATCGTCTTTGTGATAATTGTCTGGGTTGCCACTATCTGATATGCTTTATGTGATAGGGTGCTCTGTTATATGTTTTAGTAGTAGGAGGGGAGAAATAGCCCCTCGATACCGGTTGAAAGATATCGAAGGGGTAGACAGTGCCCATCTATGCCTAGCAGTATGTTCATCATATGTTATTATATGGTAGTGGTAGGGGGTGAAATAGTCCCCGATTACCGGTTGAAAGATACCGAAGGGGAGGTCAGCTCCTGGTTACCGGTTGAATGATACCAAAAGGGAGGTCAGCTCCTGGCTACCAGTTGAAAGATACCGAAGGGAAGTCCAACTTTCGATTATGCCAGTTAGATACCGGTTCAAAGATACTGAGGGATAGGCAGTATATGTTTATGATATGTGGTACGATGGGGGAAATCACTAAGCTTCATGCTTACGGTTTTCAGTTTTGTTTCAGTTACCTCTTCATCAAAGGGGAAGGAGCCGACACGGTAGCAGCGCATCGCACACATATGATTTCTGAATTATGAGATTCTTG
Source organism: Lactuca virosa (assembly GCF_052849685.1). Lineage (NCBI taxonomy): Eukaryota > Viridiplantae > Streptophyta > Magnoliopsida > Asterales > Asteraceae > Lactuca > Lactuca virosa. The sequence goes on along the minus strand of NC_136427.1, from coordinate 21,464,327 downwards.
GGATTGTACTCTGACATTGTTACTATTTTATGATATGGTTTGAGACATGTGACTATGGTTTTATGAAATGATATGGTTCGATGATGTTTTTTCAGTAAACAATTTTATAAGTTACTTAATTAAAGACAAAATTTTTGGTCTTGAAAATTGTGATGTTACAAGTTGGTATCAGACCCTTAGTTTGAGGGATTCGGGCACATTCTCGGGTGTGTCTGGACTCAAACTGAGGACTTGATATGAAAATTTTCAAAAGAAAAATCACTTTTATAAAAAGAATTTTTGAAAAGATTTTGAAAAGAGAAAAAAGGAACTTTGAAAAGAAGGAGGTGTGTGGTGCGTGCAACCGTCCGAGCTCAAGTAAGTTTTCCCCAAGATACCTATACATGTTATGTTATGATGTGATAGGACTATGAGAATTGAATGCTAGATTAGGGCTAAGGATCTAGGAATGATGCCTTATATGCCTGTTGTCTTTGTATGAGAACTGCATGCTAGATTAGGACTGAGGATCTAGGAAGACGCCTTATGTTCCTACTATACGTGCTTATTGAGTTACATGCTAAAACACATTAGTCAGCAATATGATGGTCTCAAAAGGATATGCTTGGTATGGTTACTCAATGCTCGAATGTTGCTTGCTTTGTGCTTTGAGGAGTTCTAGTTATCTTCAGCTAACTAGTAAACGGATACGTTAAGTTACATATTCCAAGGACTAAATAATTTCAGAAGGTTAGGTCTAGCCATATTGCACAACTCTTGTTTGAGTCCAACCGTTGTAGGGTAGGACCTCTCTTTCGAAGAATTATCTGGTCTTAGTGATATGTAATGGTATTCGCAAGCTAGTTAGGTAAAGGTGGCAGGAATTCCTTATGCAGCTGATGGCGGAGAGTAGGTCGGAGGGTTACCCTAGGGTAAGCCTAGGATGAGATTAGTGCAGCGAGCAGTAGTAGTGAAAGGGACTTGGTGAAGTCAAGGTAGTCCATGTGGAAAGTACGGATAGATGTGGAAGGTAGTATGGGCCCGTACTACTGAAAGCACAGGATCTGTACTCGATTCAAGGAGGGCTGAGATAGAAAAAGGGAACTTCCAGTATGTCAGATCTCTCGAGGTTATGTATGAACCTGACGATTGTGTGTTTTGTTTCAGAATGGTGATGATTACGCGACATGGAGGAGGAGGTTCAGGGTCAGGATTAGGTTCAGGATCATGTTCGGGGTTAGGTGCCGAGCCAGTTGATGAGGGAATACGTGAGTTCATTGCTTCTGAGATCAGTAGAGGCATCCTTGAGTCGACCCCAGCGATTTTCAGGTCGATTAAGGAGGGGATTATTTAGTTGATAGACGATCTAGGAATACGTGAATTCATTGCTTCTGAGATCACTAGAGGCATCTTTGTATGAGAACTGCATGCTAGATTAGGACTAAGGATCTAGGAAGATGCCTTATGTGCCTGCTATACGTGCATATTGAGTTACATGCTAGAACTGATTAGTCAGCAATATGATGGCCTCAATAGGATATGCTTGGAATGGTTACTCAATGCTCGAATGTTGCTTCCTTTGTGCTTTGAGGAGTTCTAGTTATCTTCAGCTAACTAGTAAACGGATACGTTAAGTTACATATTGCGAGGACTAAATAATTTCAGAAGGTTAGGTCTAGCGCTATTGCGCAACTCTTATTTGAGTCCAACCGTTGTAGGGTAGGACCTCTCATTCGAAGAATTATCTGGTCTAAGTGATATGTAATTGTAAAGGTGGCAGGAATTCCTTATTCAAGGTGGCAGGAATTCCTTATTCAACTGATGGTGGAGAGTATGTCGACGGGGTTACCCTAGGGTAAGCCTAGGATGAGATTAGTGCAGCGAGTAGTATTAGTGAAAGGGACTTGGTGAAGTCAAGGTAATCCTTGAGGAAAGTATGGATATATGTGGAAGGTAGTATGGGCCCTTACTATTGAAAGCAGAGGACCCGTACTCGAGTCAAGGAGGGCTGAGATGGAAAAAGGGAACTTGTAGTATGTGAGATCTCTCGAGGTTATGTATGACCCTGATGATTATGTGTTTTGTTTTAGAATGGTGATGATTATGCGACATGAAGGAGGAGGTTCAGGTTCAGGATCAGGTTCGGGATCAGGTACCGAGCCAGTTGATGAGGGAATACGTGAGTTCATTGCTTCTGAGATCACTGGAGGCATCCTTGAGTCGACCCCGGTGATTTTCAGGTCGATCAAGGCGGGGATTATTGAGCTGATAGAGGATCGCCTCAGGGCGTTTAGGAGTGACTGAGGGTCTAGCCAGTCAGGGGCATACACACTGTCCTTTAAGGACTTCAGGGGATGTGGTACGCCAGACTTCCACGGGGTGAAGGACCCCATTGTTGCTAGGAGATGGATTGCAGACATGAAGTCTTCCCAGTTGACGAGCTTCTGCCGTGAGGGGTCGAAGGTCTGGTACACTGCAGGTTGTTTAAGGGATAGGGCTAGAGATTGGTGGGAGTCGGTTGGCAATTCTATGGGAGCCTCAACCATTGAGGCTATGACCTGGTCTGACTTTGTGACCACGTTTAGGGCTGAGTTTGCACCGGCTGTGGAGCTTCAGCGGCTGGCCAGGGAGTTTCTTGACATGAGACAGATTACTGAGACGGTGGCCGAGATTACCACCAAGTTTCGGGAGAGGGCCTTATTGGTTCCTCGGTATGCCTGAGATGAGGAGATGCGGAATACTCGCTTTCATGACATGTTGAGGGAGGATATTCGGGAGCATGTCAGCTACTCAGCATGCCTGACCCTGGATTCTATGATTGCCTGGGCGAGGGAGATGGAGATTGACTTGGAGCACCTCAGGAAGAGGAAGGCAGAGACGAAGCAGGTTACTGGGGTTTCGGTGTAGAAGCAAAAGGGATTTGACTCTAGGTCGAAGGGCTTGTAGGGCCGGAGCCGCTGTGGGAAATGCGGCATTAGGTCGCGATCAGGCTGTTATATGTGACAACCGTCAAATTCTGGTCTAGTCAAAGTCAAATAAAGTCAACAAGTCAAACAGGTCAACCCTACTAACACTTGTATACTAGGGTTCACCTTATGTAATTACTGTACAACTCACTATTTTAATAAGAAATCATCACATGAAAAGTTGTATTTTTTAGATTTCTTGAACCCTAATCGGGGTAAGTGAGGTAGCAAAGCGATAAAGCACTATTACATACCCTTCGGAGGTGTGTAAGACTCTTAATCATGGCTTAACAGGGTTTGTGGACCTTGCGTTTCAAGGCCAAACACTCAAAAAGGTCACAAAAGAAGTCTCTCCCAATCTCTTCCACTCTAACTCTCCCAAAACTCTCTAAGTAGGAGAAATCGCTACAAGTGTGTGTAATCTCTCCCAAATCTCTCCAAGTATATGAAATCTCTCCCAAATCACTCTCTGTATGAGAAATCTCTCCAAGAATGTCAAATCTCTCCCAAATCTCTCCAAGTATGTGAAATCTCTCCCAAATCTCTCTCTATATGAGAAATCTCTCCAAGAATGTCAAATCTCTCCCAAATCTCTCCAAGTATGTGAAATCTCTCCTAAATCTCTCTCTGTATGAGAAATCTCTCCAAGAATGTCAAATCTCTCCTAAATCTCTCTCTATATGAGAAACCTCTCCAAGAATGTCAAATCTCTCCCAAATCTCTCTAAGTATGCCAAATCTCTCCAAATATGACAAATCTCTCCCAAATCTCTCTTAAAATCTCTCTCAACTTTTTATAATCACTCGGGGCATCCTGACCCTCGAATTTGACGAAAACAGCTCGAAAACGGAAGTCTACGCGAAAAACAGCCTTAAGGAGCCGAAACTCCTCTTAGGAACCGAAACTCCTCTTAGGAGCCGAACCTCTTAGAGCCGAACCTCCTAAGAACCGAAACTCTCTCAACCAAAATGGACCGAGCGCTCGGTCTATTTCGGTCCCCTGATCATGCTGAACCGAGACTGACTTTCAGCTCTCCTTCTCACCTTCGGTCCGAGGACCTGACCTTCGGTCTGAGGACTTGACCTTCGGTTCCGAGATGCGAGCCTGGACCGAACCTCGCAGATAGCCACCGAGACCGAGCCTCGCCTCCTGTTCCTTCTCTTCGCACCTTCGGTTCCTCTCCAGCGACCAAACCCTCCTCTCGGCTCCCACCTACCTTCGGTTCTAAGCATAGGAATCGAACCTCCGGCCCAGACTTCGGATTTTCGCCTAATTCTCCCGGTTTTTGACCATTTTCACGTACTAAGCCCGTTTTTCTTGATTTTAACGCGGGATTTTCTCCAAAAATCATATTTTAACATATAAGACCCTAAATATTCATAATTTAAACATATTTTTATGGAAATCTTTATTTAAAAATAAAATCTAGTGGGTGAATATTTGAGGTGGAGTGTTGACTTTACTTTAGTGTATGACACAAGCAACCACCCCATACCCACTCCAGGGACCAGCCATTGTCCTTCCACCATACCTGGTCATTCAAGAGTATTTTCCCCACCATTTGACCAGCCACACTCTTGGTCAAAGGCTGAAAACTCTTATCTATCCTCACCATTCTCTCATTTCTCTAATTTTTCCTCCAAAAGACAAACACCATTCTCTCTCAATTCTCTCTCTAAATTTCAAGATTCAAGGCCATTCTCCAAGCTTTTCTTCTACTATTGGTAAGTATTATCATCCTCCACAAGATTATTTCACTTCTTTCTACTCAAATCATGGATATCTTACATAAATATCATCACATTCATGTTAGATCTTCGAACCTTAAAAGCATCTACTTAGTGTTCTTGAGTAGAACACTTCTTTACTTCAACATCCATCCACTAAGAACACACAAGGTGAGTTCATACCCCTATCTTTTCATGTTTTTCTTAAGTTTTAAGGGGGGGGGGGGGGGGGGGAGGGGAATACAAGTTAAAACACTAAGAACATAACTAAACTCATTTAACAGCCTTCATCAGAAAAGTTTAACTCCATTCACGGACTGTTTTGGTCAACTTAAACATTTTAGTTTTCAAAACTGTATTAGGTGCCAATAGTTTAGGGTCATACCTTTAAAATAACTACTTGCACATCTCCATACGATTTTTCTACAATTTATGGTGATTTTTACAAAACTGTCTATCATTTCAAGAACAAATCCGGACCAGTCTGTGATTAAGGACCTTTTTACACAAGTTGGAGGTCACTAAAAATCATAATAAAATTTATGAACAAACTAGACTCATTTTCCAAACTCTCAGAATTTACAGATTCTGATTTGGATCTTTGATGATTTTTCTATAAAATTTCTAACAACAAAATAGAAATGTTAATACTAGAAAAATGCTATCACTTTCATTTGCACCTTGTAACTTGTTGAGCAAGGTGTGTATCATTATGTGAATATATGTTTTTACATTATATGTCATTTCGTCTTAGTGTAATGACATACACCAGAAAACAAATGGATTTTACCTTCACAAGTATGGTAATTAGTTTAAGGTTATAAACAAAGTTTACATCCATTTCAGACAAACATTTGATAAACTACGGAAGAATAGTTTATATTGCTTTACATTACAAACGATTATAATAAACTATAATAGGTATATTTTATGTTTCATTACATTTCAAACTCTTTACCAAAGGTTTTCAGTTCACGTAAATCTGTTAATGAATAAATTTGTGAGACATTCGCTTCGTGTTACATCCATGTAACAAAATCAAAAGTCCTGTAAATTGTAACCAGAGTCTCTTGTAGGGAGAACGTGATAGTTGTGTATAGATCTATATTGGGTCTGACAAACCTACACCTGAGCTGCATGCAACAGCTAGACCGGCAGGTCTGTGGTGACAAGTGTCATTTAACTTGCGATGCCTGAAGAACGTCGTATTACGAGGCCGTCTGAGTCATAGTATGGTTATAATAACTCACATATGGTATTAACAAAACATAAGATTTACGGGTTTTACTTCTAAATTTAACGAGTTTACGTCGATTTAAACTTGCATAAAATTACTTTAAGTATGGTAAAATACTTGTACAGTTCGGTTTTGATTTTTAAGACTACAATGCATTACATAGGAAAATATGGGATCTTTCTTGAACAAACATCATACTTACAAGAAAAGGATTTTAGCATCGCTTCCAAAAGCTTATGAACTCACCAACTTAATTGTTGACACTCTTTCAAAACTACTTGTATTCTCAGGAAATCAATAAACAGGTACCAAGTGCTTTTGAGGATGGGACGTAAAGCGTCAAACATTTCATTTTTGTCAACATAATGTAATTGATTTGGAAACATGTAAACGCATACAATGATGTAACTCTTTCAATTATATTTATGTTGGTTGTGTTTACTTTGATCACTATTTCAATTTTTTGTTATGATACTATACATGAAGTCCTCCACCCCCGGACGTTTCCGTCATTCTTGGTTTGGGGGTGTGACAGATTGGTATCAGAGCAATGTTTATAGTGAACGAAGTATATCGAACCACATAAGATATATAAACTATAAACACATTTGGGACTGAAAGTCTCTGATTGAACATTTTCAAATGGCTATACTTTTAGAAAGTAAACGGTTTCTTGTTAAAAGTATAAGTACATACATACATGCTCGCTTAAGTGTCATAGCTAGGAAAAACATAAAGTAAAAGAGGAGGAGTTGTACGTTTCGAGTATGCCTTGGGATATGTGGTCAAGTCTAGGATGGATATAGCCTGATCAACTATATCTGTCCGAGAAGTGACTTGCATATATTGAGGGATAGTCGTAGTGGACAACAAATCTGACAACCTAACATCACCCTATAATGAATACGCTAAGAACCAAACATAACATTTAAAAATACTATAGGAGTATTTTGTAAATTTATAACTCGACAATTTAGATTCATTTTATATCTCTTACACCCCTATTCTCGTACAGACAACATGGCGGGATTCCATCTACCTGGAGATCCTTATTTCCCTAATGAAGGAAACGCAGAATGGCTCGAGGCAGAACCCGAGGAGATGATCGAGGAAGATCCTGAGGAAGACCCCGAAGATCCTGAGGAAGACCCCGAAGAGGTTGAGGAGGAAGAGGAAATGGAGGACGAAGATGAAGAAGAGCCAGAGGAGGAAGTCATGAACCCTCCTTACATCGCCAGGGTGCCTGCGAACCGCTTTGGCTACAACGGGCCCGAACCCCGTTGGGCAACGGTGATCGAGCGATGGAGCCGTCAGCAACAAAAACGATCACCATTTGGCGATCAACGAGGTTACTACGAGCTCAGCCATGGGGGACCGGCTGATAGAGCGCTTCCAGTCATGACTCAACAGATAACAAACATTGATGATCGCATTAGAGCGATGACGGACCAAATTCGGGAGCTGAGTGCCAATATAGAAGCTACTACTACCCGCACCAGAGACCTAGAGAGAGACTCCTACTTCAGGGACCAACTCATCAAGGACCTTCTCGCTGCCCGAGCAGAAGCAAGGGAGTATCAAGAAAAATACTTGGCACTCGAGGAAAGAGTGATTGCAGCCGAGCGACGATTGGCTGAACTCCAGGGTGCATCGACCTCGTCCCAAGCACCACCAGGGGCCGATCACCGTGAGTAGAACTCATTCTACTCACACGTCCTTGTAGAATAGGTTTATGAGTATGCGTTGGTGCTACTCTTTTTGCATGTAAACTAACCCTGCGATTAAGTGATTACACTACTCAAGGGGCTATGTTATGCCAAAATTTTCCGTTACATAGATGTAGACCTGCTTAAAGGTCAAATTCTCCTAAACAATATGTATCAAATTATATCAATGTAATTGGCATGTATTCTATTTCACTACGAGTTTATAATAAATCTCACAGCATGGCAGTGCAAACAATTACTTTCGGTGTTTTTGAGATTCTTAATGTGCACCTCCTGGTTAGTTGTAATTGTGAGACGATCGACTTAGAAATGGTGAGTCCGCCTTAGGTCCTGTTCCTTGTTTCGTTGTGGGCCTAGGATGGACTCATTAAGTTCAACGGCCTATTGGACCATAATCACAAATAACTGGTGCGCACCGAGTGATCATAGGAAAGGACCAAGCATGACCAAAGATTACAGAATTACATTTGGGGTCACTACTAAATTTGGGAAGTTCGAGCGCAAGAACTTTCTTCATAAATCATTTCTGAATGTTTTAAGTCGGGTTATATAACAAATAATCAAATTCAATAAACTCCGACTTACAATAGAAGACTTACCGATTTTTCGTCTTTATAACTTTTGACAGAACTATGCCGCCAAGGAAAAGACCCAGACCTTCCGGCAGCACAGCACCACCTCCTCCGCCGCCGCCTCCACAATTTGATTCCGTGATGTTCCAGGCTGAAGTAACAGCAGCCGTGGCGGCCGCAATGTCACAGATAGGGACAAACGGTGCTGGTGGCTCTGGATCGGGTGCTACGCACTCTAACCACGGGGACAGTACGGGTCGTACAAGAGGGTGTCTTACAAAGACTTCACGAATGGCAAACCTGATTTCTTTAATGGAAGCGGGGGAGTGGTCACGCTAATGCAATGGTTCGAGAGGACTGAAGCAGTTTTCGAAATCTGCGCTTGTCCCGAAGCAAGCAAAGTCAAGTATGCGGCATTCACTTTCACCGGTAAAGGTCTCACTTGGTGGAATGGCCGAGTTAAGTCACTTACTCCTGCAGTGGCTAACTCTATCAGCTGGGAAGACTTGAAAGCTTTGATGCTAAAGGAGTATTGCCCGAGGGGCGAAGTGCAAAAACTGGAAGAAGAACTCTGGAACCTCAAGATGTCGGGCACAGACCTTGAAACCTATACTACCTGATTCAATGACCTCGCACTCCTCTGCCCCAGCAATGGTCACTCCAGAAGAGAAGAAGGTAGAACGATACCTCTGGGGGCTGTCATCCCAGATTCAAGATAGTGTGTTGGCCTCGAAACCCACTACTTTTGACAGTGCCAAGGAATTGGCACAACAACTTATCGATCATAGAGCCAGCCACGGTACTGTTACTACCACACGTGATGAAGCTAAGGGGGGGAGCAATAAAAGAAAATTCTGGAACAACAAAAAGAAGCAGTCGGTGCCAGACTCCACCAAAAGGCAACAGACAGTTGCTGTCCGTGCTGCCATTACTCCTGTCACTCCAGCACCACCAAAGCCATATGCGGGAACCCTTCCCAAGTGCAATAAATGCAATTTCCACCACACCGGTGCTTGTCGGGAAATGCACTGCAAAAATTGCAACAAAAAGGGGCATACCGCTCGCTTCTGTAGGACGCCAGCCCAACCAATCACTCAAGTCGCCAATTCGGGGGCAAATCAAGTCTGTTACGGCTGCGGGGAGACAGGGCACTTAAAAAGAAACTGCCCAAAAGCACAAACCTGTAATGCTGGTGGTGTGGGGAGGGTCCTGGCTATAGGACATGGAGAAGCAATCAAGGACCCTACGGTGGTTATTGGTACGTTTCTTCTCAACAACTCATGTACAAGCATACTCTTCGATAGTGGAGCGGAGAGGAGTTTTGTGAGCCATCAATTCAAACATTTACTTAAACAAGATCCCCAATTACTAAAAGACACATACGTCGTAGAAATGGCAAACGGAAAGGCAGAGCGTACTAGCGATATATACTCAGGGTGTACCCTCACTCTAGACAATCATTCATTTAAAATCGACCTAATGCCGGTAACAACAAAAAGTTTCGACATAATCATCGGTATGGATTGGTTAAGTTCTCATCGTGCCGACATTCTATGTTACGAAAGGGCCGTTCGCCTCAATCCGCCAAGTGGCGAAACCCTTCTCGTCTACGGTGATAAACCCAATGCAAACCTACAAATCATCTCTTGCGTCAAGGCTCAAAAGTATCTCCGAAAGGAATACCACACCTTCTTAGCCCACGTAGTAGATAAGAAACAAGATATGAAAGATATCAAAGACATTCCAGAAGTGTGTAACTTTCCCGACGTATTCCCTGAAGATCTTCCAGGCGTACCCCTCGTACGACAAGTCGAATTCAGAATCGACTTGGTCCCCGGAGCTACCCCAGTAGCCAAAGCTCCATACCGCCTAGCGCCGGCGGAAATGCAAGAATTGTCCGGTCAATTGAACGAGCTGTTAAGTAAAGGGTTCATCAGGCCGAGCTTTTCACCGTGGGGAGCACCGGTCCTGTTTGTAAAGAAGAAGGACGGATCTTTTCGCATGTGCATTGACTACCGCGAGTTAAATAAGCTTACCATCAAAAACCGATACCCTCTACCCCGAATCGATGACCTCTTCGACCAACTTCAAGGAGCAAGTTACTTTTCAAAAATCGATCTGAGGTCGGGTTACCATCAGCTACGAGTTCAAGAAGAAGATATCCCCAAGACAGCTTTCAGAACTCGCTATGGGCACTACGAGTTTGTAGTGATGCCCTTCGGGTTAACAAACGCACCTGTGGTTTTCATGGACCTGATGAATCGAGTGTGTCGGCCCTACTTAGACAAGTTCGTGATCGTATTCATCGACAACATTTTGGTTTACTCACGAAACAAGGAAGAGCACCGCCAACACCTGCGACAAGTGTTAGAGACATTGAGAGCTGAGAAGCTTTATGCTAAATTCTCTAAGTGCAAATTCTGGATCCGAGAAGTGGATTTCCTTGGTCACGTGGTCAGTGAGAGAGGGATACATGTGGACCCCTCCAAAATCAAGGCAATCGAGAACTGGTCAGCACCTACAACCCCAACGGAAATCCGAAAATTCTTGGGGCTTGCTGGATACTACCGAAGATTCATTCAAAACTTCTCCAAGATCGCTAAACCACTCACCACCTTGACTCAAAAAGGTGTGATGTTTAAATGGGAAGATAAACAAGAAGCTGCCTTCCAAACGTTAAAACAAGCCCTGTGCAGTGCACCGATCCTGTCTCTGCCAGAGGGAACCGAAGACTTTGTAGTCCACTGCGATGCATCAAAACAGGGGCTTGGGTCTGTATTAATGCAGCGAGGAAAGGTCATTGCCTACGCATCGAGGCAATTGAAAACACACAAGGTCAACTACGCCACACATGACCTCGAATTGGGAGCAGTAATGTTCGCCCTAAAGATCTGGAGGCACTACCTTTACGGAACAAAGTGTACTGTCTTTACCGATCACAAGAGCCTTCAACACATTCTCAACCAAAAGGAGCTCAACATGAGGCAAAGACGATGGGTAGAACTACTGAACGATTACGAGTGTGAAATTCGTTATCACCCAGGTAAGGCAAACGTAGTAGCGGATGCCTTAAGTCGAAAGGAATACTCGGGACGCCGAGTAAAGTCATTAACAAGGACGATCCATTCACACCTGTCCACACAAATCAAAGAGGCTCAATAGGAGGCCTTGCAACCGGAAAATGTGATGGGTGAGGCATTAAGGGGAATGGATAAAAACCTAGAAGTCAAAAACGACGGAGTTCGTTACCTCATTAACCGAATCTGGAAACCGAAGTTCGGTGGTTTCCGAGATGTCATCATGAACGAAGCACACAAGACTCGATACTTCATCCACCCAGGTTCAGATAAGTTGTATCTGGATCTCAAGAAGTTGTACTGGTGGCCAAACATGAAAGCCGAAATCGCTACCTATGTAGGCAAGTGTTTTACTTGCGCCAAGGTTAAAGTAGAATATCTGAAACCCTCAGGACTACTACAACAACCTGAGATACCTCAGTGGAAGTGGGAACGGATAACCATGGACTTCATAACCAAGCTACCCAAGACCACGGGCGGGCTTGATACCATATAGGTAATCGTAGACAGATTGACCAAATCAGCGTACTTCCTGCCGATAAAGGAAACCGACAAGATGGAGAAACTGACTACGACGTACATCAAGGAGATTGTACGACTGCATGGCGTGCCAAAATCCATTATCTCAGACATGGATAGTCGATTTACCTCGCGATTCTGGCAATCACTTCAGAAGTCCTTGGGAACTAGACTAGACATGAGTACAGCCTATCACCCACAAACCGACGGGCAAAGTGAGAGCAATATTCAGACGCTAGAAAACATGCTTAGAGCGTGTGTGATAGACTTTGGTAAAGCTTGGGATACCCATTTACCACTTGTCGAATTCTCGTACAATAACAGTTATCACACTAGCATCAAGGTTGCACCATTCAAAGCCCTCTATGGCCGCAAGTGCAGGTCACCTCTGTGCTGGGTTGAAGTAGGTGACACGCAACTAGCTAAGGGACAAGTCCCTAATAGCACCCTCACTGGCCCGGAGATAATAAGAGAAACTACAGAGAAGATTGTTCAAATCCGAGAACGATTAAAAGCTTATAGGGACAGACAGAAAAGTTACGCGGATAACAGACGAAAGCCTTTGGAATTCCAGGTTGGGGATCGTGTGCTGTTCAAGGTCTCACCCTGGAAATGTCTAATACGTTTCGGCAAGCGAGCAAAGATGAACCCTAGATATATCGGACCATTCGAAATCCTTGCCAGGATTGGCCCGGTAGCATATAAACTACGTTTGCCACAGGAACTTAATAACGTACATCCTACCTTCCACGTATCGAACTTAAAGAAATGTCTATCCGACGAGACCCTCGTGATACCACTCGACGAAATTGAAATCAATGAGAGTCTCCAGTTCGTGGAAGAACCGGTAGAAATCATGGATCGAGAGATCAAAAGAACAAAGCAAAGTCGTATTCCCATTGTAAAGGTCCGCTGGAACGCTAAGCGAGGACCCGAATTCACCTGGGAACGCGAGGATCGGATGAAACAAAAGTATCCGCATCTCTTCCCAAATTCTTGAAGTCCCAGTCAAAAAGCAAATTTCGGGACGAAATTCCTTCTATCGGGGGGATGATGTGACAACCGTCAAATTCTGGTCTAGTCAAAGTCAAATAAAGTGAACAAGTCAAACCGGTCAACCCTACTAACACTTGTATACTAGGGTTCACCTTATGTAATTTTTGTACAACTCACTATTTTAATAAGAAATCATCACATGAAAAGTTGTATTTTTTAGATTTCTTGAACCCTAATCGGGGTAAGTGAGGTAGCAAAGCGATAAAACACTATTACATAACCTTCGGAGGTGTGTAAGACTCTTAATCATGGCTTAACGGGGTTTGTGGACCTTGTGTTTCAAGGCCAAACACTCAAAAAGGTCACAAAAGAAGTCTCTCCCAATCTCTTCCACTCTAACTCTCCCAAATCTCTCTAAGTAGGAGAAATCGCTACAAGTGTGTGTAATCTCTCCCAAATCTCTCCAAGTATATGAAATCTCTCCCAAATCTCTCTCTGTATGAGAAACCTCTCCAAGAACGTCAAATCTCTCCCAAATCTCTCCAAGTATGTGAAATCTCTCCTAAATCTCTCTCTATATGAGAAATCTCTCCAAGAATGTCAAATCTCTCCCAAATCTCTCCAAGTATGTGAAATTTCTCCCAAATCTCTCTCTGTATGAGAAATCTCTCCAAGAATGTCAAATCTCTCCCAAATCTCTCTCTGTATGAGAAACCTCTCCAAGAATGTCAAATCTCTCCCAAATCTCTCTAAGTATGCCAAATCTCTCCAAATATGACAAATCTCTCCCAAATCTCTCTCAAAATCTCTCTCAACTTTTTATAATCACTCGGGGCATCCTGACTCTCGAATTTGACGAAAACAGCTCGAAAACGGAAGTCTACGCGAAAAACAGCCTTAAGGAGCCGAAACTCCTCTTAGGAACCGAAACTCCTCTTAGGAGCCGAACCTCTTAGAGCCGAACCTCCTGAGAACCGAAACCCTCTCAACCGAAATGGACCGAGCGCTCGGTCTATTTCGGTCCCCTGATCATGCTGAACCGAGACTGACTTTCGGCTCTCCTTCTCACCTTCGGTCCGAGGACCTGACCTTCGGTCCGAGGACTTGACCTTCGGTTCCGAGATGCGAGCCTGGACCGAACCTCGCAGATAGCCACCGAGACCGAGCCTTGCCTCCTGTTCCTTCTCTTCGCACCTTCGGTTCCTCTCCAGCGACCGAACCCTCCTCTCGGCTCCCACCTACCTTCGGTTCTAAGCATCAGGAACCGAACCTCCGGCCCAGACTTCGGATTTTTGCCTAATTCTCCCGGTTTTTGACCATTTTTACGTATTAAGCCCGTTTTTCGTGATTTTAATGCGGGATTTTCTCCAAAAATCATATTTTAACATATAAGACCCTAAATATTCATAATTTAAACATATTTTTATGGAAATCTTTATTTAACAATAAAATCTAGTGGGTGAATATTTGAGGTGGAGTGTTGACTTTACTTTAGTGTATGACACAAGCAACCACCCCATACCCACTCCAGGGACCAGCCATTGTCCTTCCACCATACCTGGTCATTCAAGAGTACTTTCCCCACCATTTGACCAGCCACACTCTTGGTCAAAGGCTGAAAACTCTTATATATCCTCACCATTCTCTCATTTCTCTCATTTTTCCTCCAAAAGACAAACACCATTCTCTCTCAATTCTCTCTCTAAATTTCGAGATTCAAGGCCATTCTCCAAGCTTTTCTTCTACTATTGGTAAGTATTATCATCCTCCACAAGATTATTTCACTTCTTTCTACTCAAATCATGGATATCTTACATAAATATCATCACATTCATGTTAGATCTTCGAACCTTCAAGGCATCTTCTTAGTGTTCTTGAGTAGAACACTTCTTTACTTCAACATCCATCCACTAAGAACACACAAGGTGAGTTCATAACCCTATCTTTTCATGTTTTTCTTAAGTTTTAATGGGGGGGGGGGGAATACAAGTTAAAACACTAAGAACATAACTAAACTCATTTAACAGCCTTCATCAGAAAAGTTTAACTCTATTCACGGACTGTTTTGGTCAACTTAAACATTTTAATTTTCAAAACTGTATTAGGTGCCAATATCTCAGGTTCATACCTTTAAAATAACTACTTGCACATCTCCATACGATTTTTCTACAATTTATGGTGATTTTTACAAAACTGTCTATCATTTCAAGAACAAATCCGGACCAGTCTGTGATTAAGGACCTTTTTACACAAGTTGGAGGTCACTAAAAATCATAATAAAATTTATGAACAAACTAGACTCATTTTCCAAACTCTCAGAATTTACAAATTCTGATTTGGATCTTTGATGATTTTTCTATAAAATTTCTAACAACAAAATAGAAATGTTAATACTAGAAAAATGCTATCACTTTCATTTGCACCTTGTAACTTGTTGAGCAAGGTGTGTATCATTATGTGAATATATGTTTTTACATTATATGTCATTTCGTCTTAGTGTAATGACATACACCAGAAAACAAATGGATTTTACCTTCACAAGTATGGTAATTAGTTTAAGGTTATAAACAAAGTTTACATCCATTTCAGACAAACATTTGATAAACTACGGAAGAATAGTTTATATTGCTTTACATTACAAACGATTATAATAAACTATAATAGGTATAGTTTATGTTTCATTACATTTCAAACTCTTTACCAAAGGTTTTCAGTTCACGTAAATCTGTTAATGAATAAATTTGTGAGACATTCGCTTCGTGTTACATCCATGTAACAAAATCAAAAGTCCTGTAAATTGTAACCAGAGTCTCTTGTAGGGAGAACGTGATAGTTGTGTATAGATCTATATTGGGTCTGACAAACCCACACCTGAGCTGCATGCAACAGCTAGACCGGCAGGTCTGTGGTGACAAGTGTCATTTAACTTGGGACGCCTGAAGAACGTCGTATTACGAGGCCGTCTGAGTCATAGTATGGTTATAATAACTCACATATGGTATTAACAAAACATAAGATTTACAGGTTTTACTTCTAAATTTAACGAGTTTACGTCGATTTAAACTTGCATAAAATTACTTTAAGTATGGTAAAATACTTGTACAGTTCGGTCTTGATTTTTAAGACTACAATGCATTACATAAGAAAATATGGGATCTTTCTTGAACAAACATCATACTTACAAGAAAAGGATTTTAGCATCGCGTCCAAAAGCTTATGAACTCACCAACTTAATTGTTGACACTCTTTCAAAACTACTTGTATTCTCAGGAAATCAATAAACAGGTAACCAAGTGCTTTTGAGGATTGGACGTAAAGCGTCAAACATTTCATTTTTGTCAACATAATGTAATTGATTTGGAAACATGTAAACGCATACAATGATGTAACTCTTTCAATTATATTTATGTTGGTTGTGTTTACTTTGATCACTATTTCAACTTGTTGTTATGATACTATACATGAAGTCCTCCACCCCCGGACGTTTCCGCCATCCTTGGTTTGGGGGTGTGACACTATAAGTGCGGCAAGACTGGGCACTTTGGCAGGGATTGTACTGCCCCTACCCCCACCATTCCGACATCAGACCTGATTTGCTTTCATTGCAATCATAAGGGCTATAAAAAGGCCAACTGCCCGAGATTGATAGCAGCAGCGCCAGTGGTGGCGCCAACTCCAGCGACATGCAGATTACTATTGGTCGGCATCGCAAGTCAGAGGCTCCAGTGGTGAGGAGTCGAGCCTTCCAGTTGACTACCGAGGAGGCACGCACCGCACCCGATGTGGTGACGGGTATGATTTCCTCTCCCTAGCTCTTATTATATGTTGATTATGATATTTATGTGCCATGTGGTGTGTTTTTTTAGGATCGTTCCATGTGAACGGGATACCAGTTCAGGTGTTGTTCGATTTGGGTTCTACCCGATCATTTGTCTCTCTTACGCTTAGCAGGAGGTTCCCTGAGTCTTCGTGTAACATCCCAATTTTCAAGACCAAAAATTTTGTTTTTAATTAAGTAACTTATCAAACGGTTTACTGAAAAACATCACGATTCATATCATTTCATAAAACATAGTCACGTGTCTCAAACCAAATCATAAAATAGTAATAATGTCATAGTACAATCCCAAGAATCTCATAATGCGGAAATATTGTGTGCGTGTGATGCGTTGCTACCGTGCCGGCTCCTTCCCCTTCGATGAAGAGGTACCTGAAATAAAACTGAAAACTGTAAGCACAAAGCATAGTGCGTTCCCCCATCATACCATATACCATACTATAAACATACTGTCAGACATATATGGGTTCCCGACCTACCTTGCTAGGCATACCGGGGTGTCTAACCTACTCCTATCAGACATACCGGGGTGTCCGACTGTAAGGTCCAAATATGGATCTTTACCAGTAGTTAAACAACAATCAATCACAGAATAAGAGTAAGATGAAAAGAAATCAAGCTTGCACACGATTATATTGAGAAAATCGTCTGGTACAACTCGATAGGACTCTATGGAATCAACAACCACTAAAAGACTAACACCTCCTCTATATATACAAGACACGATCATAAACTGGGTTTGCGACCGTAAAGAGAGTTTACGGTCGTAAACGTGTTTACGGTCGTAAACACACAAAAAGTTCAACAATCAACAAACAACCCATAAACACTATAACAGACTCATTCTGAACACAAAAACAATGAAAGCCTAGACCAAACCATTTCCAGGGTCCTTCAATCTCCCCCTTGGTTTGGATCTAGCTTAGACTCAATCCTTGTCGACCACCAGAACATCCGACGTTCCCATTGCGCCATTCCACATCTTCTTTTTCAATGATCTCAGCCACCATCGCCGTGTATTCTTTCGCCGCGGGCTCGAATATTGTTTCAGCCACCTTAATCTGATGAGTAGCAAGATGATGAATGTCCCATTTGTGAAATTGAAGCAAGTCCCTTTTCTCATAGAGACGGATGCAATCATCTTTAAGCTTGATGACAGCGGCATCTGTTAATTCATCATATACCCAATACAGCATGGATGCAAGAGAACCATCAGGGTAGTTTTGAAGAACAGGGACTTGTTTCACTTGTGCGGTAGCTGGCCACATCACTTGTTTAAGTGGCTGATCAGTCTGGGGATCAAGCACATTGGGGTGAACCTTGACGATTGACTGAGCAGTCTTCATCGAAGGAAATCCTTTAGCAACTTGATCTTCCAAAAACGATTTAGATTGGCTCGCCCTGGGATTATTTGAAGGATTGGAGAAAGGAGCCTTAGACAGCTCACTAAGATCAATCTTGGTAAAAGAGTCAAAGTCGTGAGCGTCTTTGTATAGTTCATTTTTGCCGCTCTTTCTCCTTACCATGAACATGTTCATCGTGTCATGGAATCCCCATGAGATGATTCCAGACCTGTCACCATAAATGTCTCTGAAGCGAGTTTCGCCCAGATCCGTAACAGTAACCTGTTGTTTATCCCAGGGCGCCTTATGATCTGCGCTTCGTTTGAATAGAAGTTGACCCTTTTCAGATTCCTGGGTCGACTTCTTGCGTTTCGAGGCCTTTCCACGTGGAGCTTGCTCTGGTTCCTTTTCAAAGCGGTTTACGACGGTGGTGGTTCTGATAGTTGTAGGAGCAATGGGAGCATCTTGATTAGGAAGATAAATCTGTGGCTCTTCAACAGATGACTTGAATTCGCCCCCAAACTTATCTTCCAGCTTTTTCTTCAAGTCATAGTAACTGGCTGTCAGAAGGCCAAAATGAGTCTGGAGATCTGTAATTTGTTTGGTCTTCGCAGCATTTTCTTCATTAAGTTCTGCCATTTGAATACTAAGCTGTGTGTTTTCAGCTTGAAGGCCTGTGACCTTAATGTCAAGCTCAATATTCCTCTGATCCAACTCGACATTTTTCTGACTCAGAGCATCGACCTGCTTCTGAAGACCAAAAAGTGTAAGACCTTCTTCTCCTGTGTTATCACCCCCTATATAAATTCCTTTGCCACGCAAGGGTGATGTTGAAAATGGTTCTCTGGCCAAGAGCGTTGCTAACTTGACAGAGGTAGCGTCGTGCTCTGGCCTCGGAGGAGAGAAGTCCGTTGGGAAGGACGAGCCACCGGTTTCGTAGAAGGTACTAGGACCTTCGCTGATTGGCTCAGTTGAGACTATGACAGGGGTTGTTGTTGGTGGAGCTGAAGCACTTTGAGTCACCAGTCTTGGGTCAAGTCTTCGTCTTTTGCTAGGAGGGGGTGTAGTTTGAGTGACTGGAGGATCACTTTCCATCGGCGCAGATGTAGGTAAGACAACATCAAGGGGAGGAATCCCTGACGTCACCACCATAGGAATTGCTATTTCCGCCGATGTTTTGGTTGGTGGAGGTGTAGCTTCGAGAACATTTTCTTCTTCCCTTGTCTCAGTTGCCAGTTTAGCAACTTCATTGACATTGTCGAGCAACTCATTGAGGTTTACCTCTATCAGGAAATCCTCGTTACTCCCAAAATTAACAGGAATTTCATCATTGTCAATACCTGTGAGATCCAGGTCTTCATACAAGTCAGTTTCTGACCCCGACCCCCTGTGAGAATCTTCTTGAACCCGAGTGGATGTCATTTCATGTTCCGAAGCTACATCAGCATTAACAGCTGGATCTTCTTCTTCTTCATGATCTGAGACAGTGATGACATTTTCAGAAATAACCCTCTCGGAGGAAGTTGGCTCAGATGACATTTTCTCTGACGTTCCATGTGACTCAGAAGACTCGTCAATTTCAGCAAATTTTCCAAATTTGACAGAGGATGCAATCCTTGAAAAACGACTTTGCCCTTTCTATTTTGCTTGATAAGACCAACTGTGTGAGGGCCCAAGGATTTGATATCCAACTTGTCACCATCCTTGACCATTTTTGGAAACTGATCGTCGACAAACACTTGAATAAGCCTTGGATAAAGTAGAAATGCATCTCTGGTCCCCCGGGTAATGGCGTTAATGTTCACCGAGAACTCATCAAGAATGAACTTTGAGAAATTAAACTTTATGCCAGCAGCCAAGGAGACAATTGCCCCGGTGTTTCTGAGAGAGATCTCATCGGCTCCTGATCTCCTGCCAGAAATGCAGCTCACGAACACGTGTGCCAGGAATCGCCAGTAAGGAGGCAGGAGCTTCTTCACTGTGGGAGGGTAGATACCCTCATATCCCATCCTCTCAAGAACCCTTTGTACATCTTCAATTCCAGTTTCAGTAGGGACATTAGATTCATCAGCGACAAGCAAAGTATTTCTGATGTACTCCTCCGTAATAGTGATCTTGCAACCTTTGACTATGGCTTCAATTGTTATCTCTCCGTTGACCTTTTCCATTTTTACAGTTTGCCAAAATTCCCGGATGATGTTTTGATAAATGACGGGATTTACTGTGATGACATAGGATAAGCAGCACTCCCTTAGCCTGTAGATCATGGATTTGAACTCCGCATGAGCGTGGAGGATCATCCAACACGATCGCCAAATTGTGCATATCCGCGAACTTAAGATTGGCCATTTTTCTGCACTAAACGAGCCAAGTAAGAAAACACAGGATTTTAACAAGTTAAATCATTTAGTTTTCTCAATTAGACAATTTATTTTGGCTTTTAAAATTAGTTTGACTACAAAATATTGGAGTTTATGATCAAAATAGTCAAACATTGGAGTTTACGGTCAAAGGAAGTCAATCATGGGTTTACGGTCAAAGATGGTCAACAGACCGTAAACTGAGTTTACGGTCGTAAGACCAAAACTCGGGTTTACGGTCGTAAGACCAAAACTCGGGTTTACGGTCGTAAGACCACTTTGGGTTTACGGTTCTTGAATGATCCGAAACCGTAAACTCCTCGTGAACAGTAAACGCCGACAAAACTTTAAGCTTCGATTACTCCTTCGTTTTTGGTCGGAATGGCGAATAGAGACCATATCATTGGTCGGATTCATCATACCTTTGAGGTGTACTAGGCCGATTTCTCAAAAACTTCAACAAAAATTTCGATGAGAGAGAGTAGAGAGAGAGAATGTGATTGCGGCTGTAAAGGGAGAGAAGGAGGTTGAAAAAGGTTTACGGAAGTAACCACTTTATTTTATACTTCCTCGAAATAACCAGACTCCCACACAGTGTAAAACACTGTCTTTTATCCCGATAAAATTTTTAAGAATAAATCTCTTGAGGATTTATTTAAAATAAAAACAAAATAAGAATAAAATAAAAATAAAATAAAATTAGAATAAAAATTAAAAATAAAATAAAACAAAGGAAAATTTAAATTTTGAACAAACAAAATTTATTTCAACACTACTAACAAGATCTTATGACACTGGGATCAAAGTTGTTAGGCAGCCCTTATTCGCTTGTCGATACCTTTCATCTTCACATCTTTATCTGGTCGATCGCCGGTATTGTGGTCCACTTAAGCACGAAAAATTATGACAGATTTAGGACATACTATTAGTTACAAGACAAAGTGATCCTAAGTTCCTAGATACTATTTCTTAGGGACCATTCAGCTGACGACGACCAGGGATATTGTTGTCCACCTAAACTGAGCAGCGAGACCTACAGACAATCTGTAAGTGTTCAATTGTTAATTGTACTAGAACATGGTTCCCGCTTCCTGATATGCTCCAGTAATCAGGGACTTCCAGAATACTCCTTACATCGGGTGAGCAGACAATCATTAAGATAGAAGATAGATTTAGAATGCATATGTTATACACCCAGGTCGGATTTCTTCCAATCACGCAGAGGGTGAAACATATGACTAACTGAAGTTTTAGAGGGATTGAGAAGTAGAATGATGCATATACTGTATACCAGGTCGGATTGTGAGTCACGCAAAGGAGACAGTATATGGCTAACAGATAGAAAGAATTGCATAGATAGAAGATGCAGAGAAATAGAATTGCATATGTTACAGTCCAGGTCGGATTTTGAGTCACGCAGAGGAGGCAACATATGACTAACAGATAGAGAGAAAGAAAACAATTTTCTACAAACCTAACTCATCGGAATTTACCAGTCGCCCCATCAATACCGGATTTAAGGACAGAATCCGCACATCGAGGAAAAGTTAATCCACGGTTCCAAGTACAGGTTCATTTAATGTGACGAGTAGATTCCCATATATATCTCCCTGCTCAACCTATCCAAGCGTCGTGTTGTCAGGCTAAACGGATCTAACTAGGTCAAGATTTGTTAAGTCTAACAATTTCTTAAGTTCAACTCTGCCAAGTCAAGTCCATTTAGAATCTTTCGTGCCTACCGACGCATCAAACCAGAGCAAAGACCCTTCAACTTTGGGTACGTTACGCAGACTCAGGTTGCCTGTTATCACATGATCATATCACTTCCCAGTCTTTTATCAACAAGCAAAACTGTTAGAGACAATATTTTTTTATTTTTCTTTATTTCTCCCCCTAAATTTGTACATGGAAGAGAATGAAATGACTGAAATGCTCAAATTTAAACTAAGAAAAACCTAAAAAACAATCCTCAAAACGAATCATTTTTAAAAATCCCACAAGCACATCGAATCGAGCTTTGTGAAAAGGCTTTGTGAACAAGTCCGCTACATTATTATCAGTGTGAACATGTTCTAGCCTAATGAGCGAACGCTCATAGCAATCTCTAATAAAATGAATTTTGATGTCAATGTGCTTGGTTTTGGAATGTTGGACAGGATTTTTAGCGATTTGAATAGCAGCCTCATTATCACAAAAAATGGGGGTTTCTAGATAATTCAAACCGTTGTCCAACAGCTGATGTTGGATCCATATGACTTGAGAACAACAGGCAGATGCAGCTACATATTCCGCTTCTGCTGTTGAGGTTGAGACCGTATGCTGCTTCTTGCACTGCCATGAGACCATTCTATCTCCAAGAAACTGGCATCCTCCTGAAGTCGATTTTCTATCAAGCTCACACCCGCCATAGTTGCTGTCTGCAAAAGCATAAAGGTCAAATTCGGGATTTTTCGGATACCAAAGTCCCAGTTTTGGGAAACCTTTGAGATACCAAAAAATTCGTTTAACAGCAATTAGATGAGAGAGTTTAGGATTGGCCTGGTAGCGTGCGCATTGACAGACCGCAAACATTACATCTGGGCGGCTGGCAGTCAGATACATAAGCGATCCGATCATTGATCGATAATACGTCTGATCTACGGATTCGCCTTCAAGATCAGGAGTCAGTAAAGGTCTCTCCGCCAAGGGTGTAAGAACAGTTTTCGCGTCTTGGAACCCGAACTTCTCCAGCATATCATCCACATACTTCGCTTGGTGAATTAGGATTCTGGTAGAAGATTGTTTGACCTGAAGCCCCAGAAACATGGTCATCTCCCCAAGAGAACTCATCTCAAACCTTTTCTTCATCACACCTTCAAATTCCTTGCAAAGCTGTGGACAGGTTGACCCGAAGATAATGTCGTCAACATAGATTTCAACTAGTATCTGATCATTACCCACATGCTTGATAAACAAAGTTTGATCAATGGTGCCGCGAGAGTATCCATGCTCGAGCAAATGCTTTGTTAGAGTCGCATACCATGCTCGAGGAGCTTGATGTAACCCATACAATGCTTTGTCCAACTTGTAGACACGATTGGGGAACTTTGAGTCAACAAACCCAGGGGGTTGATCAACATAAATTTCTTCCTTCACCTTGCCATACAAGAGGGCAGTCTTGACATCCATTTGGTAGACCGTGAAATTCATTTAGGAAGCATATGCAAGAAAGATGCGAATAGCCTCCAACCGAGCCACGGGAGCAAATACCTCAGTATAGTCAAGACCCTCAATTTGTCGAAACCCGCGAACCACCAGCCTTGCTTTATTTCGCACGATCACACCCGAATCATCTTGCTTATTACGATAGACCCAACGCGTGTCAAGAGCCCTTTTGCCCTTCGGTAAGTCAACCAACTTCCAAACCCCGAGCTTTTCAAACTGATTCAGCTCTTCATGCATTGCATCCACCCAGCTGGGATCATTCAAAGCCATGTCAACATTCTTCGGCTCTATTTGAGATATAAAGCAAGAGTAGAGACATGCATTAACGTCTCCACTCTGACTTCTGGTTTTAACTCCATCTCCCAGCTGGCCAATGATGTTATCGATCGGATGATCGCGTTGAATACGTGAGGGAATGTCTTGGCTGATATCATTGATAGAAATAGGAAGAGTGTGAATATTGAAACTTCCATCATTTACTGATTGATTCACATTAGATGAATCTGCTACAAACTCATTTGCGATTTCTTCGGGAAAGAGGAGTTCCATAAACGTTGGATTGACAGCGGAAGCGTCTCTGGACATGAACACTCTTTCAACGGGTGTAAGAGGTGTAGCATCAGTACTAGGAGTTCCATCTTGAACTTTAGACTCTAGACTATTAGGTTGATCAGATGGCTCCCCCTCCGGTGGAACAGAGGACTCCTCCCCAGATGGAGCAGAGGACTGCCCCTCAACCGTTGGAGGTCTGTAGACAACTTCTTCGTCTTCGTCTTCATACACGATCTTCGAACCAGAAGAGGATCCACTTGAACTATTTGAAGACACATTTAAAGATTTGAAAAGCGATGTGTAATCAAATAACCAGTCAGGACCCACTCGAGCGTCTGTTTCATTCTCCTCCAGCCAGCGTACGTCATAGGATTCGACTATCTGCTTAGTCTTCTTGTTGTAAACCCTATACGCGGTGCGCGCAGCATACCCTACAAAGTAACAGTCATCGGCTTTGGCGTGGAATTTAGGGTTGGATTCCAAATGAAGAAGGGTGCAGGGGCAGCCAAATACACGGAAATGGCTAATAGAGGGCTTGTGTCCATAGAGAATTTCATACGGTGTCTTCATCTGTGCTTTGTTGATTAGAACACGATTCTGCACGTAGCAAGCAGTATTAATCGCCTCGGCCCAGAAGAAAAAAGGTTGCTTGGAATCACAAAGCATCGTCCTTGCGGCGTCTTTCAATGTTCTATTTCTCCTTTCAGCAACACCGTTATGTTGATGTGTGTGAGCAGAGCTATATTGACGCACTATCCCCTTTTATGCGCAAAAATGGTCAAGAACCGAATTTTTGAACTCAGTTCCATTGTCAGTACGAAGCGCTTTCACTTGATTGTTGGTCTGTTTCTCAATCATCACTACGAACTTCTTTATCAGGTCAGCAACCTCCGCTTTGTTGGATAAGAAGAAAACCCACGTAAACCGAGAGAAATCATCGATTACAACGAGGCAGTATGAGCTTCTGTTGATGCTCAGGACGTTGACCGGACCAAATAGGTTCATGTGTAACAATTGGAGCACTTGACTTATTGAGTTGACATGCTTTGGCAAGTGTGGTTTCCGATGGTGTTTGCCTTGAGCACAGGAAACACACTTTTCAATTGTAATAAAGTCTCTGATGGGTAGGCCTCGGACCATCTCATTCTTGGCAAGACGATTCAAGTTTTTCGCGTTAGCATGACCGAGCCTTCGGTGCCACAGCATTGCATTTTGTTCGGCGACTTTTGAGAATAGGCAAGTGACTTGTTCAGGGAGATTGGTGTTCATGTCAATAATTTAAGCATTTCCATCCCGCTTAGATTTGACGAGGATCCATTCTCCCGGGATGACAATGCCTGGCTTTAAGATCATACATTCCTTGTCGGTAAAGTGGGTGGAGTAGCCTTTGTCGCAAATTTGGGAAACGCTCAACAAGCTGTGCTTTAACTCGGGAGCGAAGTTGACATTCTCAAAGCTTAACACTCCATTTGTAACAGTTCCTCTTTGCGTGATCTTTCCTCCATCTCCGCCCGCAAAGGAAACATACCCCCCATTAAAGGATTGAATTTCGCTCAATTGGGATATGTCTCCAGTCATATGCCGGGAGCAGCCACTGTCGACGTACCAGGGACGAACGACATTCCTCCGCAACTGTCCCTGCAAAATGAGCGGAATCATTTAGATTTAGGAACCCAGGTCATTACAGTCCTGGGTTTCCTTTTTACTTTCTCTGAATTAACATTTAAAGATTTCAAACTAGGATCCTCATTCCTAATTACTTCAGAGGGTGGCAAAGATGGATTAGAAAGTGATTTAGGCTTCCATTGAAGTTTAGGTTTTACAACATTCTCTTGTGGTTTTGAAATAGATTTCTTAGGAGTTTGCACAAAGCTTCTGGATGTTCTACCAGAAGTGGTTGAAGATCTAGAATTGCTTTTTGACGAAACCGATCTTGGCAGAGCCTTGTTCGTTTTTGGCAAACTCTTATGACTTTTGTTGATAAAAACCTTTTTATTCTTTTGAAAAACAACTCTTTTTCTACTTCGGTCATCTTTCCAATCATCAATTCGAGAACAATTTCTTGAAGATTTTCTAATTAAAGATCTTCCTCGAGATTCGTTCTCTCCTCTTGGTGACAGATAGTTTACAAAGATCCTGTTATGGCAATTCCTAGCTATGTGACCACCAACGCCACAATTAAAACAAGTCTGTTTATTATTTGAACTTGTGTTACACTTATCAGATTTATTTTCTTGATGGTCACTCTTACTTTTCTCAGAGGAGCATACATGAGAGACAGATTGTGATACAAGTGAGGGTGCCTCAGAAGGTATGACATGTGGAATTGATGATTTTCATGAGAATGGCCATCATCAGAATTACCAAAAAGTTCATCAAACATATCAAAGAAATTGAATTCAACAGAATCAGAAATAGGAACATCACACAAAATACTATCAGTCTTAACATCAGAATCACAAATACGAATAGAAACATCAGAAATAGGAACAGAAACAGAAACACCAACTCCATGCTTTGCCTGATCTAAAGGATGATCTGCAGAGGAAGAAGAAGCGTCAGTACTTTCAACATTTATAAATCCTCCTGAAACGAAGCCAGATGGATTGCCATAAACCATAAAAGATTCATTGGCAATCTCATCTTTGGACAAGGGTTGATACTGATAGGTATGATTATATGGAGGAGGCACGCTATCATATCCTAAACCCTTAGACTGATTTCGTTTAAAATCCATGCAGTGATCAATCATGGTGGCAACTACCTCGCTTGATCCATCAAATTTTTTAAAAGCAAAGTTTGCAGAATTAAACCTTTCCTTCAATGTATCAAGCTCGGCAGTTAGCGCATCATTTTGTCTTTTAACATAATTGTACAATTCACATTTCTCACTGTACTCTGCCTGGATTCTTCTAAAATCGTTTATCTTAGCTTCTAATTGGACTTTAAGAGGCTTTTGTCCTTTCCTAAGTTGGTAGCCCTCATATCTAAGGTCCTCTACTTCTCTACGCAATAATTAGACTTCATCACGAAGAACTTTAACATATTCTTTACATGCATAAGAACAGGATGGTAGGGTTACCTCGCTTCTCTTGGGCTCAGAAGAAGTAGACGCCATGAAAGCAAACTGCAGCTCCATCATTTCTGCCTCGGGATCAACTTCATCAGTCTTTAATGAGGCATCATTGATCTGAGCAAGGTGAGCATTTTCTGGCCCTGAAATGTTCAAAGCCTGAATCTGGTCCTCCCAGTCAAAAGACTGAGCAACCATAGCGGTCTCACCATTAGCTGCAGCACCTGCACGGTTGTTTCCCACTACTACCATCATTCTGTTGTTGTTGACCCTGCGATCTGGTTTAGGACATTCACGTGCAAAGTGACCCGGCTCGTGGCAGTTGAAACATCTCAGCGTGCTCTTGTTGAATCCCACCTTCTTGTCAGCATTCATGCCCCAATTGCTCTTCCCAGTCTTCTTAGCAAACTGCTTGGCCCTGAAAACAGCCATAACAATCTGCCACGTGATGTCCATCTCTTCTACGTCTTCAGGATGAATCTGGTCCAGGTCAGCAAATGACAGCTGAGGTGGAAGCTCTCCAGCTACAAAAGCATTATAGCAGTTAGCAAGCCTAGTAGCTAGAGCCAGATTTTCATCAGTATCCTTAGGGTTTGAGGAAGAGGCTACAGTAGGTACATTTGGGGAAGGAACAACTTGTGGGGAGATAAATGGTTGATTCTGAGGATGAGGAGTAGGTGATGCAGCAGCGAAGGTCTGAATTTGAGGTGGTTTAGCAGTAAACCCTTGACCTGAAGAGGACATGATTGAGGAAAGAGCATTGTTGGATGAGATCCCAAGATTTGTAGTAGAATATGAGCTCACGTGATTGATCTCTCTCTGTTTGTCATCAATATCACAAGATTTGATGATTGCCATGGTTTCAGCAAGAGTGACGCGGTTTAGATCCTTAGACTTCTTGATCACAGCAACATTCATATCCCATGATATGGGAAGAGCATTGGGAAGTTTTTTGTTGATTTCTGACTTGGTCAAGTAAATCCCAAATATGTTCATATCCGTTGTGAGAGTTGTGAACCTCTGCAATTGAGCCTCAAGAGTCTCTCCTGGAATGTAGTTGAACATGTTGAACTTTTGTCTCAACATGTCCTGGTGACTCTCCTTCATATCCTCATTGCCCTCATAAACTTGAATTAGGGCTTCCCATAGATCTTTAGCTGAAGTGTACTCACGAAAACCTTGAGCAATATCAGGAGATAATGCCATGGTTAAAGTGGCTAAAGCTCTTTCTTGCTCTTCTATTTTCTCAAACTCCTCATCAGTGTAGTTTTCAACCGCCTTGTCAATCACTTGGCCTGCAACTGTCATAGTGATTCTAATAGGGCCTCTAAGAATGCTTCTCCATACCTTAAAGTCCTTCATTTTGATGTACTTTTCAATTCTATACTTCCATTCGGGGAAACCATCCGCATACATCAATCTTGGAATTCGTGTGGTGGTGCCCATAACAGCGTCAAGTTCATGGAAATGATTTTGACCTTGAGAATCCATTTGAGATTAATCAAATTAAGCAAATTCAGCTCAAAATTTGAGTTTACAATTGAAAGGGTTTACGACCGTAAACCGAGTTTACGGTCCAGATGATTTCGACTGTAAACGGAGTTTACGGTTCTGAGCTTACGACCGTAAACTGTGTTTACGGTTGAACAATTTACGGTTTGTGAGTTTGCGGTTTATGTGTTTACGGTTCTCGAAGCTTGGTTTACGGTTTATGAAGATTCAGTGTTTACGATTCTTGATGTTTTTGATTCAATAACCGTAAATGGAGTTTACGGTTGACAGCAAACTCCCAGAAAACCCTTATGAATACGATTTTTCAGTAGAAACGATTCCCTTCACTATGTAAACACTAACAGCAGGTTCGAACTTCAAAGATATCGGTTGAAATAGCCCAAAAATCGTTTGAAAGAAGATTTAACACCGGTTTTTCGCTCTGATACCAATTGTAAGGTCCAAATATGGATCTTTACCAGTAGTTAAACAACAATCAATCACATAATAAGAGTAAGATGAAAAGAAATCAAGCTTGCACACGATTATATTGAGAAAATCATCTGGTACAACTCGATAGGACTCTATGGCATCAACAACCACTAAAAGACTAACACCTCCTCTATATATACAAGACACGATCATAAACTGGGTTTGCGACCGTAAACAGAGTTTACGGTCGTAAACGTGTTTACGGCCGTAAACACAGTTTACGGTCGTAAACACACAAAAAGTTCAACAATCAACAAACAACCCATAAACACTATAACAGACTCATTCTGAACACAAAAACAATGAAAGCCTAGACCAAACCATTTCCAGGCTCCTTCACCGACCTACCCCTCCGGTTTATCTCACCCGGTTACGGGGACTATTTCACCCCTACTACTACCGCATAATATCACAACATAATCATACTATCTAGCATAGCTGGGTACTAAGCTACCCCTTTGGCCCTATCGACCGGTAACCGGGGACTATTCCCCCTACTACCACTATCACATAACATCATATCATACTAGCATGTAAAACACATCAGATAGTGGAAAACCCAAGTAATTATCACAAAGACAACTACTCGACAAACAATCCCTACTAGTGGGCCGGTATTGTGGCCGTAGACCCACTTCTACAGGAAGACAACTCACCTCGTAAAGCTGAGTGTCGAATCTCACGGGAAGTAATCTCTAACAGCTGCTCCGGTGACTCCCGGCTATCATAATCATAATAACACTTAATCAGAATCCATAACACTACTTATGGTAAAGTGACCATTTTACCCCCTTAGCCTAACTTAAACCATTCCTAAGGCCCAATTCTAACTTATTAAACCCAATGCACCGATGGTCCATCAAAGGCTCCCTAAGGCCCACTAATGGCCCAATTTTCTAAATTGGGCCCAACTATTCAAATGGGCCTTTTCACAAGTCCAATAAATCGTTAGCCCAAATTGAATAATCTCGAGTGGCCCAATATGGCCCAAAAGGCCCAGTACTTCTAATTCCAAATTCCCAGGCCCAGAACTATACTCCACAGTGGGCCACAGGGCCCAATAGTCCAGGCCCAGCCCTCTAAGGCCCAAAAGCCCAATGTATCCACTCTGCATGCGTACGTGCGGCGTACGTGGCACATACGCCCAGCGTACGCTGACCTTGACCGCAGACGGGGAAATGACCCACTAGGCGCAGTGTACCAGCGTGTATGCTTAGCATACTGGCCAGCTTTCTTGGTACTTTATTTGTGACTTAATCCATTAAGTCTTCACGTCCAGAATGTAGATCCATGTCGTTTAAGACCTCCTAATCCATAAAGTCACAAACTTTTTGTGCTTGCATGCATGGTTGAGGTTCAAAACATGATTTTGGTCCTTTAACAAGCTTTAAGACCATCAAACACTTACATGGTTTTGGCTTAACCATCAAGGTCCGAGTTTTATGACTCTAAATGCCTCTAAGAGCTCAAAAGGACAGCTCTTTTGGTCTGAAGCTAACAAGATACAATGTAACACCGGATTCCTGGTACGATTTTATTTAAGTATTTTCTTAAATTTTTGCCATGAACTCGGCGAGTCTGCGTCCCGACTCGCCGAGTAGCAGCGAGGTGGACACGGGATTTAAGCTGGGAACTCGGCGAGTCGACATATGGACTCGGCGAGTCCACCTGTCTGGATAAAACTCTATTTTCAGACATTGCACCCTATTTTACCCATTCTAAAACACCCATTTCGTCCCATTTTCCTCCCAGAGAGCAGTAGAGAACAACCCTAGCTCCTTTAGTGTTCTTGAGTGATTTTGATCTTCCAAAGAAGGTTTTGGAGCTTAGAAGAAGAAGGAGGAAGTTGGAGTGTTCCAGAAGTGAAGGTAGATCCGAAATATACTCTGGGGAAGGCATCAAATCAGGTAATAAAACCCTCACTTTGCTCATTAGCTCTTAGGTTCCTTTTTGTCCCCAATGGTTGATCTTCAAGCCTTAAAACCCCCAGATTTCGTGTGTATATGTGATAACCAGACCGTAGGAACTAAGACCCATGAGTTGGATCAGTTGCATGTCTCAGATTTGGCCAGATTGGGTGAAGAGTCGAAGGGAACTCGGTGAGTGCCAAAGTGCACTCGGCGAGTTCCATGAAGATGGCCTTAGACTCGACGAGTTGGATGAACAACTCGGCGAGTCCTATGAAGATTGCGTGGTACTCGGCGAGTTGTTCTTCAAACTCGGCGAGTCATATGAACTGTCACTAGGATAAGAAGGGTTTAAGTGTAGGAGGTCCAACCCTTCGTAGTCGCACGTGGAATTAGCAATTTAACGTGTAGCTATAGTCCCAGAATCTCCAAATCTCCAAGGTTGATGTTCTGATGGAAGATTGGAGTGAATTGTGAGATCTGTTCGTCGGACTCTGCGAGTCCCCCCTTGGACTCGGTGAGTCCAGTTGCGGGTTTGTTAGTTGTGCCCGTTTAGCGAGTCAGGCTGACTCAGTGAGTGGGAACAGGGACCCGATGAGTCAGAGTCGGGCAAGACGTAGAAGGACTCGGCGAGTCGCTATATGGACTCGGCGAGTCCAGTCAATCAGAGAGTTGACTTTGACCAAGAAGTTGACTTTGACCAGTCATTTGACCTAAGGGGTATTTATGAGTACCTAATCCATGATTACAGATTTATAGCCGGAGGGTTACCGGTGCGGCAGCCAGGCGTAGGTTGAGCGGGTTTTCAGCAGCTACCCTCGAGGTGAGTTACCTTCCAGTAAAAGTGGGTCTAAGGCCACAATGTCGGCCCACTAGTAGGAGTAGTATGATAGATGACTGTCTGTGTGATAATCATCTAGGTTTGTTACTACCTGATATGCTTTATGTGCTAGCAGATTATGATGTATGGGTTATGTGATATGTTATTATGTGGTAGTAGTAGTAGTAGGGGGGTGAAACAGTCCCCGATCCGGTCGACAGGACCGAAGGGGTAGGCCAGCACCCAGATATGTCAGGCAGTATCCGGTCGACAGGACCGAAGGGGAAGGTCGGGCACCCAGAAATGCCCGGCAGACATGTATGCTATGTGATTGTATGGTATGAGGTTCGTTGGGGGAACTCACTAAGCTTCGTGCTTACGTTTTATAGTTTTGTTTTCAGGTACCTCTTCAGCTAGGGGAAAGGAGCCGGCGCGGTAGCGGCATATCACACACACTCTTGTTTCCGCACTATGGATTTTCTGGGATGTACTCTGAATATTTTACTATGATGTTACCGGTTTTCAGACATGAATTAATATTATGAATGTTTTGTAACGATGTTTTTATGTATTAACCTAATTTAAAAATGAAATTTTTAGCTGGTATTTTTGGGATGTTACATACAAGTAACCTCAACAATGGAGTCCAAAAGTGACATTAAACACTCCTATAAACAAATCTAAGCATGCAATGGTCAAGTTTCGAACTTGATACCTCAAAAGGGTCAGAAAGGATGTCAATCCTCTGGATCTACTAGCTCCTCTTGAATCCTAGCCTCTTCCTCAACCTCCTTTTCTTCTAAGAACACCAAAATCACACAAAGAAGCTCTCAAATGGAAAAAATACACAAGAGTGGTTTAGGGTTTTCCAGGTGGCTGATTAAGGGTGTAAGGGAGGCTGGTCCAAGGGCATAATGTCCTTTATATACGGATCAAACCCTAAAAGTTAGGGTTTTAGACTCTGCGCGCGTACGCTGTGCGTACCCTTTGGTGCATTAGGCGTACGTCCATGGCTTCCGCCTTACAATTCCTTGAGTACGATGAGCGTACATGGCAAGGTACGTCCCGCATACGTGCTTCCTCAGCCCAAACACAAAGGCCCAAAGGTCCAATCCCAAACTTTATAAAGCTAATAACTATAAATAAATACAAGATTAGTGCCTTATAAATCCCGGATGTTACAAATCTCCCCCACTTGAATTAGTCTTCGTCCTCGAAGTCCGTTGTTGCTGCTGGTATTAGCTCGGGGTAGTGCTCCCTCATCTCGTCCTCCGGCTCCCACGTCCATTCTGAACCCTTTCGGTGCTGCCACTGCACCTTCACCAGCTCTACTTCCTTGTTCCTCAGCGGCTTCGTCTTCCTATCTAGAATGGCTATAGGTCGCTTGATGTAGTTCAAGCTTTCATCCACCTGAATATCCTCGAGAGGCACCACCGTAGAGTCGTCTACCAAGAACTTCCGCAACTGGGAGACGTGGAAAGTACTGTGAATCTGGCTAAGCTCGGCTGACAGATCCAACCTGTATGCCACCTTGCCCACCCGGGCTGCAACTCTAAAGGGACCGTTGTACCTGGGGCCCAACTTGCCCCGCTTCCTGAATCGGATGGCACCTTTCCAAGGTGACACCTTCAGGAGGACGATATCCCCGACCTGGAATTCCAGGTCCGAACGGTGCTTGTCGGCATAACTTTTTTGCCGATTCTGAGTAGTCTGAAGCCTGCTCCGAACCTGCTGGATCCGCTCCGTCTTCTTGAGTACCACTTCGGTACTCCCCATGACTCGCTGCCCAACCTCACCCTAACATATCGGGGTCCTGCACTTCCTCTCGTACAACATCTCAAAGGGAGGACGATCGATACTTGCGTAATAGATGTTGTTGTAGGAGAACTCAGCCAATGGAAGGTAGGTATCCCAGCTACTACCGAAGTCTAAACACATGATCACAGTATATCCTCCAAGGTCTGGATGGTCCGCTCGCTCTGACCATCTGTCTGCGGGTGAAAAGCGGTGCTAAAGTGCAGACGAGTACCCAACTCGTCATGGAATTTCTTCCAGAATCTGGAAGTGAACCGTACATCTATGTCTGAAATCACGGAGACTGGCACTCCGTGTCGAGCTACTACCACTCGGATGTAGATATCGCCAGCTTCTCGGCCGAGATGCTCTCCTGGATCGGTATGAAATGAGTAGTCTTGGTCAACCGATCCACGATGACCCAAATCAAATCCACCCCTCGTGCAGTTCTGGGAAGCTTTGTGATGAAATCCATAGTATTATCTTCCCATTTCCACATAGGGATATCCAACGGCTGTGTCTTTCCGTGAGGCTTCTGGTGCTCGGCCTTGACCTTGCTGCAGGTCAGGCATCTCTCGACGTACCAGGCTATATCCCGCTTCACGCAGGGCCATCAGTAATCAGGACGAAGATCTCTGTACATCTTCGTCGCCCCGGGATGAATGGAAAATCGGGATTTGTGCGCCTCCTCCATCAGAACCTGGAGCACATCCCCATGATATGGAACCCACACCCTGCAGTGTAGTGTCAATAATCCTCGGTTATCGTAGTCGAAGGAGGAAACATGGCCCACAATACGCTCGCTCTTCCGATTTTCCTCCTTCATAGCCTCCTGTTGGGCCTCTCGGGTCTGCTCTAACAGTGGAGTCACTACTGTCATCCGTAAGCAAATGTCTCTAATCGGGGCTGCCTTGCGGCTAAGAGCATCAGACCTAACATTGGCCTTGCCCGGGTGGTAGAGGATCTCACAGTCGTAATCCTTCACCACATCTAGCTGCCGACGCTGCCTCATGTTTAGATTCGGCTGATCCATGAGGTACCTCAGACTCTTGTGATCCGTGTAAATGGTACAACAGACCCCATAGAGGTAATGTCGCCAAATCTTGAGGGCCAAGATTACCGCCACCAACTCCAAATCATGCGTCGGGTAGTTTGCCTTGTGAGGCTTCATCTGCCTTGAAGCGTAGGTGATGACATGCCCTCTCTGCATCAATACTGCGCCCAAACCCGAAATGGATGCATTACAGTATAATACAAAATCCTCCACGCCCTCTGGTAGGGCGAGGATCGGCGCCTCGTATTGTCTCTGTCTCAATGTCTCAAACGCTGCCTGCTGCTCAGGCCCCCATCGAAATACAACGGCTTTCTTCGTCAGTCGGGTCAAGGGTACAGCTATCTTGGAGAAATCATGAATGAATCTCCGGTAATAGCCAGCCAATCCCAGGAAACTCCGAATCTTAGATGGAGACTTCGAAACCTCCCATCTCATCATGGCCTATACTTTGGCCGGATCGACCAATATCTCGTTCTAGTTGACAAGGTGCCGCAGAAACTGCACCTCGCACAACCAGAACTCGCACTTGGAGAACTTGGCATACATGCTCTCCCTCCTCAGGGTATGCAACACCTCCCGCAAGTGCTCCTCATACTGCTCCTGCGTCTCGGAGTAAACTAAGATGTCATCGATGAAAACTATCACAGACCGATCCAACATCGGTCTGCATACGCGGTTCATGAGATCCACGAACGTGGCAGGAGCATTGGTGACCCCGAAGGGGATCACCACGAACTCGTAGTGGCCATAGCGAGTCCGAAATGCAGTATTCTATACATCATCGTCTCTGTCCCTCATCTGATGGTAGCCTGAACGTAAATCTATCTTGGAAAACCAAGATGCCCCTGTAGCTGGTTGAAGAGATCATCAATCCTCGGGAGTGGGTAACAGATCTTCACTGTTACCTTATTCAGCTCCCGGTAATCTATACACATCCGATGCGATCCGTCCTTCTTTTTCACGAACAGAATCGGGGTTCCCCAGGGTGAACTGCTCGGTCTGAGGAATCTCTTGTCTAACAGCTCCTGCAGCTGTGTAGACAACTCCTGCATCTCGAGAGGAGCCAACCGATACGGTGCCTTGGATATCAGAGCCGCACCAGGGACCAGGTCGATCCTAAACTCCACTTGTCTCTCTGGAGGTATCCCAGGCAAATCCTATGGAAACACATCCGGGTACTCTCACACCACTGACACATCACTCACAGTCGCCTTTCCCTCCTCCCAGGTATCCATGACGTAGGCGACGTATCCAGCGCAACCCTGCCGAAGGTAGCACCTAGCCATCACTGCTGAGCATAAAGCTGATCTGCGCTGTGGCCTCTTGCCCTGAATCACCAGCTCTCACTCACTTGGGGTCCTGACGCGTACCAACTGCTGCACGCCATCAATCACAGCCCCATTAGGGCTCAACCAGTCCATACCGATGATGACCTTGTTCCCACGCAATGGTATGGGAACCAAGTCTACCAGGTAGCGCTCCTCGAACAGCCTCAAAACAAAATCTATGAAAACCTCTGATGCTCGAACTGATTGGTCATCCGCACTCTCGACCTCAAGAGGGCAATCCAACATGCCCGAAGACTCAGGGAACCTCTTGCTAAGTGCAAGAGAGTCAAATTATCGGGTAGCACCCGAATCGAACAATACCTAAACTGGAATACCGTTCACATGGAACGATCCTAAACAAAACACATAACATGGCACATAAATATCATAAAGAACATATAATAAAAGCTAGGGAAAAGAAATCATACGTGTCACCACATCGGGTGATGCGTGTGCCTCCTCGGTAGTCAATTGGAAGGCTCAACTCCTCACCACTGGAGCCTCTGACTTGCCCTACCGGCCATCAGTGATCCGCAGGGTCACTAGAGCTGGCGCCGCCACTAACGCTGCTGCTATCAATCTCGGGCAGTTGGCCTTTTCATGGCCTCGCTGGTTGTAGTGAAAACACAGCAACTCCGATGTCGGAATGGTGGGGGTAGGGGCTGTACAATCCTTGTTGAAGTGCCCCGTCTTGCCGCACTTGTAGCAGCCCGATGACCCTAGTCTACAAACCCCCTCACGTCGCTTACCGCACTTCCCGCAGCGGCTCCGAACCTGATGGCCCTTCGACTTAGAGTCGAACCCTTTGGTTTTATTCCCTGAAACCCCAGTACCCTGTTTGGTCTCTGCCTTCCTCTTCCTGTGGTGCTCTATATCAATCTCCCTCTCCCTCGCCCTGGCAATCATGGAATCCAGGGTCGGGCACACTGAGTAACTGACATGCTCCCGAATATCAGCTCTCAACATGTCATGATAGTGGGTTTTCCGCATCTCCTTATCTCCTGCATACAGAGGAACTAATAAGGCCCTCTCCCGAAACTTGGCGGTAATCTTCGCGACCGTCTCAGTAGTCTGTCTGATGTCAAGGAAGTCCCTGGACAACTGCTGAAGCTCCACAGTCGGAGCAAACTCCTCCCTAAACCTGGTCAAAAAGTCAATCTAGGTCATAGCATCGATGGCTGAGGCTCCCAAAGAATTACCAACCGACTCCCACCAATCTCTAGCCTGTGTCACGGAACGAGTTTCTAGAAAATTCCACGATCATCTAGAGAACTCTGGAACGATCAAGTATACTCGAGAAGTCTCCGAAGAGATCAAGAATGCTCTACGGGACCATGGAAGATACAAGAATATTATAGATGTCCATGGAACAAAGGAGAACGATCCGGAATAATCAAGAAGGCACTAGACGAAGCTAGAACGACCCGGAAGACTTTGGACCGATCTAGAACACGCTAGATCATACAAGAATGATTTGGATAATGTCGGGACGACCTAGAGATTTCTAGAACATCGTAGACAAGTATACCATATTCTAGAGTCTTGTAAAATCCATGTATATAATAGGAAGAGTCTAGATTAGTCAAGACTGATCGGGACCTAGAAACTTCCATTTGAGGAGGTGTAAGGTTCCTATAAAATAGGGAGAAGGGCTCATTTGCCCAAACCATCGAGAAGTTGCCTTGTAAAGAAGTTGAGTTATATAATAGAAGCTTTCTTGAAGTGTCCCTTGTCGTAACTCTTGATTCCTAAGTTCGGTAGTACATCTAGATCGTCGAAGTTAGCCTGACTTAGTCGGAGAAGCACTAAGTGGCACACGATATTGACTAGTCTAAAAGAGTCATCCCGTAACAAGTGGTATCAGAGCCAGAGGTCGTACGAGCAAGAGATCGTAGCAATGGAAGGAGGAAGTGATGTAGCTAACATTGCCCATGTCGCCGAAGAGAAGGGAAGGAAGTCCAGGAGGAGGGACCAATCCGTTGACCCTTTGGCAAGCTTAGAAAACAAGCTTACAAAGGTGGAGATTACCGTAAGTGAGATCCTTGAGTGGAAGGATACCGTCGATCAATTCGTTGCTGAGATAAGTGACACGAGCGATGGATTGAAGGAGACCATCAGTGTCATCAAGGAAGAAGTCCTTGGACTTATCAACACCTTGCGGAATGAGTTCCGTGAGAAGGTAGACGCATTACAAGCCGAAGTAAGCTTGTGCAAGGCAGCAATCGCCGGAGGGACCATTGCGAGAATGTTGCCGCACACAGAAGCACCCAAACCATTGAAGTATGGAGGTAAACGAGATCCCAAAGAACTTCGCGAATTCTTTTGGTCGATGGAATGCTACTTCAATGCTAGTCAAGTGAAGGACGACAAGACGAAGGTAGATACAACCGTACTTTTTCTATGCGAGAGTGCAGCTCTATGGTGGCGAAGGAAGCACGGTGATATTTAAAAAGTATTATATACCATAGACACATGGGAATAATTCAAGAGGAAAATTAAGAGATAATTCTGCCCACATCATGCTGAAGACATAGCGATGAACAAACTTCGTGGGCTAAAGCATATTGGATCCATTCGAGACTATATAGTCGAGTTCACGAGCTTGATGCTAGAGTTACCAGACATGCAGGAGAAGGACAAACTTTTCTATTTCATGGATGGACTACAATCTTGGGCCTACAATGAGCTCAGGAGGAGAAATGTCAAAGACGTCGACGAAGCTATTGTCGTGGCAGAAGACCTAATGGAATTTCGAAAAGAAAGCATGGTTAAGAAGAATAGTGGGGGAGAACAAACTATTTCAGAACCGGAACCAAAACAAAACACACCCCAACCTTTGAATACGAAAGGAAAAAAATCGAAGGAAAGAACGGAAGGAGATCAAGTGCTACTTGTGTGATGGTCCTCACTTGATCCGAGACTGTCCGAAGAAAAAGACATTTTATGCGATGGTGTAGCAAGAAGAAGAAGAAAAAGAAGCTCACATGAGTTCCATGCGACTTTTGAAATCTATGACAAAAGACGAGACAAGGGAATCGAAAGGGAGTGGTTCTAAGGTAGGAAGTCTCATGCTAGTCGAAGCCAAGTTGAATGGAGGAAATACTAAAGCGCTAATAGATTCAGGCGTGACTCACAACTTCCTTTTTGAAAACGAAGCAAAGAGATTGGGAATCCATTACCTGAAAGAAGAAGGCCAGTTGAAGGTTGTCAATTCCCCCTCCAAACCTATGCTAGGAGTTTCACGGGCAGTACCCATGAAAATCGCAAAATGGGAAGGGAACATTGACCTAGTAGTCGTACCGATGGATGACTATAACATGGTATTAGGAATGGAATTCCTAGACAGAGTACGTCCATGGTCATTTGAAAGTGATAACACGAGTAGAAAGGAGTAGAACAAGGTCTCGAACGCTATCATCGATGAAGTTTAACAAATACCTTAAGGAAGTTGGGAAGATACGGGAAAATACCCTAAGTTGGATGAAGGAAGATGATTCACAAGCGACTAGTGATCGAACCAGGAAGTATGTGAAGCCAAACCACATAGTTCGAGGTGTCGACCCATATCGGTGCAAGACGGAGTCACGATTATCCTTAAGAATTCCTCTGATATATCGTGAGGCTACGAGAAAACCCACAACAGGGGAGGAAGTAAGAATACAAGTGACACATGTAAAAAGACTTGACGAGGACGTCAGGAGTTTAAGTGGGGGAGGGTGTCACGGACCGAGTTTCTAGAAAATTCCACGATCATCTAGAGAACATTGGAACGATCAAGTATACTCGAGAAGTCTCCGGAGAGATGAAGAATGCTCTACGGGACCTTGGAAGATACTAGAATATTATAGATGTCCATGGAACAAAGGAGAACGATCCGGAATAATCAAGAAGGCACCATACGAAGCTAGAATGACTCGGAAGACTTTGGAACAATCTAGAACACGCTAGATCATACAAGAACAATTTAGATAATGTCGGGACGACCTAGAGATTTCTAGAATATCGTAGATAAGTATACCATACTCTAGCGTCTTGTAAAATGCATGTATATAATAGGAAGAGTCTAGATTAGTCAAGAATGATCGGGACCTAGAAACTTCCATTTGAGGAGGTGTAAGGTTCCTATAAATAGGGAGAAGGGCTCATTTGCCCAAACCATCGAGAAGTTGCCTTATAAAGAAGTTGAGTTATATAATACAAGCTTTCTTGAAGTGTCCTTGGCGTAACTCTTGCTTCCTAAGTTCGTTAGTACATCTAGATCGTCGAAGTTAGACTGACTTAGTCGGAGAAGCACTAAGTGGCACACGATATTGACTAGTCTAGAAGAGTCATCCCGTGACACCTGTCCCTCGAACAACCGGCAGCATACCGAACCTTTGACCCCTATGGGCAGAAGCTCGTCAACTGGGCAGACTCCATGTCTGCGATCCATCTCCTGGCAGCAATGGGATCCTTCACCCCATGGAAGTCTGGCGCACTGCATCCCCTGAAGTCCTTAAAGCACAGTATGTGCGCCCCTGACTGGCTAGGTGCCTAATCACTCCTAAACGCCCTGAGGTGATCCTCCATCAGCTCGATAATCCCCTCCTTGACTGAATCGAAAGTCACCAGGGTCGACTCATGGATGCCTATGGTGATCTCAGAAGCAATGAACTCACCGGGTCCCTCATCAACTGGCTCGGCACCTGATCCTGATCCCGATCCTGAACCTCCTCCTCCGTGTCGCGTAATCATCACCATTCTAAAACAAAACACATAATCGCCAGGGTCATACATAACCTCAGGAGGTCTCACATACTACAAGTTCCCTGGTTCTATCTCGTCCCTCCTTGACTCGAGTATGGATCCTCTGCTTTTAGTAGTACGGGCCCATACTACCTTCCGCATCTATATGTACTTTCCTCAATGATTGCCTTGACTTTACCAAGTCCCTTCTACTACTACTGCTCTCTACACAAATCTCATCCTAGGCTTACCCAAGGGTAACTCTCCGACCTACTCTTCGCCATCAACTGTATAAGGAATTCCTGCCACCTTTACCTAACGAGCTTGTGAATACCATTACATATCGCTAAGACCAGATAATTCTTCGAATGTGAGGTCCTACCCTACAACGGTTGGACTCAAACAGGAGCTGCGCAATAGGGCTAGACCTAACCTTCTAAAATTATTTAGTCCTCGCAATATGTAACTTAACGTATTCATTCACTAGTTAGCTAAAGATAACTAGAACTCCTAAAAGCACAAAGCAAGCAACATTCGAGCATTGAGTAACCATGCCAAGCATATCCTATTTAGGCAATCATATTACTGATTAATCAGTTCTAGTATATAATTCAATAAGCACACATAGTAGGCACATAAGGCATCTTCCTAGATCCTTAGCCCTAATCTAGCATGCAATTCTCATACAAAGGCAACAAGTATATAAGGCATCATTCCTAGATCATTAGCCCTAATCTAGCATGCAGTTCTCATAATCATATCACATCATAACATAACATGTATGGGTATCTTGGGGAAAACTTACTTGAGCTCGGCTGGTCGCACACATCATACACCTTGTTCTTTCTCAAAATCTTTTTATTTTAATTTTTAGAAAAACTATTTTCTCTTAAAAACCTTTCAAACCCTCGATTTGAGTCCAGACACCCCCAGAGGCGTGTCTGAATCCCTCAAACCAAGGCTCTGATACCAACTTGTAACATCCCAATTTTCAAGACCAAAAATTTTGTTTTTAATTAACTTATCAAACGGTTTACTAAAAAACATCATCGATTCATATCATTTCATAAAACATAGCCACGTGTCTCAAACCAAATCATAAAATAGTAATAATGTCATAGTACAATCCCAAGAATCTCATAATGCAGAAATAATATGTACGTGTGATGTGCTGCTACCGTGCTGACTCCTTCCCCTTCGATGAAGAGGTACCTGAAAACAAAACTGAAAACTGTAAGCACAAAGCTTAGTGAGTTCCCCCATCATACCACATACCATACTATAAACATACTATGAGGCATATCTGGGTGCCCGACCTACTCTGCTAGGCATACCGGGGTGCCTAACCTACCCTGTCAGGCTTACCAGGGAGTCCAACCTACCCCTCCGGTTTATCTCAACCGGTTACGGGGACTATTTCACCCCTTACTACTACCGCATAATATCACAACATAATCATACTGTCTAGCATAGCTAGGTACCAAGCTACCCCTTTGGCCCTATCGACTGGTAACCGGGGACTATTCCCCCTACTACCACTATCACATAACATCATATCATACTAGCATGTAAAACTCATCAGATAGTGGCAAACCCACGTAATTATCACAAACTACTCGACAAACAATCCCTACTAGTGGGTCGACATTGTGGTCGTAGACCCACTTCTACTAGAAGGTAACTCACCTCATAAAGCTGAGTGTCGAATCTCACGGGAAGTAATCTCTAACAACTGCTCCGGTGACTCCCGACTATCATAATCATAATAACACTTAATCAGAATCCATAACACTACTTAGGGTAAAATGACCATTTTACCCCCTTGGCCTAACTTGAACCATTCCTAAGGCCTA
This sequence comes from Lactuca virosa, assembly GCF_052849685.1. Classification (NCBI taxonomy): domain Eukaryota; kingdom Viridiplantae; phylum Streptophyta; class Magnoliopsida; order Asterales; family Asteraceae; genus Lactuca; species Lactuca virosa. Next base: position 21,421,693 of record NC_136427.1, on the reverse strand, counting down.
ATTCTAAGTTATTAAACCCAGTGCACCTGTGGTCCATCAATGGCTCCCTAAGGCCCACTAATGGCCCAATTTTCTAAATTGGGCCCAACTCTTCAAATGGGCCTTTTCACAAGTCCAATAAATCCTTAGCCCAAAATGAATAATCTCGAGTGGCCCAAATTCCCAGGCCCAAAACTATACTCCACAGTGGGCCCAACCCTCTAAGCCCCAAAAGCCCAATGTATCCACTCTGCATGAGTACGTGCGGCGTACCTGGCACGTACGTCCAGCGTACGCTGGCCTTGACCGCAAACGGGGAGTTGACCCAGTACGCGCAGCGTATTGGCCAGCTTTCTTGGGACTTCATTTGTGACTTAATCCATTAAGTCTTCACATCCAACATGTAGATCCAGGTCCTTTAAGACCTCCTAATCCATAAAGTCACAAACTATATGTGCTTATATGCATGGTTGAGGTTCAAAACATGATTTTGGTCCTTTAACAAGCTTTAAGACCATCAAACACTTGCATGGTTGTAGCTTAACCATCAAGGTTCGAGTTTTATGACTCTAAATGCCTCTAAGAGCTCAAAAGGACAACTCTTTTGGTCTGAAGCTAACAAGATACAAGTAACCTCAACAATGGAGTCCAAAAGCGACATTAAACACTCCTATAAACAAATCTAAGCATGAAATGGTCAAGTTTGGAACTTGATACCGCAAAAGGTTCACAAATGATGTCAATCTTCTGGATCTACAAGCTCCTCTTGAATCCTTACCTCCTCCTCAACCTCCTTTTCTTCTAAGAACACCAAAATCACACAAAGAAGCTCTAAAATGGAAAAACTACACAAGAGTGGGTTAGGGTTTTCGAGGTGGCTGCTTAAGGGTGTTAGGGAGGCTGGTCCAAGGGCATAATGTCCTTTATAGGGATCAAACCCTAAAAGTTAGGGTTTTAGACTCTGCACGCATAGGATGCGCGTACCCTTTGGTACGCTGGGCATATGTGCCTGGCTTCCGCGTTCCAATTCCTTGAGTACGCTGAGCGTACATGGCAAGGTACGCCCCGCGTACGTGCTTCCTCAGCCCAAACAAAAAGGCCCAAAGGTCAAAGCCCAAACTTTATAAAGCTAATAACTTTAAATAAATACAATATTAGTACCTTATAAATCCCGGATGCTACCTTTCGGGCATATTGGATTGCCCTCTAGAGGTCGAGATTGCAGATGACCGATCAGTACGAGTATTAGAGGTTTTTAGAGATTGTGTTTTGAGGGTGTTCAAGGAGCGCTACCTGGTGGACTTGGTTCCCATACCATTGCGAGGGAACAAGGTTATCATCAATATGGATTGGTTGAGCCCTAATGGGGAAGTGATAGACTGCATGCAACAGTTGGTATGTGTCAGGACCCTAAGTGGGGGAGAGCTGGTGATTCAGGGCGAGAGGCCACAACGTGGACCTGCTTTATGCTCAGCTGCGAGGGCTAGGCGCTACCTTCAGCAGGGTTGCGCCATATATGTCGCCTACGTCATGGATACACGGGAGGAGGGTAAGGCGACTATGTGTGATGAGCCAGTGCTGTGAGTGTACCCGGATGTGTTTCCAGAGGATTTGCATGGGATACCTCCGAAGAGACAGGTGGAGTTTCGGATCGAACCGGTCCCTGGTGCGGCTACGATAGCCAAGGCACCGTATCGGTTGGCTCCTCCTGAGATGCAGGAGTTGTCTATACAGCTGTAGTAGCTGTTAGACAAGGGATTCATCAGAACGAGCACTTCATACTGGGGAGCCCCGATTCTGCTTGTGAAGAAGAAGGACGGGTCGCATCGGATGTTTATAGATTACCGGAAGCTGAAGAAAGTAACGGTGAAGAACTGTTACCCACTCCCGAGGATTGATGATCTATTCGACCAGCTACAGGGAGCATCTTGGTTTTCCAAGATATATTTGGGTTCAGGCTACCATCAGATAAGGGTCAGAGACGAGGATATACTGAAGACTGCGTTCCGGACTCGGTATGGCCATTACGAGTTCGTGGTGATGCTCTTCGGGCTCACCAATGCTTCTGTCGCGTTCATGGATCTCATGAACCGTATATGCAGACTGATGCTGGATTGGTCTGTGATAGTTTTCTTTGATGACATCTTGGTTTATTCTAAGACGCAGGAGCAGCACGAGGAGCACTTGCGAGAGGTGCTCGATACCTTGAGAAGGGAGAGCTTGTACTCCAAGTTCTCCAAGTATGAGTTCTGGTTGCGCGATGTGCAGTTTTTTGGGCACCTTGTCAACCAGAACGATATTTTTGTTGACCCGGCCAATGTGGAGGTCGTGATGAGATGGGAGGTTCCGAAGTCTCCATCTGAGATTCGAAGTTTCGTGGGATTGGCAGGCTATTACCGGAGGTTCATTCAGGATTTCTCCAAGATAGTCGTACCCTTGACCCGACTGACGAAGAAAGTCGTTGTAATTCGCTGGGGGCCTAAGCAGCAGACAACGTTCGAGACACCGAGACAGCGGTTGTGCGAGGCACCGATTCTAGCCCTGCCTGAGGGCGTAGAGGATTTTGTGGTATACTGCGACGCGTCCATATCAAACTTGGGCGCGGTATTGATGCAAAGAGGGCATGTCATCGCCTATGCTTCGAGACAGTTGAAGCCTCACGAGGCGAACTATCTGATACATGATTTGGAGCTGATGGCTGTGGTTTTCGCCCTTAAGATTTGGCGGCATTACCTCTATGGGGTTTGTTGTACTATCTTCATGGACCACAAGAGTTTGAGGTATCTCATGGGATTTGAACATGAGACAACGTCGGTGGTTAGATGTGGTGAAGGATTATGATTGTGAGATCCTTTACCACCCGGGCAAGGCCAATGTGCTAGCCGATGCCCTGAGCTGCAAGACAGTAGCGACTCCGATACAGGATATTTGTCTGACGATGTTAGTGATTACTCTACTTCTGGAGAAGATCCGGGAGGCGCAGGTAGAGGGCATGACGAAAGAGCGCCGTAAGTGTGAGCGGATCATAGGCCAGGTGGCCTGTTTTTACTATGACATCTGTGGGTTATTGACCTTGCATGGGAGGGTTTGGGTTCTGTATTGGGGCGGAGTACGACAGATTCTGATGGATGAGGCCCATAAGTTAAGGTTCTCTATCCATCCCGGGGCGACGAAGATGTATGAGGATCATAAGCGGGACGTAGCATGGTATGTAGAATGGTGTTTGACCTGCAGGAAGGTCAAGGCCGAGCACCAAAGGCCGCATGGCAAGATGTAGCCACTAGATGTTCCCATGTGGAAATAGGAAGATATCACCATGGGTTTCATTACAAAGCTTCACAGGACTGCACGTGGAGTTGATTCGATATGGGTCATCGTGGATCGGTTGACCAACAGTGCTCATTTTATCCTGATCCAGGAGAGTATATCAGCCGAGAAGTTGGCCGAGATTTATGTGCGTGAGGTAGAGGCACGACATGGGGTGCCCGTCTCGGTGGTGTCAGATCGAGATGTCCGTTTTACTTCCAGATTTTGGAAGCGGTTTCACGACGAGATGGGTACTAGTCTCCATTTGAGCACCGCCTTCCACCCTCAGACGGATGGGCAGAGTGAGAGGATGATACAGACTCACGAGGACATGCTTCATGTATGTGTTTTGAATTTCGGTGGCAGTTGGGATACGTATCTTCCGATAGCGGAATTTTCGTATAACAATAGTTACCACACCAGCATAGACCGACCTCCCTTCGAGATGATTTATGCGAGGAAGTGTAGGACCCCAATATGTTAGGGCGAGGTCGGTTAGAGAGTCATGGGGAGTACCTAGGTGGTACTGAAGACTACTGAGAGGATTCAGCAGGTCCGGAGCAGGTTTCAGACTGCTCGGAGTCGTCAGAAGAGCTACGCCAACAAGAGGTGTTCAGATTTGGAGTTCCAGGTGGGCGACATGGTACTACTGAAGGTGTCACCTTGGAAAGGTGTCATCTGGTTCAGGAAGCAGGGCAAGCTGGGTGTGACAACCGTCAAAATTCGAGTTAGTTCTAGATTTGAATAAACTTAGTTGCACGTATAGGCACGACACATACTAGACTTAGTAACTAGAAGTTAAGATATAACCTATTAGAAACTTGGAAACAATTAGAAATAATGGATTATGTGCTTGGATTTCACATTGGTATGTGAATTCTACAACTACTTAACTGTAGTGAATATCCATATTTAGGTCACTCTTTGACTCGAACACCTTTTCATGAATCATATACACACATCATGCGCTTGAACTAGTGGTAGAAATGTGGTCAAAGTCTCATAGAAACTTAAGTCAAAGTTGAAGACTAGGACTAGTATACTTGATTCCTCAATTTCGCTTGAATCTCGGAATCACTACATAGAATGCCAATAAACCGATAAAAATAAATTACAAACATTATTTATAACTATAAAAGAGTTATAATACCATAAGATAATTTGAAGTCTCAAATATTCAATTTATTTTGATATTCAAAGTTTATTAAACTCCAAAACCCTAAAAGCCCTAAAACCTAAATTTTATAAAGTTTAACATCAAAAATTTTATAAAAATAGTTATGAAACTTATAATATTATCTTAAAATAATTAAATTCAAGGAAATATAATCAAGGAAAATAAAAATTTAAGTCATTAACATTTACCCTTAATTTATAAGTCAAAAATCAAGGTTTCATGAGCAAAAACTTGGTTAGGGTGTATATTTTATAAAAAGTTTGATATTTTTATAAAAGAATTGAAATTTTTTATAAAATTAAAAGGGAAGGAGGGAATAATACTCTCAAAACCGTCCACCCTCTTCCCAAGACACCTCCCCTCTTCCCAAAACACATAATCACTCCTTTCTCTCTCACACTCCACTTTCTCTCTCATTTTCTCTCACTTCTCTCTACCTTCACCACTCTATTTCTCTCTTCATTTCTCTATACCCACGAAATTTTCCAGAGAATAAGTCCAAGAACACACCTCAAACTCAAAATCTTCATCATCTAGTGGTGTTCATTAAGGTAGAACACGATTTCCTTTCATTTTCCTCCATGTTTTCAAGGTTTTCCTTGCATTTCCTTCTTCTTCTACACCTTTCTCTTAGAAAATATGTGTGCATGTTCATTCACTTCAGTTTTGATGATGATGGTGGTAGGATTTCACCCAAAAACAACATGCATGTTGTAAATGGTGAAATCCAAGGACCTAAACCTAAGTCAAGATCATGAAAATGCACTTTTCTACAAGTTTTGGTGGAAAATCACCACATGCACTCTAAGTTTTCTTTCAAAAACGATTTTTGAACATTTCAAACTCATGAATGGTCTTCAAACAAACATGCATGTGATGATCTTCAAGCTTAGATGCTAGACCATCAAAGTATGTTGTTAAAAGCTTTCAAATATGTTCATGAAGGATTTATTTCCAAATAAATATTTAAAACTCCTTTTCTGACCAAATCCGATTTTTCCCAGATTCCCATCAACAAAATGAGATGTTCAACAAATTTTCAGAAAATAATTCATTTTTCTCGAATTGTTATAATTATTGAAATAAAATAGAGCAATAAATCATATAAAATACTTTCTGAGGTCTATAAATCCTAGGTAAATTTGTGGATAACCCCTATACTACATAATGACCCCACATTAAATTTCATTAGTTTTAGTTACTGTTTAATATGGTTTTGAATTTTATTTTTGTTTAGCCCCAATAAATCATAAAACCGCTTTAGATAATTTTAAAAGGTTATATAATAATTTTCGCAGCTTATACTCTCTGTGGAAGACTTAGAAAAATATTTTCAGAAGTTTTCATAATGTATTTCTATTTTTCCCCGGTTTTTGTGTATATTATGGACTAAAAACAGGCAAAATAGTTCTGCTTATCCAAAATTCATAAAAATTTACCAGAACACCTTGTAGTACATTAAGATGCTACATAAAATTTTTGATGATTTTTCTCTTCTGTATACTATTTTTCTCCTATTTTCTAAGATTAAATACACTTAAATACACAAAATCGGATTTCAGTATATAAAAATCACATTTGGTATTTTTCCCAGATTATTTACTCTGTAAATAAAGTGTACAAAATTTTTGGTAATTTACTTTAACTGTTTAATAATTATTATTCAATTAATGATTATTTAAGAGGATTAAACAAGGAAAAATAGCAACACTAACTGAAAAATATCTTTTATATTTTTCACAGCTTCTACATGAATAATAAAAGTGTTACAAAAATTTTGGGCAATTTTGGAAACTGTTTCCTATTTATTTCAATTTGTATTAGAATAAATGCTCAAAAATCATAAAATTTGGTTAAACAGTTTAGAAATCAATTTTTATATTTTTCCCATCTTAATAATGTTCAATAACAGTAATACAAAAAGTTTGGGTAATTTTGGAAACTGATTTCTATTTTTCATGAATTTGTATCTATTTAAAGAATTAAATATATGAAAAATGATTATACATATTCATAATCCATGAAAATTTATCTAGAAGTCTTTTAGTACATTTAGAACGAAAATCTGAAGTTTGGTAATTTTTATTAACTGTTTAGTATATTTCATGATTTTATGGTTATTCAAGAAAATAAAATCGTGAAAAATAGTCAGACAAATCAAAAATTCAATAAAATTTATCTTGAGATCTTTGACTTCAATTAAAACTAAAATGCAAACTTTGGGAAATTGTAGAACTAAATTGATTTAGTTTTTGAATATTTAACCATTAGAACGCCTCTTAAAATGTTAAATATTAACATTTTAATAGTGACAAATTACGCTTAAATTGTTATATAACAATTGATTCATTGAGATTTAATTTTCACAGAAAAATGTTTATAACTTATCAATATTAAATTTTAACACATTATTGGCATAATTCTATTGTAGTAGTAAGTATACTAGTGTTAGATTTCGATTAGAGACTTACTAGCGAATACCATTATTGTAGGAATCGATAGTGGTACATGTGGAGCGTAGTCAAGGCACCATTTGCATCATCTCAATGCATATTGTGAGTATTCACCACTCCCCTATTTTCGGTTTTTAAATGTTTTGGGGTGGAAAAGCATGTCCTAAACTATTTATGTTTGTTGCATTTATTTTACTCGTATAAACTTGGTTGCTATATTTTGCATATTGTGAGTATTCACGCACTCCCCTATTTTCAGTTTTTATGTTTTGGGGTGGAAAAGCATGTCCCGAAAAACTATTATTTGAATGTTGTATTTAAATTGATTTGTATCAAACATGATTGCTGTTTTATTGCTATATCTCTCTATGTATGTCTATGCAACACGGAACATGAGAACTTATCGTATCAAGGCCCTTCCCTTATCTCTAACCATTAACTCTTTGAGCCAATGGTCATTATGGATAGCGCTATTAGGAATTGACAACTCCTCACTCGCCCTATTGCTGGAGTGCATGATACCATATTCATCTATGGAACGATAAGCATAGATCTTGATAGGGCTTCAGTCATAGGTTTGGTTGAGAACTGATTGTTTGCTCATACACATACAAACTTGTTACTCATTATAGCAATAAACTTGTTATTCATTATGGCAATAAACTCGTTTATCAATTATAGCAATCAACTTTGTTTCTCATTATAGCAATAAACTTGTTTATTAATTATAGCAATAAACTTGTTTATTAATTATAGCAATGAACTTTGTTTCTCATTACAACAACGAACTTTTATTACTGAAAACTTATATACATGTTTTAGCAATGAAATTGTTTGCTCCTTGTAGCAACGAAATTGATTGCTCATTTTAGCAATGAAACTTGTTTACTCGTTTGAGTAACGAACTTTATCTTCCATGAGAATATGAATGTTGCATCTTATTTGGGCAACATACTTTATCTCTCATGATGACAAAGAACTTTGTTTTTTTTTTACAAACTTATTTACTCATTTTAACAATATACTTTTACTATTGGAAACTTTTATCAAAACTTTGATTTCAATTCATGGAACCAATATTATTTTGTTTATCTGTGAGTACTCACCAACTATTTTTATAGTTGACGCTCGTTTTACATGCTTTTTCAGGAATCATCGAGTAAGTGGCACTTAGGGGCACTTCACTTTTAGGAGCATTCGCATGTGTTGTATTTCAATTTACATTGTAATTTCTTTTAAAAGTTGTTCAAACCCATTGTAAATTTGTAATGATTTTTAATACTATGGTTGGTGTTGTCTTTTAACTTTTGCTATGAAACCCTTTGTACTGCCACGCCCTGTGTTTCCGCTTTAGCGGGGTGTGACATTGGGCCCCAAGTATATCGGTCCGTTTAGGGTTTTGGGCCAGCTGGGTCGAGTTGCTTACCGGTTGGACCTTCCCGCAGAGCTCAGCCAGATCCATAGCACTTTCCATGTTTCTCAGTTGCGGAAGTGCTTATTGGACGATTCAGCAGTAGTAGCCCTTGAGGATATTCAGGTTCATGACAGCCTGAACTACATTGAGCGACCATTAGCTATCCTTGACAGGAAGTCGAAGGATCTGAGGAACAAGAGGGTGGAGTTGGTAAAGGTGTGGTGGCAGCGCCACAAGGGGTCAAAATGGACTTTGGAGCTGGAGGACGAGATGAGGGAGCACTACCTCGAGCTTTTCGCGGATGCAACAACAGACTTCGAGGACGGAGTCTAGAATAAGTGTGGGAGATTTGTAATGCCCAGTTCCAGGTACATATTTTAATTTATGTTTTTGTATTTTACTCTGGGACTCGACGAGTTGGAGGCCCAACTTGTAACACCAGTCAAAATAAGTCAATAGACAATCACATGTGATTATTCCAATCATGTAATGTGATTTTGTTAAACTAGTAATGTGATAAAAAGTGCTATGTAGTTCATGATAAATTCTAATACAAATATGATCCTTCTTTATGATGCAACTCAAAGTATACGTACATACGATTCCAAAAATATAGATAACGTCTGAATCTGACTTCGCATGAAGAAGTTATGATAAACCGAACACTATAAATCTCTATAATAGGAGGAATTTAAAATAGACTTAGAATTAGTGTTAGATGAATTTTATATGCATCTTTTAGCACAATTTCCTATGTATTTAATTATAAAAAGCTAACTAATTCCCGATTATTCTTATGTGTTTCGTGTTTCATGATTATTTTGAAGAATGCCCGTACTGCACATGGATGATTGTGCAAGTTCGGGATGCGTTTGTGGATGCTTAGGAGCTTAATTGGAGTCTAGACCAAGGAATGATGCCGGGAAATGATCAGGAACTGCTTGGAAGGAGGAACGACGATCAAAAGAGCCAAAAAGAAGTAACTTGCGATCGCAGGTTGTGCCCTTGCGATCGCAGGTATGCCTTTGCGATCGCATGTTGGATCGCAGGTTGCCTTCGAGGTTTTGTCGAGCCAGAAAATTCATCAGCTGAGGAAAAAAAGAAACTTGCGATTGCAGATTGTGCCTTTGCGATCGCAGGTTGGTCAATTTGCGTCGAAATAGCAACGTACTTCATTAAAAAATCCTGTGACACGTTTTTGGGTGATACATGCGATCGCAACTATGCCCTTTGCGATCACAGGTACGGCGTTTTTGACAGCTAGATGTATAAATACAGCTTGATACTCTTCCAGTAACCCTAATTGGCGATTCCTGGCGATTTAGATGTGATTTTCAGAGGTTTTCAAGTGAAGAACATAGATCTAAAGGAGACGATTCGATTCAAATTCATAGTTTAGTAAGATTTATCGTTTAGATTCTATTTCCAATGTTTGTAATCCGTTTTTAGCCATGTCAGGCTAAAAACTTAGATTTCAGTTTCGCAAGACGTAACCTATTCGTATGATTAATCATTTGGCACTATGTTTGACTATGATTACCATTTAGTTTGATCAATTTTGTGTTAAATAGAATGTTTGATTTTGATTTCAGTTTCTATTAGCCACTTAAATTGTTTGTGAATCATTGTAGTCATCTAATTGTTTAGATCCGTAATTGTCTAAATTAATTAGTAAAAAGTGACAAGTATTAGATTAATTCTGAGTTTAGGTTTAACTCTGATATGAAATGATCAAACAAGTTTTAATGCCTCCGAGCTTATGAGAGGTGTTGGACTTTACTGGGAATTACACTGTGTCTAATGCAACTTTTCTTTATTAGTCAAGAGCTTGTTTGGTTAATTTAGTAAAAAGTTATCTCAAAGAACTTATTTTGATTAAATGATTTTTGTAACAAAGGTTATTAGAGCTTGTTAATGAACCTTAGTACCAGTTTAAACAAGTGCATAGTCAAATATTTTGTTGAAGGTTAATTATATGATTAGGGGAGTCACCGCGAAACTGGAATTGCCTTCTCTTATTTGAATTTTCACCACTTTAAATTTAGTTATTCTTTTGTCATTTTCGATTTCTATTAGTTTGATTTTCAGGAATAAACCCCCCCCCCCTTTTTATGTTTATTTCATTCATCAAGAATTAGATCACACCTTACGCAAAGAGGTGTAAACATTAGGACGTGTCCCTGATGATCCGACCCTGCTTACCTGTATTACCTGTTAGTGCAATAAAGTAGTTTATTTATTATTTTTATTTGTTTAAATCGTGTACGACAACGGTTCTAACAAATTGGCGCCGTTGCCGGGGACACGGTAAAACACTAATAGTTTTATGCCAAGATCTTCACGTACATGTAATTTAATTTTTGATCCAGAGATTGAGAAGACTGCTAGGAAGCTAAAGAAGGAAGCAAAACTTCAAAAGCAACAAACAGGAACCTCAACCTCATCCATACCACAAGGCACTCCCTTGTGGAACGAACCTGAACACTCATTTCAACCTTTTCCAAAAGCCCCACCTACCTCACCCGTTAACAGCCCGTTCAAAACATACTCATCATCATCTTCAGACAAACCCGAACTCACAGATTCTTCTGAAACCGAATCAGAATTCATCATGAGCGTAAACAGAGATGAATCTGAAAAAACTCTCTGTAAGTGGGCAACACAAGAGGTTACCCAGCAGCCCTTGTGTATCACCTTTCCAGAAGCTCGAAATTTTGAGCTCAAATCCGGTTTAATCCATCTTCTGCCCCCATTTCGAGGCCTTGAGAATGAAGATCCTCATAAATTTCTCAAGGAATTCCATGTTGCCTGCTCTGGAATGAAACCCCATGGAGTTACTGAAGACCAGATCAAACTCAGGGCGTTTCCCTGCTCAGTTCAAGATGCAGCAAAGGAGTGGTTATATGGCCTTCCGTCTGGTTCAATAACAAGCTGGAATGAACTCGCCAAACTCTTCCTGGGAAAATATTTTCCCGAGGCAAAAGTGTCAAATCTACGCAGAGAGATTTTGGGTATAAAGCAAGGCAAAAGAGAAGCTCTCCACACTTATTGGGAGCGATTCAAGAAGATATTAGTCCGATGCCCACAACATGACATTAGTGATTATCAGCTATATCAGTGTTTCTGTGAAGGATTGATACCTATGGAGAGGGGACTAATAAATGCATCTAGTGGAGGGTCACTTTCAGACATGACACCAACATAGATCAGGGCATTAATAGAGAAGCTCGCAAATGAATCAAAACATTCAGCAACTGAGGAAGAGTGGTACCAAGACCATCCAAGAGGAGTCAAGGAGATGAGCAATGCCCACCTGGAATCCAAGATTTCAGAATTGACTAAAGCTGTCCTTTTGTTGACAAAAGAAAAAGGTATAGAGCCAAAGGTCAAACCTTGCAGGATCTGCTGCAAAACCGGGCACCCAACTGATATGTGCCCAATATTTCAAGAAGACAATGAATCTGTGCAAGCTATAGGAAGATTTCAGCAAAGGCCATTTGTTCAACATCGCAACAAACAAGCTTGGGGAGGGCCTCAAAATAACAATTTACAGCCAAGACCTCAACAGAACTTTCAACAAAGAAACCAATATCAAGCTCCACCCGGGTTTCAACAATCTTTTCAGCAAATCAGCACCAGAGCAATTTTCAGCAACCACCTGTTCAGTCACAAGCTAGTAGTTCCAGCATGTCTTTGGAAGACATAGTTAAAAGTCTTGCTACCAGTACCCAAGCTTTCCAGAATGAAACAAAGTCCAAAATCAAAAATTTGGAGCAGTAGGTATCACAACTTGCGAACTCCATGAGCAAACTAGAAGCACAAACCCAAGGAAAATTCCCATCTCAGACTGAGAAAAACCCGAAGCATAATGCTTGTGTTGTCACCCTCAGAAGTGGTAAAAACTACAAAGGACCAGATCAGCAAGAAGATGAGGAAGAAGAGATCGTGGTTGAGCAAGAATCTGAGGCAACTGAAGAGGTGCAGAAAAAAGATGGACCTGCTGAAGCTGAAGTAAGAATTACCCCTCCTCCTTTTCCCTCAATACTGAAAAACACGAAAAAAAAGGAAGATAAAGAGATTATGGATTTCTTCAGAAAGGTTGAGGTAAATATTCCCCTTCTTGATGCAATTAAACAACTACCCCGATATGCTAAATTTTTAAAAGAGTTGTGTACTTCAAAAAGGAAAGTAAAAGGAAATGAAACAGTTAAAGTAAGCGAGAATGTTTCAGCTGTTTTACAAAAAATGCTACCCCCAAAGTGTAAGGATCCAGGAGTATTTACTGTTCCTTGCAAGTTGGGGAACCTTTCAGTGCCAAGAGCTATGTTGTACTTAGGAGCTTCAATAAATGTTTTTCCATATTCACTTTTTAAAACTATTGGGGTAGGGCCATTAAAAAGAACATGAGTCATCATTTAGTTAGCTGATCGTTCTCTGGTGCACCCAAAAGGTGTGTTGGAAGACGTTTTGGTTCAAGTGAATGAACTCATATTTCCAGCTGATTTCTATGTTTTGGATATGGGAGATGACAACCCACCAAATTCAGGTTCCATTCTTTTGGGGAGACCATTTTTAAAAACTCCCAGAACCAAAATAGATGTTTATGATGGTACCCTTTCAATGGAATTTGATGGTGAAGTTATCAACTTCAATATTTATGATGCCATGCGTTACCCTGATGATGTTTCAGCCCTTAATTTCATTGATGTAATTGAACCATTATATGTAGAATATTTTGAGATTGCTAACCGCGAGTCACTAGAATTAGTGCTCCACAAAAATTTGTCTATTAATGTAGCTAAGGGTATATCAGAAATTTGAGGTATGGTACCCAAATTCTTAAATTACCAGTTTCTAACTCCAAGCTTTTTCCCTCTGTAGTGCAAGCCCCCATCTTGGAGCTGAAGACACTTCCAGAACATCTGAAATATGCATATCTTGGAGAAAAAGAAACATTACCAGTTATCATATCCAACAAGCTGTCAGAAAAAGAAGAGTTAGAGCTGATCAGAATTTTGAAGGAATCTAAAAGTGCAATTGCGTGGACTATTGCAGACATCAAAGGACTCAGCCCATCTCTATGCATGAACAAAATTTTGATGGAAGAAGATTATAAGCCATCGCGAGAAGCCCAATGCAGATTAAACCCACCAATGATGGAGGTGGTTAAAAAAAAATTATGAAGTTACTGGATGCTGAGATGATATACCCAATTTCTGACAGCAAGTGGGTTAGCCCAGTTCAAGTTGTTCCTAAGAAGGCTGGAGTGATAGTAGTAGAGAACAAGGAAGGAGAGTTGGTTCCAACTCGGGTTCAGAACGGATGGCGCGTTTGTATTGACTACAGAAAATTAAACGCAACCACCTGGAAAGATCATTTTCCTCTCCCATTCATAGATCAGACGCAAATGGCAAGTCTACGAGATGATCATGGTTGACTCACGACGTGAGTATTATAAAACTCACGACGTGAGAGTCGAAAAACTTACTATAAATAGCAAGTTCGACCCCAGCCATTCTTACACCTGAACTTCTTTCCTTCCTCTCATTTGCTGAAGCCCTCTTGCATCCCGAGCCCCGACGACCTCATACTGCTGACCGTTTCTGCTTGGATTACGTTAAATCACGCTACTAGGGTGAGTTTCACGGCCCCACTTTCTAATATTTCGGGGGAAAACGCATGCAAATTATTGTATATACGTTGCTATTATGTCTACATGATCGTATATTAGTATCAATGTAGATAGTTATAATAACCGGGGTATAGTTGTTCTAAATATAATATTTTGAATATATACAACTATTATCAACTTATTAGCATGTTATTATACGAATGTGGATCTTGAGTTATACTTAAGATTCTATATATATGTTGTGTGCGATATAGTTCCGAAGTTATATTTGGAAGTTCTTAATGTTAATTTATAAAGTATGTTGCTATTATTGGTTTTATGTCAAGATAAAACTTGGTATGCTATATGTTGTTATTGTTGGTTTTATGATAAGATAAAACTTGGTATGTTATATGTTATTGTTGGTTTTATGTTAAGATAAAACCTGGTTTTTCCTCAAGTTATAGTTGTTGTACTGCCTAAAGTAATATGAATTTAGGTGTAATCTTTAAAAGCATAGTCTAATAACATAGGGTTTTAGACACGAAAATGCTTTTGTTGTTAGAGCTATAGGAAGTCGTTGAAGTCTACATGAGTAATTGTATTCATCAACTAACATTGGGGATCTTAACAGAAATCCTCTTAACTGTAATCGTTAATCCCGTGTGAGCGAGGAAGTTGTGTATAATTATTATACGGGTTGACAACCCCACTCATGATTGCTAGCTACTATCAAATATAAGCGAGTGACGATTTATCCTTTTATTTGTTATTTGTTCCGGCGTCGATGAAGCATGCGGTGTTCCTCATGGAAATCATGAGTGGGTTGTCCTCATGGAAATCATGAGTGGGTTTTATCAGAGGTATTATGTCATAGCAGCAGTTACATGATCATGGTAGCAAATTGTTAGAAACATTATATTTTGTCGTCATACAAGTATAAATGTTAAGTATAAGTTTCCCCATACTTATACCCTAGGTACATGGATAGTTTAGGTATATCACTTAATTGTTAATTAAGCTATTATACCTAATATATCTACTAAACGTTGGAGAGTTAAAATGATACTTTCAAAACTATACTTTTGAACTTAGAAAAAGTATTATTTTTATATGGAGTCAAAACCTATGGACACACCAACTTTATGTTGACGTATTTTTAAATTCATGTGTTTTAAGGAAATTGAAAAGCTAGTATGTATTCGAACAGGAGAAGTTTTACTATTACCTTTTTGTTCATTAAGAAGTATACAATAGTCGGATATTATGTAATAGGTTCTAGAAAAACAGTAATGTAACTTTCAATCATCAATAAAGGTATGTATTTTCTTTAGTACTGTTCAATGTATGTTCTATAACTGTGATACGAAGAATGACGTTACACCACCCGATGTTTCCGCCGACGGTCGGGGTGTGACAGATTGGTATCAGAGCTATTAACTATAGTGAACTAGTACTTTCTTAGGAAAGCATGTCTATAGTTTAGGGCTTACTCTATTAGGTTTAGGTATATCCCTTAGCCTAAAATAAAAATTATTATTAACTATTCTACTGAAGGACTACTTACGGGAGCGGTGACAGGATAGACATGTTGATTTAGGTTGTTGGATTCTAAAACGGCTATATGCTAAAATGATTCTGCCCTTTCGACTGTCCTGACTGGCCGGAGCCTTATCAGATAGACCTAAAGTAACAAACAATAATTAAAGCGTGAATACAATAAATAAGAATATAGAGTAATATATAAAGACTCAGACCCGCGATGAGAATACACCTTAAATACCCGGAATGTTTTTGGTCTCAATGATTTAGATCAAATATTCCAACTAAAGTTTATATGTGCGTATATCCTATCACAACTAGGTGTAGGTGCGCAACTACATTTTATTATGATCAAATCATATGAACTATTTAATTTGGGAGTAATATTTGATAGACTAAACTCTTGGTGATCCGAAATGTATAGGAATTCGACATTCCACATTCACGAGAATGGATAATCATCGAGGATACGGATGGAGAAGAGGAAGTTTCATTCCCCAGGATGGTAGGCGATCCTTACTACCCTATAAATCCAACCACCTTTCATCCAATACCTTCTGACGATGGAACACCTTTACCTTCCAACGAATGGGAAAAAAGAGTGAACCAATGGAAGAGAGCGAATCAATGGAGAAGACAGAATCAGTGGCATCATATTTACCACCAATGAACACTCTTTACCGTCAAGTTCCAGGAGGAGCAAAGATGAAACGCACGACACGTAAATCCATACCAATATGGAAAAAGATTAAGAAGAATCAGAAGGCAACATCTTCAGGAAGTCATAGAGTTCAAGATGAACCTGCACGGATAACACAAACCGTTGATAGGCGGGTGACAGAAGAAAGAGTTGCTAAGATGTATGAGACTGGTCAATCATCTCGACCACGTCCCCCACATTCTTCTGAAGTTAACACTTTATCTCAATTGTTTGAGAAAAGTGTGAAATTGAAGATAAGATGGAAATTGTTGAAGGAAGGACTACCCATCTCTCTGGAAGAGTACGAAGGCTAGAAGGACAAAGGACGCGAGATCAGGAATCAGTGATGGATGTCCATCATCGTATAAACTTCGCTTATAATGAAATGATTACTCACGAGGCAAGGATTGCAGAGTTAGAGCTTTACAATCAAACCTCGAGAAACGAGGAGTGTATAGGAGTTCTTGAGCAGAGAACTCAAGCACTGGAGGAGCAAGTGGTTAATGTCACTAAAGTGCTAGGTCATCACCTAGGTTACTATTAGATAAGCTTAAACTAGTGGTTGTGTAAATAGAGAAATCAGACTAGTTAAGGCATGAAGAGTAAAGTTTATAGCAAGGATGTAGAAAACCTTGCAAATTTTGCAATGTTTATTGAAACGTTTCTCTTATAAGCCTAAATAAACTGATGTAACCGCTGGTAATAATATGAAGCATATATCACAGTAATCATTGTGTTATCCATTATGTTTTACACTTTGAAGAATAATTGAAGTATTTGGTACTCGTGTAATAAATGACTAATTCTTCATGAAACTTATAAATTTTTTATTATTTATAATAGGAACTAAAAGAAAATGCCTAGAAGGAGTAGTGCTCGGCTAAACCCTAACTAACGATCAGCACCACAACAACAACCAGAACCAAACTCCCCAATAAGTACATCAGAAATTGAAGAAATCATAGCTCGAAGAATTGTTGCGGCTCTATCTAACGTCACAAGAGGTGGAGTTAGAAATGAAGGCAATGTAGGGACCGCTAGAACGTGTACCTACATAGACTTTATGAATTGCAGGCCAAAGAGCTTTCACGGAAATGAATGGGTTGTTAATTTGACTAGGTGGATAGAAAAGACAGAGTCCGTCTTTCAAATAAGCTTCTGTCCAGACGATTGTAAAGTACGATTTGCAGCATGTACTTTCGCTGATGCATCACTTACATGGTGGAACAGCCATGTGAATACAATGGGAATTGATACTACAAATTCCATGAAATGGGAAGAGCTAAAAATGTTGCTAGTAGAGGAGTATTGTCCTAGGGAGGAAATACATAAGTTGGGACAAGAATTGTGGACCCTAACCATGAAGGGTTCAAAGATAAAAGCTTATACCGCTAGATTTAATGATCTTGCAGTAATGTGTCCAACACTTGTAACCCATGAATATAAGAAGATTGAGCGATATATCTGGGGTTTAGCATCACAAATCAAAGGCATGGTGATCGCATCAAAGCCTACAACCTATGACAGCACCAAGAGAATAGCTCATCAACTAACCCTCACAGAGATCCAAGGAACAGTAGTGGTCTCAAAGGATGAGTCTCCCAAATCTGGAACAAACAAGCGCAAGTTTAATAGGAAGAATCCCAGACGATCATCTGAGAAAAGACAAGAAGTGGAAACCAATTATGCAGCCACGATAGTAGTACCCACACAACCAAAATCTTTATGGTGCAATCAGTGCAACCGTCATCATCCAGGTGACTGTTTTGTCTGCACGAAGTGCAAGAAAAAGGGGCATACTGCTAGTCACTGCAGGAGCACAACACCTGCAACAGTGAATCAGGGAACTAATACTGGAGCAGGCCATGGTGAAGGAAGAAAGTGTTATGAGTGTGGCGAGGTTGGACATATCAAGAGAGAGTGTCCAAAGTTAAGGAGTCAAGGAGGCATAGGACGTGGCAGGGCATTCGTGATTGGAAGCAAAGAGGCTATCCAGGACCCTTCGGTCGTATCTGGTACGTTTCTCATAGATAATTTATATGCTACCATACTCTGCGACTCTGGAGCAGATAGAAGTTTTATAGCTCTGACGTTTAGAAAATTGTTAAGTCATGAGTCTAGCAAATTAAAAGAAATCTATGAAGTAGAAATCGCTAACGGTCAAACCGAGAGAACACATGAAATCCTAGAAAACTGTCTGATAACTCTTAATAACTACCTTTTTCACGTCAACCTCATGCCAATGCCTATTGGTAGTTTTGATGTCAGAATTGGCATGGATTGGTTGTATTCACACCACGCCGAAATTCTATGTCATGAGAAAGCCATACGACTACCCTTACCAAATGACGAAGCCCTGATTATCTATGGTGATAAATCTGGGAAGAACCTCAAAATCATCTCTTGTACCAAGACCCATAAATATCTACATAAGAAGTGCAACGTATTCTTAGCCCACATTGTAGATAAGAAGAGAAAGACAAAAGAAATCAAGGACATACCTCAAGTATGTGATTTCCATGACGTATTTCCTGAAGATCTACCTGGAATACCTCCCGTCCGACAATTCGAGTTTCAAATCGACTTAATTCCAGGAGCAACAACAGTAGCGAAATCTCCTTATCGGTTGGCTCGATCCGAAATGCAAGAGTTGTCTAGCCAACTACAAGAACTTCTTGACAAAGGCTTTATCCGACCAAGTTTTTCACCTTGGGGAGCACCAATCTTTTTTTTCAAGAAGAAGGACAGATCCTTTCGAATGTGTATTGATTATCGGGAACTGAATAAGCTAACGATCTAGAATCATTACCCGCTTCCAAGAATTGATGATCTATTCGATCAACAGCAAGGAGCCAGCTACCACTCAAAGATAGATCTCAGATCAGGATATCATCAACTCAGAGTACAAGAAGATGATATTCCAAAAATAGCATTTAGAACTCGTTATGGTCATTATGAGTTCTTAGTTATGTCTTTTGGATTGACCAATGCCCCAGCAGTGTTTATGGATCTCATGAATCGTGTTTGCAAACCATACTTGGATAAATTCGTGATTGTATTTATCGATGATATATTGATATATTCACGAACCAAGGAAGAACATGGTCAACACTTACAAATAATCTTGGAGCTACTAAGAAAAGAAAAGTTGTATGCCAAATTCTCCAAATGTGAGTTTTGGATTAGAGAAGTACAATTTTTAGGTCATGTAGTTAGCAACGAAAGAATTCATGTTGACCCATCCAAAGTTGAAGAAATTAGAAATTGGGAAGCACCAAAGACGCCAACAGAAGTGCGTCAATTCCTAGGACTTGCTGGCTATTACCGCAGATTCATAGAGAATTTCTCCAAAATAGCCAAGACGCTTACAACACTAACCCATAAGCATACGAAGTTCAACTAGGAAGACTAACAAGAAGCTGCTTTTCAGATGCTGAAACAAATGTTGTGTAGTGCACCAATTCTATCCCTTCCAGATGGGACAGAAGATTTCGTCGTATACTGCGACGCATCAAATCAAGGATTGGGATGGGTGTTGATGCAAAGAGGAAAAGTTATCGCCTATGCATCACGACAACTTAAGGTGCATGAGAATAATACACTAGCCATGATCTTGAATTGGGAGCTGTAGTTTTTGCACTAAAAATCTGGAGACATTACTTATACGATACTAAGTGTACTATTTTTACCGACCACAAGAGTCTCCATCACATCTTCAACCAAAAAGATCTTAATATGAGACAACGAAGACAGGTCGAATTGTTGAATGATTACGAATGTGAGATTCGTTATCATCCCGAAAAGGCAAACGTGGTAGCAGACGCCTTGAGCCGGAAAGAATATATTAAACCCCGTCGGGTACGAGCATTAACTATAACTATCTATTCTAATGTTACCGCACAAATTAGAGAAACTCAACTTGAGGCTCTAAAAGAAGAAAACATCAAGGACGAAGCTTTGCAAGGAATGGAAAACCAACTTATACGAAAAGATGACGGAACGCGATACTTTATGAATCGAATTTGGACGCCTAAGTTCGGTGGAGTCGGGGACTTGGTCTTGGAAGAAGCCCACAAGTATAGATATTCCGTGCATCCAGGCTCTGACAAAATATACTTAGATTTAAAAGTAAATTATTGG
Source organism: Lactuca virosa (assembly GCF_052849685.1). Taxonomy (NCBI): domain Eukaryota; kingdom Viridiplantae; phylum Streptophyta; class Magnoliopsida; order Asterales; family Asteraceae; genus Lactuca; species Lactuca virosa. Next base: position 21,401,371 of record NC_136427.1, on the reverse strand, counting down.
TGGCCAAACATGAAGGCAAAAATTGCTACTTATGTGAGCAAATGCTTGACTTGTTCTAGAGTAAAGCCAGAACATCAAAAGCCTTTAGGTTTACTCCAACAACCGGAAATACCTGAATGGAAATGGGAGCAGATATCAATGGACTTCATCACTAAGTTACCTAAAACTCCTAGTGGGGTCAACACTATTTGGGTAATAGTCGATAGATTGACTAAGTCCGCCCATTTCTTACCGATTAAGGAGAAAGACAAGATAGAGAAGCTGACTAGAGTTTATCTTAAGGAAATTGTCAGATTGCATGGAGTTCCAAATTCTATTATTTCTGACCAAGATAGTAGATTCACTTCACGATTTTGTCAATCTCTACAAAAATCCATAGGAACCATTCAGACTTTAGAAGATATGCTCCGAGCCTGTGTAATAGACTTTGGAAATGCGTGGGATACTCATTTACCGTTAATTGAGTTTTCCTACAACAATAGTCATCACACCAGCATCAAGGCTGCACCGTTTGAGGCTCTTTATGGATGAAAATGTCGTTCCCCAATATGTTGGGCAGAAGTTGGAGATACGCAGATGGCCAGAGAACGTACAGGTGATACTTTACGTACTGGACCAGAAATAATCCACGAGACAACGGAAAAGATCGTGCAAATTAAGGATCGATTAAAGGCTGCACATGATCGTCAAAAGAGCTATGCTGACGTAAGACGTAAGCCTTTAGAATTCCAAGTTGGAGATAAAGTGATGTTGAAGGTCTCACCTTGGAAAGGCGTAATTCGATTCGGGAAACGAGGCAAATAAAATCCACGGTTTATAGGACCTTTTGGAATTCTAGCAAGAATTGGTTCTGTCGCATACCAACTTAAGTTGACTCAAGAGTTAAGTAATGTACACAATGTTTTTCATGTATCAAATCTGAAAAGATGTCTATCCGATGACACTCTTGTTATACCTCTCGAAGAGATACAAGTCAATACGAAACTCTGTAAGTCCCGAATTCAATGATCCAAACTAGTGATCAAACAGATAGCAATCAATCAGAATAAGAATGGAGTAGAGGAAAGATTAAACCAAGCATGCACACGTTAATATCACAAAAACGTCAGGTACACCTTGGATACACACACATACGTCACCCTAAAACTAACACAGACACACTCTATTTATAGTACCACCAACTGTACACGCGTGTACAACCGTACACCCTTGTACGGCTGGACAGAGGGTGTACGGCCGTACACACGAGTCCGGCCATACATAACCACACAACAAGCTACAAACACCATTACAAAGCCCAAAAGCCTACCAAGACCTATACAAGATCGATGCCTAGCCCAAACCACTATATTATGATTAATCATCTGCTTCCAGAAGAAATCGAAGAATTTCTTGGGAATCCTACAAGATCCGTTCGTTCTTTTTTCTCTAACAGATGGTCAGAATTTCATCTGGGCTCGAATCCTACTGAGAGCAAATCAATGTTAAATTAGATCTTCGTATGTGTACGACCAGAAAACTTCATCATCTTTTAGACTAATTCAAGATTATCTATTGAGTTTCTGCTTCTTATCAACATTCAAAGGCTTAGAATCAAAACTTACTTGGAAATTCAAGTGTTTTGGTGTGTACGGTTAAACCCAATGTGTACGGTTGAGCTTAGTTGAAGCGTGTACGGCCGGACTCACGTGTATGGCCGTACTCCATTCAAGATCCTTGACTGTAATCGAGTGAACGGTTGGAGTGTCCGGTTGAAGTGTATTGTTGAAGTCTACGGTTGGAGTGTCCGGTTGAACTGTACTGTTGAAGTGTACGGTTGAAGTGTCCGGTTGAAGTGTACTGTTGAAATGTACGGTAGAAGTGTATGGTTGACGTGTACGGTTGTGATCCTTTGTACGGCCGTAAACCCACTCAGTTGTTGTTTGAGCATTTTAAAATTTAGTACTTTTTTTTATCACTGGTTTGGATCATTGAATTCAGGACTTACAATTGATGCCAATTGTAAGTCCCGATTTCAATGATCCAAACCAGTGATCAAACAGATAGCAATCAATCAGAATAAGAATGGAGTAGAGGAATGATTAAACCAAGCATGCACACGTTAATATCACAAAAACGTCAGATACACCTTGGATACACACACATACGTCACCCTAAACCTAACACAGACACACTCTATTTATAGGACCACTAGTTGTACACGCATGTACATGCGTACACCCATGTACGGCCATACACACGAGTCCGGCCGTACATAGCCACACAACTGATGGGTTTTGAGCATTCTAACACTCCTATGGTGTACATGCAACCCTAGAAACCTTGGATCTATGTTTGACTAAGATACATGCAAATAATTATTTTTACAAGGTTCTTATCCTAACTAGCATGGCATGGGATACTTGAATCAAATAAAACTAGTAGAATTACTTACCTTATAGTAGTAGTTGATTGCTTGGAGTTTGAGAGCCTAACACCAATAATGTGGATGCCTGAAATGGAAGTCACAAATCACCACAAACTTGGAAAGTTGAGAGAACAGTCACAAACTTCTTGAAATCGGCCCTCTTGGTTTACACACATCAACTAGTCCTATTCCAAGAACCAAAGCCTCCTTTATATAGTGTGGTGGATTAGGGTTACATCCATGTAAACCCTAATACCCATGTCTTTTCATTTCCATGAGATCCATAGGTTAAAGCTCCATGGAGTATCCATGGACTTTCCATGCAAACCTAGCCCATTCCAAATAAGCATTAGCCCACACTATATAAATACAAGAGCCCATATTTAATTAGTCATACTTTTGATCTCTAAATTAATTCTAAATTAATTATAGATCAACAGTAATTAAATAATATGATTTTATATTAATATATTAGAACTTATAATATATTAAAAAATCATAACTTATACTATTCTCAAAAGATTATCCGTAAATTATTCGGGTGAAGTGCAACCCAAATGGACCATGCCGGGTCGGGTCAAGTACATACCAAATATAGTTATGGACTTAGACACTATCTCCAACAGTCTCCCACTTGGGTAAGTCTAATAACTATAGTTGCAAGTATGACTTGAGGAACCGATCAGCAATCGTAGCTCTTAAAACTCTGTTGAACTATGAAGCGCCATTTTAGATAAGTGATCATATAATCCTCTGTTCTAGATATCAGCGGGACAAATACATGGAACATGGTCTTGCTTATTGTCCAGCATTTGTTTCCCGATTTCCGATTTGTTTGACATAGAACTTAACTGAACACATCAATTTAGTTCTGACCGGGCCCGGTACATAGGTCAAAACAAAATCATCGAGGGGCCCAGATATCGCTTCTAATCCTAGAAGGAACAGATAAACATTGACTATGTTTGCTCTACTTACCAATGCGTTTTCGTGCAATCAATGCATAACCAACTCATAGGCAACAAATCATATCTCTAGGTTTGAAGAGTTATATGATATTACCGTCTCACAATCACTCGAGATAAATTCCATGAAGTGATACAAGTGAGCGTGGGTTGAATCCAATACTCAGAACTTATGAGCACTCATGAGTGTTGTAGCCCCGCTTTGTCTAACATCTTAGACCTCTACAAGCCAACCCATGACAGTCTTGATTCATATCTACTTCCAACATATGACCGACTGTGGAGAGTTTGAATAATATGATATAAACCATAACATAATTATTCTGGAAGTCAAAACATGCAAAAAGAAATAATAGTAAACGATTGACAAGAGATAACAACACTTTACTCATAAATAACATATTTTATTTATCATCAAATGTCAATTACATTTTACAAATTTCAAGATTATCTAACTACTAAAACTAGTATCATCCTTCAGCCCTATGCTCCGAGCATGCTGGAGATGCTTAGCCCGAGTCAGTCCCTTCGTGAGGGGATCTGCTGGGTTCTCATCCGGTGATACCCTCTTTGCCACAAGGATTCCTTCTTCTATTCGATGTCTGATGAAGTGATATTTTCTGTCAATGTGTCTGGATCTCCCATGACCTCTTGGTTCCTTGGCTAAGGCAACCGCACTATTGCTATCACAGAAAATATCCATTGGCTCCTTTATAGCTGGTACAACTCCAAGGTCTCCTATGAAGTTCTTTAGCCATATAGCCTCCTTTGTTGCCTCGCTTGCTGCTATATACTCTGATTCACAAGTGGAATCAGCCACTGTCTCCTGCTTGGAACTTTTCCAAGTAATTGCCCCTCCGTTTAGAGTAAAGACCTAGGCCGACTGAGAGCGTAAATTATCCCTGTCAGTCTGAAAGCTAGCATCACTGTACCCTACAACTCTCAAGTCCCCACTGCCATCGAGGGTAAGGACCCAGTCCTTAGTCCTCCGTAGGTACTTGAGGATATTCTTTACCGCAGTCCAGTGTGCCTTGCCAGGGTTCCCCTGATACCTGCTAACCATGCTCAAAGCAAAGGCTACATCAGGTCGAGTACACATCATAGCATACATGATCGATCCTACAGCTGAAGCATAAGGTATTCGACTCATTTCTGCTATCTCAGCCTCAGTACTAGGGCTTTGTGTCTTACTCAATCTGGCGTTACTCTGGATGGGTAACTCTCCTTTCTTGGAGTTATGCATGTTGAACCTTTTCAACACTTTGTCCACATAGGTGCTTTGACTAAGTCCAATTAGTCTTTTACTCCTGTTTCTCAAAATCCTTATACCTAGGATATAGGCAGCTTCTCCAAGGTCCTTCATAGCGAAACACTTCCCAAGCCAGGACTTTACTTCCTGCAGGGTTGGGATGTCATTTCCTATGAGTAGTATGTCATCCACATACAGTACCAAAAAGCTGACTATACTCCCACTAGCCTTGATATAGACACAAGATTCATCTTCACTCCATGAAAAGCCAAATTCTTTGACTTTCTCATCAAAGCAAAGATTCCATCTGTGAGGTGCCTGTTTTAATCCATAAATGGATTTCTCGAGCTTACACACTCTACTGGGGTACTCTGTACTGACAAAACCCTCTGGCTGAACCATGTAAACATCTTCAGCCAACTTTCCATTAAGGAAAGCGGTTTTGACATCCATTTGCCATATTTCATAATCATGAAATGCAGCAATGGCTAACAGAACCCTAATACACTTAATCTTGGCCACTGGTGAAAAGGTCTCATCATAATCAACTCCCGGAGTTTGAGAATAACCCTTTGCAACCAGTCGTGCCTTATAAGTGTGTACATTACCATCCATGTCGGTCTTCTTCTTAAATATCCATTTGCACCCAACTATCTTACGATCAGGTACATTGTCAACCAAGTTCCAAACTTGATTGTCATACATGGACTGTATCTCGCTATCCATAGCCTCTTTCCATTTAGCATCCTCAGGGCCTGCCATGGCTTCCGTGTAGCTGTTAGGATCATCTAGATTTACCAGTGTGTTATCACTGATAAGTGTCTCACCTTCTGCAGTAATATGAAAACCATAATAATGCTCAGGTGCATTCCTAACTCTGGTGGAACACCTCAGAGGTATAGATTCTTCAGTCGGCTCAATAGAAGTTTCCTCCTCAGGTTGAGGGCTAGGGTTTGAGGTTCCTTCACCACTTGACTCTTGAATTTCCTCAAGGTCAATTTGCCTCCCACTGTCTCCTTGGCTCATAAATTCTCTCTCTCGAAAGAATCCTCTTCTTGCTACAAAGACCACATTATCACTGGGTCTGTAGAAGATGTAACCAAAGGATTTCTATGGGTAGCCGATGAAAATACACCTTTCGCTTTGGGGTCGAGCTTATCGTGAGTCTCGCGTCTCACGAAAGCCTCGCAACCCCAAATCTTGATGTGGTCTAGATTGGGAACTTTTCCGATCCACACCTCGTGAGGTGTTTTGGCAACCTTCTTTGTAGGGACTAGATTAAGGATATGGGCGGCAGTCTCTAAGGCATACCCCCAAAATGAGATTGGTAGCGAAGCTCGACTCATCATGGAACGAACCATGTCCAACAAGGTCCGATTGCGCCTCTCAGCTACACCATTCAACTGTGGTGTCCTAGGAGGTGCCAATTGTGAGACAATCCCACATTCCTTAAGATAGTCAAGGAACTCAGTACTAAGATACTCACCACCACGATCGGATCGAAGCATCTTAATGTTCCTGCCCAACTGATTCTCCACTTCTTGCTTAAACTCTTTGAATTTCTCAAAGGTTTCTGACTTATGCTTGATTAGGTAGACATATCCATATCTACTAAAATCATCAGTAAAAGTCACATAGAACCGATTAGCATCTCTTGTGGCGGTTATGAAGGGTCCACACACATCCGTGTGTATGAGGTCCAACAAACCTTCACCCCTAGCACAAGTGCCAGTAAAAGGTGACTTTGTCATTTTACCAAGCAAACAAGATTCACAACTATCATCTGACTTTAGGTCAAATGACTCCAAGACTCCATCCTTTTGGAGTTGGCGTATGCGTTTCTTTCTTACATGTCCAAGACGACAATGCCATAATGATGCTTTATCTAAGCTAGTGGAAGATTTAATACACAATACATTATTTCCTAGATTATCTACAACAGATACAGTTTCATACACGCCATCACAAGGTAATGCTTTAAAATAAAGAACATTATTAAAGAAAGCATCAATACTACCGTTATTATTATCAAAATAAAAGGTAAAACCTTGTTTATATAATGCATGAAAGGAAATAACATTTCTTGCCATTTCTAGCGAATAATAACATTTATTCAAATCTAATGTAAACCCACTATTTAGCACTAAGGAATAAACTCCTATCTTGGTGACAGGTGAAGCTTTCCTGTTTCCCATGATCAAGTTTATCTTTCCCTGCTCCATATTCTCACTTCTTTTTAGTCCCTGCAAATCACAACATATGTGAATACCACAACCTTATTAAGGACCCAAGAGTTAGAATGAGGTGAGTTATTAGACAATATAGTGTATATACCTGCATGGTTGGGTTTTACTTTCCTATCCTTCAAATCTTGCTGGTACTTTGGGCAGTTTCGCTTCCAGTGCGACTTTTCATGGCAATAGAAACATTCAGCCTCATTAGGGTTAGCAGAAGGAGTGATAAAACCTTTCTTGGTTTTGCTTGAAGAGGAGCCTTCAAGGGTCTTACCCTTGGTACCCTTAGAAGGGTTCTTTCTCTTCTTCCCTTTGCAATGCCCGATTGCCAAGACATTGGCCGCAGTTGGAGTAGGAGTAGGAGTAGTAACAACTGACTTACCCTTTAGACCACTTTCGACGGTCTTCAAGAGTCCTTGAAGTTTGCTGAGGGCGACTTCTTCCTTGTTCATGTGATATGTCATGCGGAGTTGATCATAACACGATGGCAAGGAGTGCAAAATGACGTCTATTGCTAACTCCTCAGGGAAGTTCACATTCAGCTTCAGTAAACGGTCCACATACCTTCGCATTTTCTACATGTGGCCCGTGATGGGTTCACCATCCTTCATTCGGGTTGTTATCATGGAGGAGATTATTTCATATCGCTCTTGACGAGTGCTTTGATGGTAGCGGTCCATCAAGTCCTGGTGCATCTCAAAAGGATAATAGTCCTCATAGGACTTTTGGAGCTCGGCTGTCATGGTGGCCATCATGATGCATGCCACTTTTGTAGCATCTCTTTCATGTACCTCATATTCAGCAAGCTCTTCAGGAGTAGCAGTTGGCTCGGGTACCTTCAGCTCCTTGTCGAGAACATATTCTTTGTTCTCATACCGAGTGACCATCCTGATGTTTCTGATCCAATCTGTAAAGTTGGACCCATCAAAGATGACTCTCCCACAAAGATTCATGAGAGAGAAGGAGCTAGTAGGGTTTGAGCCAGAAGCATTGTTATTGGAAGACATCCGAAGAGAAGAGGGAATAGATTAGATTAGATATAGAGATAGTCCTTAATAAAACACCCAAATGTAATATTAAGGCTAGGACCCAACACAATATTTTATAACTTAGAAGAGGGATGCCGTAATCTAAGCTATAAGATATTTGAAGGTAGGTGAATGACGATTCACCAATTTCCACCATGAAAAACGAAATATTTAATTAGGTTTTAATTGGTTTAGAAACTCCTAGATTCATTGAGATTCATTGAACTTTCTTCAATGGCATGTTTCAATCTCGAGTGTGCCCTTCAAGTTTTGTGACTGGGATGCCGAGGATCACAAAACAAGGTGTGAAGTAACCATGCAAATTACTTGGTACCCTTAATGTATTACCCCTCAATCGATGTGCTGGTTAACCACACACGCTCCATCGATACTATGATAAACATTAAGTCACCCTTTACCTACCTTGTTAAGTTCAAGTTAGTGTGCCGGTTAACCACACACGCTCCACTAACGACTTAAAAAAAGTGTAAAGTGTAATTTCATGGATTAGCACCTTATTCACATTTTCCTAAAATAACTAAGATTGGGAATTCAATAAAGTTTACTTACTTTAGTATTATCATTATACTTTTAATGAGAATTTATAAGTACTTGTCCTACCCGTTCGACTAACGACCCTCCACCGATCAAGGAAGCAGTGGGTGAGAGTGGACACCCATTAAGTTGCCATTTTATAGGCAACAACCTTATACCCCCCTTATAGACCGGCTTCGTGAATGAGGCGTACTAGCGGTAAGACGACTTGATCTTATACATATATAAATATTATTAAACTTATAATATTATATAGTATAAGGGTTGAATTTTAACTTTTAAAATTCTAGGGGTTGGAACTAAAGTTTTTAATATGACTTTACATGTTCCAAAACTTGAGGGCAAGTTTTGTAAACTTTCAAAACTTTTCATTTCTCATAACTTATGAGTTAATGGTTATTAAAAATGAAGACTCTTCATTTTTTGTAACCTATGTGTTCTTTTAATGGTTATTTATAAATGTGACTTTTGGTTATCCATAACTTAAGAACTAGTTATGGACTCCATTAAAACACATAAAGATCAAGAATTAATCTAATCAATTATTAGCACATAATTTCTATGATCTTCTAAACTCATATGTTTATGAATGTTCATATCAAAAATTTCAAGAATCGTAAGTACATATACAAAACTTGAAATTTTGATACGAGCTTTTGAACAAAACTTCGATTTTCAAGTTTTTTTTTTTTTTTTTTTTTTTCTTTTGCATCAAGTATCAAATAAACAAACCAGGCTCTGATACCACTGATGGGTTTTGAGCATTCTAACACTCCTATGGTGTACATGCAACCCTAGAAACCTTGGATCTATGTTTGACTAAGATACATGCAAATAATTATTTTTCCAAGGTTCTTATCCTAACTAGCATGGCATGGGATACTTGAATCAAATAAAACTAGTAGAATTACTTACCTTGTAGTAGTAGTTGATTGCTTGGAGTTTGAGAGCCTAGCACCAATAATGTGGATGCCTCAAATGGAAGTCACAAATCACCACAAACTTGGAAACTTGAGAGAATAGTCACAAACTTCTTGAAATCGGCCCTCTTGGTTTACACACATCAACTAGTCCTATTCCAAGAACCAAAGCTTCCTTTATATAGTGTGGTGGATTAGGGTTACATCCATGTAAACCCTAATACCCATGTCTTTTCATTTTCATGAGATCCATGGGTTAAAGCTCCATGGAGTATCCATGGACTTTTCATGCAAACCTAGCCCATTCCAAATAAGCATTAGCCCACACTATATAAATACAAGAGCCCATATTTAATTAGTCATACTTTTGATCTCTAAATTAATTCTAAATTAATTATAGATCAACACTAATTAAATAATATGATTTTATATTAATATATTAGAACTTATAATATATTAATAAATCATAACTTATACTATTCTCAAAAGATTATCCGTAAATTGTTCGGTTGAAGTGCAACCCAAATGGACCATGCCGGGTCGGGTCAAGTACATACCAAATATAGTTATGGACTTAGACACTATCTCCAACAACAACAAGCTACAAACACCATTAGAAAGCCCAAAATCCTACCAAGACCTATACAAGATGGATGCCTAGCCCAAACCACTACATTATGACCTATCAATCTCCCCCTTGGTTTGAGGCTAGCATAGACTTGGTCTTCAATCTTTTGGTTTCTCGACCTGCCTTAGGTCAGAATTTCCCATAGTTCCCATCCAGAGCCTATCCTTGATAATTGTGGCAACTATTCCTGTAAATTCTTTTGGAGAAGCCTCCATGATCTCCCTCCTAAACACGATTTGATGACGGTCCAAAGTGTGAATGTCTCTCTCTCTGAATCTCAGAAGCTCCGTAGCGCTAACGAGCCTGAGAACTCCTTCCCTGTTTTTGAATTTTATGGCTGCAATTGCTGTTTCATTATCAAAGGCCCAAAAATCCATATCATCAAGATATCCATCATGAAAATGTTGTGGGATTGGAATCTCCTTCAATTGGTTTGTAGCTGGCCACAACATTATCTTCATCGGTTTGTCAGTTTCAGGATCAAGAATATCTTTGTCTTTTCTAACCAAAGCTTTTGCTGTCTTCATCATGGGGAAATTATCCCTGACCTATCTATCTAAAAACTGTTTGAAGGTGAAAGCACTAGGATTTTTTGAAGGATTGTGGAATGGAGCCCTTGAGAGTTCAGAGAGATCAACCTTTGTCCAGGAGTTGAAGTCATGAATGCTTTTGTAGTACTCTGTATTTCCAGAATTTCTCTTAACCGCTCACAGTTTAAGTTCATGATCATAGGCCCACATTTTGATCCCTGTACGATCACCAAATCGATCACCAAATTTTCTCTTTTTAAGATCTGTCACAGTGAGTTGAGGTTCATTTTCTTTACGATTCTCATTTGAGTTCTTCATGAAGAGCAAACCTACTTTCTTCTCACATGTGACTGTTTTCTTGCCATGTTTTATTGTGATCCGGGGATTGGCATTCACAGGCTCTTTCTCAAACAGATTGACAATTCTTGTTGTTCTTGGGGGTGGTTGATCAATAGGATTTTCGCTTTCGGAAGGATGGACGGGAGCAGTGGGAGGATCTTCAATACCATGAGGTTGTTGAAACAAGGACTGGAACTTATCACCAAATTCTTCAAAAAGCTTGTTTTTTAAGCTAAAGTAGAATGCAGTCAAGGATCCAAGATTAGTCTGCAAGTCAGAGATTTTCTTTGACTTTACAGCATTATCAGCTTCAAGTTCAGCTATCCTTATATCTTGCTTTTCATTATCAGTTTCAAGTTCAGCGATCCTCATATCATGCTTTTCAATCAGAATGTCCTTCTCAATGTTTTTCTGATTTAGAATGCCAAATTATTCTCTGAGCTTGGACATAGTAGGATCATCATCCCCTGAATGACCTTCCTCAATAGATATTCCTTTTCCACGTGAGGAAGGTATTAGACTGTGTTGTTGTGACAACTGCCTTGCTATCCTGATAGAGGCTTCATCTAGCGAAGGCCTTGTAGGGGAATAACCTTGAACAACTGAAGATCCTCCAGTTTCATATATAGTACTTGGGCCTTGTTGGGTTGGTATAGTTGGTGCAGTAACATATGTAGTTGTGATTGTGGATTGAGCTGGTGGGGCTTGTTCTTGGATAAGTGCTCCCTGCCTCGGATCAAGTCGTCTTCTTTTCACAGGAGGCTGGGAGGTTTGTGTCAGTATCTGATCACTCATCGATGGCATAGATGTTGGAATAGCACCAACAAGGGGAGGAATCCCTGAAGTTACATCCATTCGACCTGAGATATTGTGACAACCCGAAATTTCTCCCGTTATTTTTTAACCCATCTCCCTTAATAAAATTTAATCTTTTTAAATTTTTCCGTCAACTTATTGGGTTAAGTAAATCAACTAGGGATATAATTAAAATTCTATACGATTCGGAATAAACCGGGAATCACGAGAAAAACTTGAAACTTCCTCGAAAATCGCCGAGTTCACGGTCAGAACGAGTTTACGGTCGTAAACTCGTGTAGACCGTAAACCCGTTGACGGTCGGTGCCGGGTGGACCCCCTTGACCGAGAACTCTACTCTATATATAGAGTATATGGCCTTCATTTCATCCTTTACACACTTCAAAGACTTTCTCTCTCTACTCTCTCTCTACAATTCTCAAGTTTGCTCAAGAAATCCTCAAGAATGTAAGTGATTTCCTTCCTTTGGGTGTTAATCTTTCCTATATCCATGATTCACTCTTGATTCATCCATGGATTTCACTTTTTATCTAGATCTTCAAGAATCCTCAAGAACATCTTAGTGTTTTGGACCGAAAACACATTTCTTTGCCTTCATATCGTAAGTATCATCCTCTTATACTTATATCTAGTTAGAATTCTTGAGTTTTGCCTTGAAATCGTCACTTTTCCATGAACAAAAGGTGTTTACGGTCTAGTGTATCTCCTTAGACCGTACACCCTTCAATGACCGTAAACTCATAGACCGTAAACTCATAGACCGTACACCCTTCAATGACCGTAAACTCGTGGGTCGTAAACCCAAAGACCGTAAACTCATGGACCGTAAACCCTATGACTATAAGGTCATTAGACCGGAAACCCATGGAACCGAAAACCCATGGACCGTAAACCCGTGACCGTACACTCCTTATTACGGCCGCAAACTCCCCTCTTCAATCACATGTGATTCTAACACTTAGTTTTACGTGTTTCCTAGTCCCTAAGGTGGTTCTTTCCATAACCAATAGTGTTATGCCCTCACCTAATACATGTATGTACTTCTACATGCTAAATAGGATCCGTTTGTGCCTGAGGCTTTATTTGACACTCAGCAATTCCTAGCAACTTACACTCGACTCCCACGTCAAACTGTGAGTTCATACCCCTACGCTTTTTCCGAGTTTTTCATGTTTTCAGGGGAGAATACAAGCAAAAGTACAGGGAAACTTGTGCTCAAAATATATTATTTTGCTTAAGATAACTATATGTTTAGAATGCTTTTAACACAAAAAACAGTTTTACCAAAACGATTAATAAATCAACTCGTAGAAACAGTTTTCAAAATTTAAGCAACGAATTCGTGAATCAAATCGTAAAATGTGTAATTTTATAAAGGATTCATACAAATCTTAAACATGATTATCAATATTATTACATACAAATTGTTAGTCTAAAGTTGGAAACACGTCCTTGGTAACACCCCCACAGAATCTGGGTGTAGGATTAGCACTTGTAATCAGAATCTCTTGTAGGGAGAACGTGACTATTATGTATAGATCTATACGGGACTGACTATCCTGCACCTGGCTGCTAGCTACAGTTGGACCGATAAGGCCAAGGGTGACAAAGTCATACAAAGATATTGGCCCCGTTACGTGCCATATCAAGTCTAAGTACGGTTATGACACTCACAACCTAGATAACAGTTATTTACATTTGTAATAATGAAACAAGTAAACTAATTTCAAAGTAATAATCGATTTGACTACTAATCGTTAGTAGTAATACTCTTAGGATTTTAGTTCATCTCGTATGCTTAGTTTTATTTATGTAATAAGACTGATACACCTCACCAGGAGCAAACAGGGTTCTTCAAGAATACTACGTGTAACGATATAAGTATGATAGATACTTGTACACTTAAGACTAGAAACAAATAATCAACCATCAACCTTAAGGAAAATATAGGATTTTCCTGGAATAACTCATCCTTTCATAAACGAACTGTTTAACAAATAACTAATGGATAATCAAACATCTTTCATAAGAAAATATTGGATATTCTTGGGAAACACTTTTCAAAGACATCAAAGAATCATTTTTACCTAACATTCTTTACATCAAAAAATATAAGGTTTTCAGGAGAAACATAACGTATTTTTCGAAACAATAAAGAAAAGTTTTCTAAAACATAAACGCTTATGAACTCACCAGCGTTATGCTGATACTCTTTCAAACTGCTTGTATTCTCAGGGCAGCGATACACAGGTACTTTTATCAACTTTTGGAGAAGACGGAGCATTTGGAGTCACGTCTTTTACTTTTGTTATATACTCTTATATACAAACTATGTTTTCAAATAGATGTAAATAATCATATTGTAATGCAATGGTTGTGTTTACTTTGCTTCCTATGATACAACTGTTGTGATACTACGCATGACGTCACCCGCATCCGAACGTTTCCGCCATTATTTCTGACGGTTCGGGGGTGTGACAGATATCATCCATCGGTTTTGATGTAGGAGGCATTGTTTCAAGATCATCATCAGCAACCCTAGTCTCTGTTGTTGTTTGAGAAACTTCATTGACATTGATAAAGAACCTGTCGAGGAACTCTGAACTTGGAACAAGGTCGTCATGCTCAAGATCAAGATTAAGTGGGATTTCCTCCTTGTTAAAACCAGACAAATCCATTCCATCAAAAAGTTTATCACCCTATTCATCGTCATTCACCGCCACATGGTCCAAAAAATTTTCTTCAAACTCATCCTCATCATCACCATCTCCATCATAATCACTCCGAACCTCCACGTTTTGCAGTTGGTCATGCTCCACTGCCACGATTGCGATAGGAGGAACACGATCTTCTTCGTTTTCATGCTCTGAAATCGAGATAACAACATCCTCGGTTTCCGTGGCGCTTGAGAGATCATCAGACTCAGAGTGATCACTCTCTTCAGCAAAGATACCAAACTTGATCAGAGGATACTTTCCTTCAAAATTAAACTTTTCTTTTCGATTTTGCTTCATCAATCCAAAGGCACTTGAACCAACAGACTTAAGGTCCAAGGTCTCTTCTCCTCTTTCTAACTCTGGGTGCATGACATTGAAGATTAACTGGAGGAATCTTGGATACATGAGGAACTTTTCTCTTTTGTTTCCTTCAATGTTCACAATCATCTCGTGCAAAATGAACTTTGAGAAGTTGAACTCTATTCCGAAAGCTAAAGCAGAAATTGCACCCGTGTTGATCAGAGTGAAGGGTCCAGTTAATGGTTTGGTCTAGGCTTTCATTGTATTTTGTTCGGTATGATTCTGTAATACATTTTGTGAGTTGTTTATGTGTTTACGGTCAGAAATTGTGTTTACGGCCGTAAACCCAGTTTGCGGTTCTGTCTAGTATAAATAGTGGAGGTGTAGGTCTATGTGTGGTTGTTGATGCCATTGCGTTTACAGAGTGTTCCATCGAGTTGTACCTGACGTTTTTCTGAATATAAACGTGTGCAAGCTCGATTTCTTTTCTTCTTGTTCTTCTATTGTGATTGTTTGTTGCTTGATCATTGGTAAAGATCCTTTTCAGGACCTTACAATTGGTATCAGAGCAAGAGCCGGTGTCAAAGCTTCATTCAATCGAGATTTGGGTTGTTTAATCGGACATTCTTATCGTTTGAGATTGGTTTTAGTGTTTTCGAGGTTAGAGGAACTGAATCTACTGCAAAAACGTGTTTTTGAAGACATCTGGGAGTTTACTGCCAACCGTAAACCCTGTTTATGGTTGTAAACTCAAGATCTTGAACAACCGTAAACTGTGAATCTTCAACAACCGTAATCTAAACTTCATTAACCGTAAACGCTTAAACCATAAACGTACAAACCGTAAACAGCTCAACCGTAAACTCAGTTTACGATCGTAAACAGCTCAACCGTAAACACAGTTTACGGTCGTAAACAGCCCAACCGTAAACCAAGTTTACGGTCGTAAACTCTTCAACCGTAAACACAGTTTACGGTCGTAATCTCATCAACATCAACTGTAAACTCTTTTGTGACTTTAAATGGAATCTCAAAGTCAAAATCATTTTCACGAACTTGATACTGTCATGGGCACTACTATGCGTATTCCAAGATTAATGTCTGCAGATGGTTTTCCTGAGTGGAAGTACAGAATTGAAAAATACATTAAAATGAAGGATTTCAAAGTCTGGAGAAGCATTTTAGAGGCCCTGTTAGAATCACTATGACAGTCGGAGGCCAACTGATTGACAAGGCTGTTGAAAACTACACTGATGAGGAGTTTGAGAAAGTTGAAGAGCAGGAAAGGGCTTTAGCCACTCTAACCATGGCATTATCTCCTGATATTGCTCAAGATTTCCGAGAGTATACTTCAGCTAAGGATTTGTAGGAAGCCCTAATTGAGGTATATGAGGGCAATGAAGATATGAAGGAGAGTCGCCAGGACATGCTGAGACAAAGGTTCAATCTGTTCAACTACATTCCCGGAGAGACTCTTGAGGCTCAGCTGCAGCGGTTCACAACTCTCACCACTGACATGAACATATCTGGGATTTTCTTGACCAAGTCAGAGATTAACAAGAAGCTTCTGAATGCTCTTCCCAGATCATGGGACATGAATGTTGCTGTGATTAAGAAGACCAAGGATCTAAATTGCCTCACTATTGCTGAGATCAGGGCGATCATCAAAGCTTGTGATATTGATGACAAACAGAGAGAAATAAAGCATGTGAACTCGTACTCTACTGCAAAGCTTGGAATCTCATCCAACAATGCTCTCTCATCAATCATGACTTCCTCAGGTCAAGCTTTTGCTGCTCAACAACCTCAAATTCAAACCTTTGCTGCTGCATCATCCATTCCTCACTCTCAAAGCCAACCATTTGTCACTCCACAAGCTGTTCCCCATCCAAATGTGCCAGTTGTAGCCTCTTCCTCAAACACGAAAGACACTGATGAAAATCTGGCTCTAGCCACTGGGCTTGTTAACTGCTACAATGCTTTTGTAGCGGGAGAGCTTCCACCTCAGCTGTCATTTGCTGACCTGGATCAGATTCATCCTGAAGACGTGGAAGAGATGGACATCACATGGCAGATTGCTATGGCTGTTTTCAGGGCCAAGCAGTTTCCTAAGAAGACAGGGAAGAGAAACTGGGGCATGAATGCTGACAAGAAGGTGGGATTCAACAAGGGCATGCTGTGATGTTTCAACTGCCACAAGCCGGGTCATTTTGCTCGTAAGTGTCCAAAGCCAGATCGTAGGACGAACAACAACAGGACGATGGTTGCAGTGGGAAACAACCGTGCAGGTGGTGCGTTTAATGGTGAAACTGCTATGGTCGCTCAGTCTTTTGACTGGGAGGACCAGATTCGGGCTTTGAATATTTCAGGGCCAGAAAATGCTCACCTAGCTCAGATTGATGATGCTTCCTTGAAGAATGATGCAGCTGATCCCGAAGCAGAAATGATGGAGCTGCAGTTTGCTCTGATGGTGTCTTCTACTTCCGAGCGCAGGAAAAGTGAGGTAAATCTACCATCTTGTTCTCAGGCTTGTAATGAATATGTTAAACTTCTTCATGATGAAATTCAACTATTACGTAGAGAAGTAGAGGACCTTAGATATGAGGGCTATCAGCTTAGGAAAGGACAGAAACCCCTTACGGCCCAGTTAGAGACAAAAATAAAGGACTTTAAGAGAATTGAAACAGAATATAGTGAAAAATGTGAGCTTTATGATTATGTTAAAAGACAGAAGGATGAGATAATTACGGAGCTTGATACATTAAAAAGACAATTTGAAACTGCAAGTTTTGATTTTAGAAAATTTAATGGATCAAGCGAGGTAGTTGCCAACATGATTGATCACTGCATGCAGTTCAAACGACATCAGTCAAAGGGGTTAGGATATGATAGTGTACCTCCTCCTTATAATCATACATATCAGTATCAACCCTATCCAAGGATGAGATTGCCAACGAACCATTTATGGTTTATGGCAAGCCATCTGGTTTCGTTTCAGGCGGATTTATTAATGTTGAAAGTACTAACATTTCTACTTCCCCTGCAGATCAACCATTAGATCAGGCAAAGCGTGAAGCTAGGGAATCTGTTTCTGTTTCTGTTTCTAATTCTGATATTTCTGTTTCAAATGAAAATGTTTTTGTTTCTGATGTTAAGACTGATAATGTTTCATGTGATGTTTCTACTTCTGCTACTGTTGAACTTAATTGCTTTGATATGTTTGATGAATTGTTTCGTAATTCTGATGCTTGTGACTCTCATGAAAACCCATCAATTCCACAAGTCACACCATCTGAGGCACCGTTACTTATCTCACAGCCTATTTCTCATGCATGTTCTTCTGAGAAGAGTAAGAGTGTCTGTCAAAAAAATAAATCTGCAAAATGTAGTACAAGTTCAAATAATAAACAGATTTGTTTTAATTGTGGTGTTGGTGGTCATATAGCTAGGAATTGTCAAAATAGGATCTTTGTGAACTATTTGTCACCAAGAGGAGAGAACGAATCTCGAGGAAGGTCTTTAATTAGAAAATCCTCAAGAACTCGTTCTCGAAATGATGATTGGAAAGATGATCGAAGCAGAAAAAGGGCTGTTTTTCAAAAGAATAAAAAGGTTTTTACTAACAAAGCTCAAAATAGTTTGCCAAAACCGAACATGGCTCTGCCAAGATCGGTTTCGTCAAAAAGTACTTCTGGATCTTCAACCACTTCGGGTAGAACATCCAGAGGCTCAGTGCAAACTCATAAGAAACCTATTTCAAAACCACCTGAGAATGTTGTAAAACCTAAATATCATTGGATGCCCAAATCAATTTCCAATCCATCATCTCCATCCTCCGAAGTTATTAGGAATGAGGATCCTAATTTGAAATCATTAAAAGATAAATCAGAGAAAGTGAAAAGGAAATCCAGGACAGTGATGACCTGGGTTCCCAAATCTAAATGATTCCGCTCATTTTACAGGGACAGTTGCGGAGGAATGTCGTCCGTCCTTGGTACATCGACAGCGGCTGCTCCCGGCATATGACATGAGACATTTCCCAATTGAGCGACATTTAATCTTTTAATGGGGGTTATGTTTCCTTCGCGGGCGGAGATGGTGGTAAGATCACTCAGAGAGGAACCGTTACTAATGGAGTGCTAAGCTTTGAGAATGTCAACTTTGCTCCCGAGTTAAAGCACAGCTTGTTGAGTGTTTCCCAAATTTGCGACAAAGGCTATTCTACCCATTTTACCGATAAAGAATGCATGATTCTCAAGCCAGGCATTGTCATCCCGGAAGAGTGGATTCTCGTCAAATCTAAGCGGGATGGGAATGCTTACATTATTGATATGAACAGTAACATCCCTGAACAAGTCACTTGCCTATTTTCAAAAGTCTCCAAACACAACGCAATGCTATGGCATCGACGACTCGGTCATGCTAACGCGAAAAACCTGAATCGCCTTGCTAAGAATGAGATGGTCCGAGGCTTACCTATCAGAGACTTTATTACATTTGAGAAGTTTGTGTCCTGTGCCTAAGGAAAACATCATAGAAAACCACACCTGCCTAAGCAAGTCAACTCAATCAGTCAGGTGCTCCAACTATTGCATATGGACCTATTTGGTCCGGTCAACGTCCTAAGCATCAACAGAAGCTCGTACTGTCTAGTTGTGATCGATTATTTCTCTCGTTTTACGTGGGTCTTTTTCTTATCCAACAAAGCGGGGGTTGCTGATCTGATAAAGAAGTTCATTGTGATGATTGAGAATCAAACCAACAACCAGGTGAAGGCTCTTCGTACTGACAATGGAACTGAGTTCAAGAATGCGGTTCTTGACCATTTTTGCGCAGAAAAGGGGATCGTGCGTCAATACAGCTCTGCTCACACGCCTCAACAAAATGGCATTGCTGAAAGGAGAAATAGAACTTTAAAAGACGCTGCAAGGACAATGCTTTGTGATTCTAAATTACCTGTTTTCTTTTGGGCCGAGGCGATTAACACTGCTTGCTACGTGCAGAATCGTGTTCTAATCAACAAAGCTCAGATGAAGACACCATACGAGATTCTCTATGGACACAAGCCTTCAGTCAGTCATTTCCGTGTATTTGGCTGCCCTTGCACCCTTCTTCACTTAGAATCCAACCCTAAATTCAATGCCAAAGCGGATGATAGTTACTTCATAGGATATGTTGTGCACACCGCGTATAAGGTTTACAACAAGAAGACTAAGCAGATTGTCGAATCCTATGACGTGCGCTGGTTGGAGGAGAATGAAACAGACGCTCAGGTGGGTCCTGACTGGTTATTTGATTACACATCGCTTTTCAAATCTTTAAATGTGTCTTCAGATGGCTCAAATGGATCCTCTTCTGGTTCGAAGATTGTTTCTAAAGACGAAGACGAAGAAGTTGTTTACAGACCTCCAACGGTTGATGGGGAGTCCTCTGCTCCATCTGAGGGGGAGTCCTCTGCTCCACCTGAGGGGGATTCATCTGATCGACTTGATCGTCCAGAGTCTAAAGTTCAAGATGGAACTCCTGATGCTGATGCTACACCTCTTACCCCTATTGAAAGAGAGTTCATGTCTAGAGATGCTTCCGCTCTCAATGCAACTTTTATTGAAGTACTCTTTCCTAAAGAAATTGCGAATGAGTTTGTAGCAGATCCATCCAATGTGGATCAATCAGCAAATGATGGAGGTTTCAACATTCACACTCTTCCTGTTTCACTCAATGATATCAGCCAACACATACCTTCAAGAATTCAACGCGATCATCCGATCGATAACATCATTGGCCAGCTCGGTGACGGAGTTAAAACTAGAAGTTAGAGTGGAGATGTCAATACATGTCTCTATTCTTGCTTTATATCTCAAATAGAGCCCAAGAACGTTGACATGGCTTTGAATGAGCCCAGTTGGATAGATGTGATGCATGAAGAGCTAAATCAGTTTGAAAAGCTCGGGGTTTGGAAGTTGGTTGAGTTACCGAAGGGCAAAAGGTCTCTTGACACGCGTTGGGTCTATCGTAACAAGCAAGACGATTCTGGTGTAATAGTGCGAAATAAAGCAATGTTGGTGGTTCGCGGGTTTCGACAAGTTGAGGGTCTTGATTATACTGAGGTTTATGCTCCCGTGGCTTGATTGGAGGCTATTCATATCTTTCTCGCATATGCTTCCTACATGAACTTCACGGTCTACCAAATGGTTATCAAGACTGCCTTCTTGTATGGCAAGGTGAAGGAAGAAATTGATGTTGATCAACCCCCTGGGTTCGTTAACTTAAAGTTTCCTAATCATGTCTAGAAGTTGGACAAGGCGTTGTATGGGTTACATCAAGCTCCTCGAGCATGGTATGCGACTCTAACAAAGCACTTGCTCGAGCATGGATACTCTTGCGGCGCTATTGATCAAACTTTATTCATCAAGCATGTTGGTAATGATCAGATTCTAGTCCAGATCTACGTTGACGACATTATCTTCGGGTCTACCAGTCCACAGCTTTGCAAAGAGTTTGAAGGCGTGATGAAAAAGCGGTTTGAGATGAGTTCACTGGGTGAAATGACCATGTTTCTGGGGCTTCAGGTCAAACAAAATTCAACCGGAATCCTGCTACATCAAGCTAAGTATGTGGAGGATATTCTTGAGAAGTTCGGGTTTCAAGACGCAAAACCTGCATCGACACCAATGGCTGAAAGACCCCCGCTGAATCCAGATATTGATGGTGAATCTGTAGATCAGACACACTACAGATCGATGATCGGATCGTTGATGTATCTTACTGCAAGTCGTCCCGACATCATGTTTGCAGTTTGTCAATGCGCTTGCTATCAGGCTAATCCTAAACTTTCACATCTTATTGCTGTCAAAAGGATTTTTCGGTATATCAAAGGCAGCCCAAAATTGGGTCTTTGGTATCCGAAGAATTCTGAATTTGATTTATATGCTTTTGCTGACATCAATTATGGAGGCTGTGAGCTTGACAGGAAATCTACTTCAGGAGGGTGTCAATTCCTTGGTGATAGGTTGGTGTCGTGGCAGTGCAAGAAACAGCATATCGTCTCTACCTCAACAGCAGAAGTGGAATACGTTGCTGCATCTGCCTGCTGTTCTCAAGTTATCTGGATCCAACATCAGCTGTTGGACTACGGTTTGAATTATCTAGAAACCCCAATTCACTGTGATCATGAGGCCGCAATTCAAATAACTAAAAATCTTGTCCAACACTCCAAAACCAAGCACATTGATATCAAAATTCATTTTATCAGAGATTGTTATGAGCGCTCGCTCATCCGGCTAGAACAGATTCCCACTGCCAATAATGTGGCGGATCTGTTCACTAAGCCTTTTAACAAAGCTCGATTCGATGTGCTTGTGGGATTTTTGAAAATGATTCGTTTTGAGGATTAAATTTTTCTATTGGTTAGAAAACATTCAAAAAATCCAAAAACATTAAAAATTCAGAAAACTCAAAAATATTGTCGCTTACAGTTTTGCTTGTAGTACTGGGAAGTGATATAATCATGTGATAACAGGCAATCTGAGTCTGCGTAACGTACCCAAAGTTGAAGGGTCTATGCTCTGGGTTTCATGCGCTAGTAGGCACGAAAGATTCTAAATAGACATGACTAGGCAGAGTTGAACTTAAGGAATTCATAGACTTGGCAAATCTTGACCTAGTTAGATCCGTTTAGCCTGACAATATGACGCTTGGATAGGTTGAGCAGGGAGATATATATGGGAATCAGTTAGTCCACTTCGAAGGTATGTTTGAAAACTGTTTGCAAGATTTTGAAAAATCAGTTAGTCCACTTCGAAGGTATGGTAAAACCGACTGAGGATATGTGTTCTGTTCATCGATTCGACTAAAATTGGAGGATTAATCGTGGTTTAACTATTCGTCAGCGTTTACGGTTTAGGGAGGGTTTACGGTTTGGGGAGGGTTTACGGTTTGAGCTTACGACCGTAAACAGTCTGGGCTTACGGTCTGGGTATTTACAACCGTAAACTCCTTTTGGGTTTACGACCGTAAACTCAGTTTACGGTCAGGTGACCACTGCAATGGGTTTACGGCCGTAAACCCAATTTGGACCGTAAACTCATGTTTGACCAATATTGACCGTAAACTCATTCTGAACCGTAAACTCAATTTTGACCTTGTTTGACCGTAAACTCCAAATCTTTGATAAAAAACAATTTTTAAGGCCAAAATAAAATTGAATTGATTAATCAAGAAAACTCAAAGCTTTAATTGTTTAAATACTTTGTTTTCTTACTTAGCCTAGTTTAGTGCAGATAAATGGCGAGTCTTAAGTTTGCTGACATGCATAACCTGGCAATTCTACTGGACGAACCTCCTACTGCTCATGGAGATTTCAGGTCGATGATATACAGACTGAGAGAATGCTGCCTGGCCTGTGCCATCACTGTGAATCCAGTCACCTATCAGCAAAATGTGAAGGAGTTCTGGCAGACTGCTAAGATGAAATCAGACAAAGGAGTGGTTTCCATTAAAGCTATGGTGAAAGGATGCAAGATTACTATCAAATGAGCAGTTCATCAGAGATACATTGTTGATCAATGATCAACCCGATTTTCCTACTGAAATTAGGATTGATGATGTACAAAAGGTTCTCAAGAAGATGGGGTATGAAGGCATTTACCCTCCCACGGTGAAAAAGCTTTTGCCACCCTACTGGAGATTTTTGGCGCATGTGTTCGTGAGCTGTATCTCGGGCAGGAGATCAGGTGCTGATGAAATCTCGCTCAGGAACACAGGGGCAATCGTTTCACTGGCTACTGGCATCAAGTTCAACTTCTCAAAATTCATACTGGATGAGTTCTTAGTAAACATCAATGCTATAAGCCGGGAGACCAGAGATGCATTCTTGCTGTACCCTAGGTTTATTCAGACGTTTATTGACACTCAATTTCCTGAGATGGTCAAAGAAGGAGACACACTGGATTTAAAGTCATTAGGCCCACACACGATTGGTCTCATCAAACAGAATCGAAAGGGAAAAGTCGTCTTCCAAGGCTTACATCCTCTCGTGAAATTCGGAAAATTTGCTGAAATAAATGAATCTTCCGAATCTCATGGAACGTCTGACAAGATGTCTTCTGAGCCTACCTCCTCCGAGAGAGTCATTTCGGAAGATGATGTTATCACTGTGTCTGATCGTGCTGAAGAAGAAGAAACTCCTGCTACTCTTGCACAAGTAGCTGAAGAACATGAGCTGACGTCTGTTCACATTCAAAGTAATTATAATGAGGAGTCTCCAAGGGGTAGAACAGAATCTGAGATGTATGAAGACCTTGATCTTACCGGTTTCGATAACAATGAGATGCCTCTCAACTTCGATAGCAATGAAGATTTCATGACCGGTGTAAACCTCAACACGCTGTTTGAAAATATCAATGAAGTTGCTCATCCAGCAACGGAGATAAGGGAAACTGAAGACGTTCTCGAAGCCACGCCTCCTCCTACCAATCCAACGGCGGAAATAGCAATTCCTATGGTAACAGTGTCAGGGATTCCTCCCCTTGATATTGTTTTACCTACTTCTGAGCCATTGGAAAGTGATCACCCAACTACACAGGCCTCTCAACCTCCAACAAAAAGACGAAGACTTGACCCTAGACAGGGAATTCTTGACTCGGGTATAATTCAAAGTTTTACAGCTCCTCCAACAACAACTCCTGTTATCGTTTCATCTGAACCTGTCAGTGAAGGTCCTAGTACCTTCTATGAAACTGGTGGCTCTTCCTTCCCCATAGATTTCTCTCCTCCCAGGCCAGAGCATTATGCTGCCTCGGTTAAGCTAGCCAGGCTTTTGGCCGAAGAACAATTCACAAGGCCTCCCTCACGTGGTAAAGGAATTTCTATTGGGGGTGGCAACTCAGGAGAAGAGACTCCTTGAATTCTTGGACTTCAGAAGGAGATTGATGCTCTAAATCAGAAAAATATTGATTTAGATCAGAAAAATATTGAGCTGGATATCAAGGTTGCAGACCTGCAGTCAGAAAATGCAAAGCTCAATATTCAAGTTGCCGAACTTATGGAAGATAAAGCTCTGAAGTCGAAGCAAATTACTGATCTTCAGACGCACTTCGGCCTGTTGACAGCCAGCTACTACGATCTTAAGAAGAAGCTGGAAGAAGACTTTGGGTACAAATTCAAGTCATCTGTTGACGAGCCAAAGATCTATCTTCCTGATCAAGATACTCCCATAGTTCCACAACCTACAAGAACGACCACCATTGTTAACCGTTTTGAAAAAGAACCGGCTCAGGCACCAAGTATAGTGGCATTGAAACGCGCTAAATTAGCCAAGTCAGCTGAAAAGGGTCAACTTCTATTCAAGAGGAGCGCAGATCATAATGCCCCTTGGGATCAATCACAAATCACCGTTACGGATCTGGGCGAACATCGTTTCAGAGACGTTTATGGTGATAGGTCAGGAATCATCTCGTGGGGATTCCATGACACTATGAATATGTGGATGGTGAGAAGAAAGAGCGGCAATACTGAATTATACAAAGATGCTCACGATTTTCATTCCTTTACTAGGATTGATCTTACCGAGCTGTCTAAAGCTCCTTTCTCAATTCCATCAAACAATCCCAGGGCGACTCAGTTCAAATCATTTTTGGAAGATCAAGTAGCTAAGGGCTTCCCTTCGATGAAGACTGCTGAGTCTATAATCAAGGTTTACTCTAACGTCATTGATCCCAGAACAAGTAAGCCCCTTCGGTCAGTGATGTGGCCCGCTACCGCTCAAGTAAAGCAGATTCTCGTTCTTCAAAATTATCCAGATGGATCTCTCGCATCTATGCTATATTGGGTGTTTGATGAATCCACAGCTGCTGCTGTCATCAAGCTTAAAGACAATTGTATCCGCTTGTATGACAAGAGGGATTTGCTTCAATTTGGCAAGTGGGATATACATCAGCTCTCCATTCATCAGATCGTGGTGGCTAAAGAACTTTTTGGGTCCGCTGCAAAGGAGTATACTTCGATGGTTGCTGAGATTATCAAGAAGGAGATGTGGAACGGAGCTATGGGAAAATCTGATGTGCTGGTGGTCGACAAAAGCTGAGTCCAAGCTAGCACCAAACCAAGGGGGAGATTGAAGGGTCCAGTTAATGGTTTGGTCTAGGCTTTCATTGTATTTTGTTCGGTATGAGTCTGTAATACATTTTGTGAGTTGTTTATGTGTTTACGGTCAGAAAGTGTGTTTACGGCCGTAAACCCAGTTTGCGGTCCTGTCTAGTATAAATAGTGGAGGTGTAGGTCTATGTGTGGTTGTTGATGCCATTGCGTTTACAGAGTGTTCCATCGAGTTGTACCTGACGTTTTTCTGAATATAAACGTGTGCAAGCTCGATTTCTTTTCTTCTTGTTCTTCTATTGTGATTGTTTGTTGCTTGATCATTGGTAAAGATCCTTTTCAGGACCTTACACAGAGAGATTTCATCGGCTCCTGATTTCCGACCTGAGATACAACTCACAAATACATGAGCTAAGTATCTCCAGTACGGAGGAAATAATTTCTTGAGAGTGGGAGGGAAAATCCCTTTGTATCCCATTTGATCCATAATCTCTTGAGTCTGATCTAATCAATCTCCTTCGGGAATTCAAGTTCGTCACTGATCTGCAAAGTTTCTCGAAGGATTTGTTCACTAACCAAGACTTTCTTTCCTCACACAGAAGCTTCAAGATATTTTGTGCCCTTATCACCCTTTATCACAGCTGCGTTGCTCCAAAACTCCTTAAGCAATCGTTGATAGATGACCGGACTGGTGGAGAGAGCAGTGAACAAGCAGCATCTTCTTAAGCCATTGACTATGAATTGGAAATCGGAGTGAGCCTCTGGAGGATCAACTTGTTAAATAGCCAAGTTGTGAACTTTATCAAATTCAAGTCCTGCCATATTGATCTGCACAAAACAAGCTAAGTGAGAAAAACACAATAAATTTATCAATAAACATCAGGTGTTTTTCCTGTTTGACAGTTGAATTAAGATTTCAATGGAGAAAATTACATTTTTAGGGCAAAATTGGGGTGTACGGCCGTACATGGGGAGTCCAACCGTACACGGGTGTCCGGCCGTACACACCTCATTCGTGCCGAAAACCCATTTTTTCCTTCAATACACCCTGAATTTCTGGTCGATTTTGCTCAAGAATAACATCATAAGGGTCGTTAATGACATACCTACACAACTGATTGGTTAATTTCAAGAAAATCGAGAGTTTTTAAGGCTTTAAGAGAGAGAGAGAGAGAGAGAGAGAGAGAGAGAGAGAGAGTTTGTCGGGTGTACGGCCGTACTTAGAAAGTGAGAAGAAGAAGAAGAGTGTCCGACCATACACAGGTTATATAGTCCCCCAAACCCGGTTATGGGCTGCAACCCAACTAGCATTGAACTCAAGCCCAACAACACAATAGAATTAAAATAATACATTTCAAGGACTTAAAATTAAGATAAAATAAAATAAAATAAGATAAAATAAAATAAAATAAAATAAAATTGAAATTAAATGTCACTAATTTTTAATGTAGATAATATTTTTGTGAGATTAGGATAAAAGTTATTGGACAGCCTTCATCCATTTGTCGGTACCTCTCCTTTCATGAATAAATCTGGTCGATCGCCAGTATTGTAGTCCACTTAAGCACGAAAAATTGTGACAAGATTTTGACATACTATTAATGACAAGGCATTGTGACCTTACGTTTCTAGATAAAAATTCCTAAGGACCATTCATCTAAAGAAAACCAAGGATATTGTTGTCCACCTAAATTGAGCAGCGAGATCTACAGACAACGTAGTGATTGTTCAATTTTAAATGTACTAGAACATGTTTCCCGCTTCCTGACATACCCCAATAATCGGGAACTTCCAAAGTACTCCTTACTTTAGGTGAGCAGACAATTATTATGGGAGAAGTAAGATTTAGAATGCATATGCTATACATCCAGGTCGGATCTTCCGATCACACAGAGGGTGAAACATATGAATAACCAGATTTAGAGCGATTGAAAAGTAGAACGGTGCATATGCTGTGTACCAGTTCGGATGTATTTCAATCATGCAAAGAAGACAACATATGACTAACAGATGGAAAGAATAGCATCAATAGAAGATGCAGAGAAATAGAATTGAATATGTTGCAGTCCAGGTCGGATATTTCGATCACACAGAGGAGGCAACATATGACTAACAGAAAGAAAGCAAGAAAATAATTTCCTACAGACCTACTTTATCGGAATTCCCCAGTTGCCCCATCAATACCGGAATTATGGACAGAGTCCATACATCGAGGAAGAGTTAAACCATGATTCTAGATACGGATTACTTTAGTGTGACCTGTGGATTCTCATTTATATCTCCCTGCTCAATCTACCCAAGCGTCGTATTGTCAGGCTAAATGGAACTATCTAGGTTAAGATTCGTCAAATCTCTAGATTCCTTAAGTTCATCTACACCTAGTCAAGTCCATTTAAATCTTTCGTGCCTACCAGCACATTGAACACAGAGTCTAGACAATTCAGCTTTGGTACCTTACACAGATTCAGATTGCCTGTTATCACTTGTTGATATCACTTCCCCAGTCACAACACCTACATAAATACACTATATTTTTGGATTTTTTATTATTTTCTATTTTTTGTTTGGTTTTTGAACTTGTTGATATCACTTCCCCAGCCACAACACCTACAAAAATACACTATATTTTTGGATTTTTTTTTATTTTATATTTTTTGTTTGGTTTTTGATTTTCTATTTATTTTGTCCCCCTAAATTTGTGCATGGGTGAGAATGAAAATAAAATGCGCAAATTTTAAACTATCCTAAAACAAAAATTAGTCCTTAAAGCGTATCATTTTAAAAAATCCAACAAGCACATCGAATCGAGCTTTGTTAAACGGTTTTCTTAACAGATCCGCCACATTATTAGCAGTGGGAACCTGTTCCAACCGAATGAGCGAACGCTCATAACAATATCTGATGAAATGCACTTTGATATCGACGTGCTTGGTTTTCGAGTGTTGGACTGGATTTTTGGTAATCTGAATTGCATCCTCATTGTCACAAATGATAGGGGTTTCTAGATAATTCAAAGCGTAATCTAACAGCTGATGTTGGATACAGATAACTTGAGAACAACAGGCAGAAGCAGCGACATATTCTGCTTCTGCTCTTGAGGTTAAGACGGTGTGCTATTTCTTGCACTGCCATGACACCAGCCGGTCTGTGAGAAATTGACACCCACCAGACGCTGATTTCCTGTCAAGCTCACAGCCTCTATAATTACTGTCAACAAAAGCATATAGATCAAATTCAGAATTTTTCAGATACCAAAGACCCAGTTTTGGGCTGCCGTTGAGATACCGAAAAATTCTTTTGACAGCAATAAGATGTGAAAGTCTAGGATTAGCCTGATATCGTGCGCATTAACATACGGTAAACATGATTTCTGGCCTGCTTGTAGTTAGATACATCAACGATCCGATCATCGATCTGTAATCAGTCTGATCTACGGATTCACCATCAGTATCAGGAGTCAACAGGGGTTTCTCGGACATTGGTGTCAATGCAGGTTTTACATCTCGAAACCCGAACTTCTCTAGCATATCTTCAACATACTTTGCTTGATGGAGTAGGATACCGGTTGAATATTGTTTGACCTGAAACCCCAAAAACATGGTCATTTCTCCTAGTGAACTCATCTCAAACATTTTCCTCATCACGTCTTCAAAGTCCTTGCATAGCTGTGGACTTGTGGACCCAAAAATGATGTCATCTACGTAGATCTGGACCAAGATTTGATTGACACCAACATGCTTGATGAAAAGAGTTTGATCAATTGTGCCTCATGAATAGCCATGCTCGAGCAAGTCTTTTGTAAGAGTGGCATACGACGCTCGAGGAGCTTGATGTAGCCCATACAAAGCCTTGTCCAACTTGTATACGTGATTGGGAAATTTTGAGTTGGCAAACCCAGGAGGTTGATCAACGTATATTTCTTCCTTCACCGCGCCGTACAAGAAGGCAGTCTTGACATCCATCTGGTAAACCGTGAAGTTCATGTAAGAGGCATACGCTAGGAAAATACGAATAGCCTCCAAGTGTTCCACCGGAGCATAGACTTTGGTGTAGTCTAGACCCTCGATTTGACGAAATCCACGGACAACTAATCGAGCTTTATTTCGTACAATGACACCTGAATCATCTTGTTTGTTGCGATAAACCCAACGTGTGTCAAGAGACTTTTTTCCCTTAGGTAATTCAACCAGCTTCCAAACCCCAAGTTTCTCAAACTGATTTAATTCTTCATGCATAGCATCCACTCAGCTGGGCTCATTCAAAGACATTTCAATGTTCTTAGGCTTAATTTGAGATATGAAGCAAGAGTAGAGGCATGTATTTACATCTCCACTCTAACTCCGCGTTTTAACACTATCGCCCAGCTGGCCAATGACGTTTTCGATCGGATTATCGCGTTGAATTCGAGAAGGTATCTCCTGGATGATGTCATTGATTGAAACAGGAAGATTGTGAATATTGAAAAATCCATCATGTGCTGAATGAACCTCTGCAGACGATCCTGACCCGTCAGAAGGGTTTACCACAAACTCATTAGAAATTGGTTCGGGAAAGAGAAGTTCCATAAAAGTGTGAGTAGCAGCGAAAGAATCTCTGGACGTAAACTCTCTTTCATCAGGAGTAAGAGGAGTGGCATCAGCATCTGGATTGGTTTGTTGACACGGAGATTCTCGACAAGTAATTGGAACAGATGCATCCACTAGAGGAGTCGTAGAGGACATCACAGGTGGTCTGTAAACAACTTCTTCGTCTTCATCTTTAATCACAGTCTTCGAACCAGAAGTAGAACTAGGTGAATCATTTGAAAACACATTAAAGGATTTGAATAAAGATGTATAATCAAACAACCAATCTGGACCCACTCTAGCATCCGTCTCATTCTCCTCCAACCAGCGCACATCAAAGGATTCTACGATTTGTTTTGTCTTCTTATTATAGACCCTATACGTTGTGCATGCAGCATACCCCACAAAATAATAGTCATCAGCTTTGGCGTTGAATTTTGGGTTGGATTCCAGGTGAAGAAGGGTGCAAGGACAGCCAAAAATTTGGAAATGACTGACAGAAGGCTTGTGACCGTAGAGAATTTCGAATGGAGTCTTCATTTGGGCTTTTTTTATCAAGACACGATTTTGAACATAACAAGTTGTGTTGATCGCCTCAGCCCAAAAGAAAACTGGTATCTGGGAGTCACATAACATCGTCCTTACAGCGTCTTGCAATGTTCGATTTCTCCGTTCAACAACACCATTTTGTTGAGGCGTGCGAACGGAACTATATTGAAGTACGATCCCCTTTTCTGCGTAAAAATGATTAAGAATAACATTCTTAAACTCTGTCCCATTGTCAGTTCGAAGCGCCTTTACCCGGTGATTGGTTTGATTCTCTATCATCACAATGAACTTCTTAATCAGATCAGCAAACCCAGCTTTGTTGGACAAGAAGAAGACCCACATAAACCGCGAGAAGTCATCGATCACAACCAGACAATACGAATTTCTGTTGATGCTAAGGACATTGACCAAACCAAATAAATCCATATGCAACAATTGGAGCATCTGGTTGATTGAATTAACCTGTTTTGGCAGGTGTGGTTTTCTGTGATGCTTTCCTTAAGCACATGACACACACTTTTCAAACGTTATAAAATCTCTGACAGGAAGTCCACGCACCATATCATTCTTCGCAAGACGATTCAGGTTCTTTGCGTTAGCATGTCCGAGTCTTCGGTGCCGCATCATAGCATTTTGTTCGGAGACTTTGGAGAAGAGGCAAGTGACTTGTTCAGGAATGTTGCTATTCATGTCAATGATGTATGCATTGCCATCTCGTCTAGATTTTACAAGAATCCAGTGTTCCAGGATAACAATGCCTGGCTTCAGAATCAGACACTCCTTATATGTGAAATGAGTTGAATAACCCTTGTCACAAATCTGAGAAACGCTCAACAGGCTATGCTTTAACTCTGGAGCGTAATTGACATTCTCAAAACTCAGCACTCCATTAGACACTATTCCTCTTTGAGTGATCTTCCCGCCTTCACCTCCCGCAAAGGAAACGTATCCCCCATTAAAGGTTTGAATGTTGTTCAGCTGGGAGATGTCTCCTGTCATGTGTCGGGAACAGCCGTTGTCGACATACCAAGGTCTGACGATATTCCTCCGCAACTGTCCCTGCACAATGAGCGGGATTATTTAGATTTGGGGACCCAGGTCATTACAAACCCTGGTTGACCCTTAACATTCACAGATTTATCCTTTGTACTTTTTGATTTTGTCCCATTATTGGAAACACATTCAGAGGGTGATGATGATTGGCCGGAAGTAGATATGGGCACCCACCGGTATTTAGGTTTTGAAGATTTCACAGGTGATTTGGAAATGGTTTTCTTTAGTTTTGAGCGTTTAGATTTCCGGCTAAAATTAGTCGAAGATCCAAACGCACCCTTTGACGAAATCGATCTCGACTTAGTCTCAATCGATTCCGGCAAAGCACCTGTGGCTGATTTAGTGAAAACCTGTTTATTTGATTGAAAAACGGTCCTTCTTTTATTATGATTAACCTTCCAATCATCATCTTGAGGGCGAGATCTCGAGGACTTATTAATTAAAGACCTTCCTCGAGACTCGTTTTCTCTCCTTGGTGAGGAAAAATGCACAAATGCCTTATTGGGACAATTCCGAGCGATGTGACCAGCAGTACCACAGTTGAAACAAATTTGCTTATTATCACTAGACCTGATACCGCCCTTATCAGATTTCATGCTCTTATCTATTTTTCTGACCTTCCCACATGTGCACGTGCAAGAGTTAGATTGTGTGACAGATGTAGAAGGTGTGGATGTGCTAGTGTCAGATTTGGAAAGTTTCTCAAAACCAACATCACATTTTTCAGAATCATCAGTTTTAGACATCAAGTCATCACAAATAAAAGCATCAGTCTTAACATTAGACACAGACTCATCACAAATAGGAACAACAAACTTAGACACCAAATTATTTGACTCAAACTTCTCATCAGACTCAATTCTTCCATTCTCCTGCTTATCATGGCTTACTGATGGATCTGCATCGGAAGTAGAAACGTTAGTATCTAAATTCCTAGCACTACATGTCGTTTCCTGTTCAGCAACAGGTTTACCATAAACCATAAATGGTTCTCGGTCTATTTCAGCTTGACTGAATGGAGTGTTAGTATAAGTGCGATTGAATGGGGGAGGGACACTCTCGTATCCTATGCCTACTTGTTTATGATCCTTCCATTTCATTTGATTTTCAATTATTGTTGCAACTCTTTCTCTTGACACATCGAATATTTTGAAGTTAACGTCAGCATTTGCAAAACGAGTCTTCAATGGGTCAAGTTCCGCAGTTACAGCTTCAAAATGTTTTCTAAGATATCTATAGTGAACACACTTGTCACTATAGTCTGCTTGTAACTTCTTATAGTCATTTGACTTGGCTTGTAATTGATCTTTTAACGGTTTTTGGCCTTTTCTCAATTGATATCCCTCATAATTGATCTTCTACAACTTCAATCTCTCTACGCATTAAATCGTCCTGTTCACGTAAAAAACTGATAACTTTAATACAAGATGGAGAACAAGTGACTTCACTAACCTTTGATTTTTCAGACTCTAGCGTAGTTTGAACCATGAATGCAAATTGTAGATTCATCATCTCCTCCGGATCCATCTCAGTTTTTCCTTCCGCAGTATCGTTGATTTGAGCTAAATGCGCATTTTCAGGTCCTGAGATGTTCAGGGCCTGAATTTGATCATCCCAATCAAATGACTGAGCCACCACCGCAAGATTTGCGGTCTGATTGTTGATGGTGGCTCCCCTGCTGCTACCTACTGGCACCATTGTTCTTTCATTGTTCTCTCTCCTATCAGGCTTAGCACAGTCTCTGGCAAAGTGACGCGGTTCATGGAAATTAAAGCATCGGAGTTTGCCTTTATTGAACCCAACCTTCTTCTCTTCATTCATTCCCCAGTTATTTTTGCCTGTCCTTTTCGAGAACTGTTTCGCTCTGAACACCGCCATAGAAATTTGCCATGTTATGTCCATTTCTTCAACATCTTCGGGATGAATTTGGTCCAAATCAGCAAATGACAATTGAGGGGCAGCTCACCAGCTACAAAAGCATTATAACAATTGAGAAGACCGATTGCAAGAGCCAAATTTTCATCATTCTCTTTGGGAGCAAGGATTGGAGCAGGAACTGGAACAGGAACTGGAGTAGGTGTCTTTGAAGAAGAAGCAACTTGTGGATGAAATACTGGAGATTAAACACTTTGCATGAATGGTGTGGCATATGATGATGATAAAGGAGCAGTATGT
Source organism: Lactuca virosa (assembly GCF_052849685.1). Taxonomy (NCBI): domain Eukaryota; kingdom Viridiplantae; phylum Streptophyta; class Magnoliopsida; order Asterales; family Asteraceae; genus Lactuca; species Lactuca virosa. The sequence continues at coordinate 21,367,247 of NC_136427.1, read as the reverse complement.
GGTTGAACTTGAGGATTGGTGAAAGATGAGAAAGCATTGTTTGATTGAATTCCGAGATTAGCAGAAGAGTATGAGTTAACATGGTTGATCTCTCTTTGTTCGTCATCCAGATCACAAGCTTTAATGATGGCCATGAGTTCAGCTAAACTAAGTCGATTAAGATTCTTTGTTTTCTTGATGACAACAAAATTCATATCCCATGTCTTTGGGAGAGAGTTAAGCAACTTATTGTTGTCTTCTGATCTTGGCACTGAAATATCAGCTGAACTCATCTCAGTGGTGAGTGTGATAAAGCGTTGCGGTTGAACTTCCAAAGTTTCTCCAAGAATGTGATTAAACATATTAAATTTCTGTCTCAACATGTCTTGACGGCTTTGTTTCATATCCTCATTTCCTTCATATACTTCAATTAAAGCTTCCCACAGAGCTTTTGCTTATTTATATTCCCGAAAACCCTGGGCAATTTCAGGAGAAAGACCCATAGTAAGGGTAGCAAGTGCCCTCTCTTGCTGCTCAACCTTATCGAATTCTTCATCAGTATATTCTTCGACAGCCTTGTCAATAATAGTTTCATCTGGAAGTGTTGTGATAATTCAGATGGGACCTTTCAAAATCCATCTCCAAATTTTGAAGTATTTCATCTTGATATATTTTTCCATTCGATACTTCCATTCCGGTAAACCTTCGGCAGATAGCAGACGAGGAATATGTGTAGTTGTTCCCATAATGGAGTCTAGTTCATAATGAATTGTTGAGTTTTGTGAATCCATTTTTTTTAATTGATCAAGAAAAATACTAAAATTTAAAATGCTCAAACAACAACTGAGTGGGCTTACGGCCGTACAAAGGATCACAACCATACACGCCAACCGTACACTTCAACCATAGACTTCAACAGTACACTTCAACCGTACACTTCAACAGTACACTTCAACCGGACACTCCAACCGTACACTTCAACAATACACTTCAACCGGACACTCCAACCGTTCACTCGATTACAGTCAAGGATCTTGAATGGAGTACGGCCGTACATGCAAGTCCGGCTGTACACGCTTCAACTAAGCTCAACCGTACACACTGGGTTTAACCGTACACACTGGGTTTAACCGTACACACCAAAAACACTTGAATTTCTGAGTAAGTTTTGATTCTAAGCCTTTGAATGTTGATCAGAAGCAGAAACTCAATAGATAATCTCGGATTAGTCTAAAAAATGATGAAGTTTTCTGGTCGTACACACACGAAGATCCAATTTGACACTGATTTGGCTCTGATACCAGTTGTAAGTCCCGAATTCAATGATCCAAACTAGTGATCAAACAAATAGCAATCAATCAGAATAAGAATGGAGTAGAGGAAAGATTAAACCAAGCATGCACACGTTAATATCACAAAAACGTTAGGTACACCTTGGATACACACACATACGTCACCCTAAAACTGACACAAACACACTCTATTTATAGGACCACCAGCTGTACACGCGTGTACAACCGTACACCCATGTACGGCCGTACACAGGGTGTACGGCCGTACACACGTGTCCGGCCGTACATAGCCACACAACAAGCTACAAACACCATTACAAAACCCAAAATCCTACCAAGACCTATACAAGATGGATCGCTAGCCCAAACCAATATATTATGACCTATCAAACTCAACTTTGTAGAAGAAGCTATTGAGATCATGGATCGAGAAGTCAAACGATTAAAGCAAAGTAGTATTCACATAGTGAAAGTTCGATGGAACTCTTTACGAGGACCTGAATTTACTTGGGAACGTGCAGAGCAGATGAAATAAAAATACCCCCAACTGTTTGACAAAACCCCATCCATAAGATAAATATCAGGACGAAATTATTCTAACGGGGGGAGAATGTAACACGAGTCAAAATAAGTCAATAGACAATCACATGTGATTATGCCAATCATGTAATGTTATTTTGCTAAACTAGTAATGTGATAAAAAGTGCTATGTAGTTCATGATAAATTCTAATACAAATATGAACTTTCTTTATGATGAAACTCAAAATATACGTCCATATGATTCGAAAAATATAGAGAACGTCTGAATCTAACTTCACATGAAGAGGTTATGATAAACCGAACACTATCAATCTCTATAATAGGAGGAATTTAAAATAGACTTAGAATTAGCTATTGGAGTCTAAAATATAGTTGTATTACTTGTAAATACCTACGCGTGCATAGAAACTCAAAAACGGAGCTCGTATGTGAAAGTTACGACCTTCCAAAGATACAACTGTCAAAAACCCTAATCCGACTGAGCTCATGACGTCAGCATAGAAACTCACGACGTGAGGAGTCAATTTGCCACATTTTCGCATGTAGAAGGTTGGTGACGAGGCTATGAAGGGATAAGTTCCAAACTCACGACGTGAGCAAGGATATCTCACGACGTGAGGACTCATCTGGCCACCTTCCAAAGCTAGGTACGCAAATGGCAAGTCTACGAGATGATCATGCTTGACTCACGACGTGAGTCATATAAAACTCACAACGTGAGAGGCCAAAAAATTATTATAAATAGCAAGTTCGACCCCAGCTATTCATACACCTGAACTTCTTTCCTTCCTCTCATTTGCTGAAGCCCTCTTGCGTCCCGAGCCCCGACGACCTCGTACCGCTGACCGTTTCTGCTTAGATTACGTAAAATCACGCTACTAGGGTGAGTTTTACGGCCCCACTTTCTAATATTTCGGGGGAAAACGCATGCTAAATATTGTATATACGTTACTATTATGTCTATATGATAGTATATTAGTATCAACGTAGATAGCTATAATAATCGGGGTATAGTTGTTCTAAATATAATATTATGAATATATACAACTATTATCAACTTATTAGCATGTTATTATACTAATGTAGATCTTGAGTTATACTTACGATTCTATATATATGTTGTGTGCGATATAGTTCCGAAGTTATATTCGGAAGTTCTATATGGAAATTTATAAAGTATGTTGCTATTATTGGTTTTATGTCAAGATAAAACATGGTATGCTATATGTTGTTATTGTTGGTTTTATGATAAGAGAAAACTTGGTATGTTATATGTTATTGTTGGTTTTATGTTAAGATAAAACCTGGTTTTTCCTCAAGTTATAGTTGTTGTACTACCTAAAGTAATATGAATTTAGGAGTAATGTTTAAAAGCATAGTCTAATAACTTAGGGTTTCAGACACGAAAATGCTTTTGTTGTTAGAGCTATAGGAAGTCGTTGAACTCTACATGAGTAATTGTATTCGTCAACTAAGATTGGGGATCTTAACAGAAATCCTCTGAACTGTAACCGTTAATCCTGTGTGAGCGAGGAAGTCATGTATAACTAGTATACGGGTTGACAACCCCACTCGTGATTGCTAGCTACAATCAAACATAAGCGAGTGATGATCTATCCTTTTATTTGTTATTTGTTTCGGCGTCGATGAAGCGTACGGTGTTCCTCATGGAAATCATGAGTGGGTTGTCCTCATGGAAATCATAAGTGGGTTTTATCAGAGGTATTAGGTCATAGCAGCGGTTACAGGCTCATGGTAGCAAATTGTTAGAAACATTATACTTTGTCGTCATACAAGTATAAATGTTAAGTATAAGTTTCCCCATACTTATACCCTAGGTACATGGATCGTTTTGGGTATATCACTTAATTGTTAAGTAAACTATTATACCTAATATATCTACTAAACGTTGGAGAGTCAAAATGATACTTTCAAAACTATACTTTTGAACTTGGAAAATGTATTATTTTTATATGGAGTCAAAACTTGTGGACTCACCAACTTTATGTTCACGTATTTTTAAATGCATGTGTTTTCAGGAAATTGAAAAGATGGAATGTATTCGAACAGGAGAAGTTTTACTATTACCTTTATGTTCATTAAGAAGTATACAACAGTCAGATATTATGTAATAGGTTCTAGAAAAACAGTAATGTAACTTTCAATCATCAATAAAGGTATGTATTTTCTTTAGTATTGTTCAATGTATGTTATATAACTGTGATACGAAGAATGATGTTACACCACCCGTTGTTTCCACCGACGGCCGGGATGTGACACAACTCGTCGAGTAGATGTGAGTTTTGGGACGCGGGTGGAAGAGTCTACTCGCCGAGTCGGAAGCCCCGACTCGATGAGTAGACCTGTCTGTATGAAACCCTAAATTTGAGGGTTTGCACCCTATCTAAACACATTAAGTGGCCTCCACTCTAGCCTCCATCGCCCTCAGACCCCATTCTCGAAACCCTAATCATTTGTGAGTGTTCTTGAGCTATTTTGGTGCCATTTTTGGGTTTTGAAGCTTGGAGAAGGAAGGAAAGGCTTGGAGGTTCAAGAAGAAGGAAGTAGATCCAGAGTCTTGGTTGCAATTCCAGCTTGTTTGAGGTAAAAGCTTCAACCTTGACTTCCCATTTGATAGATCTTCTTTAGGGCTTGAATCTTGTCATTTTTGGGGCATTTCTAGGTCACTTTCGGGATTATAGTGTATAGTAGAGTGATGACTTCAGATCTTGACCCATGGAGGGTTCTCATGGCATAAAGGTGCCAACTTTATGGCCATGGGAGCCCCATGCACCTTGTAGACTTCATTTTTGGGTATTTGGAGCTTGAAGACCCATGCATGGACGTAAAGTTCGTGACTTTACGTGTTATATCGACCCTAGGAGGTCAGATCTATCCTTTGGATGCATTAAGCTCGACTGAAATCGACTTGGTAGACTTGGACTTTGGGGGACTCGGTGAGTCGCTTATCGGACTCGGCGACCCGAGTTATGGTTCCCCAACCTTTTCTATTTCTAATCGATCTGGTCGAGTATAGAAGAGGACTCAACAAGATGGACTTGAATATGGACTTGAAGCTCGAAAAACTCGACGAGTTCAAGGATGAACTCGGCGAGTTCAAGGCAATGTCCCAATGTATATAAAGAAGAACTCGACGAGTCAAGGAAAGACTCGGCGAGTCAAGGACTAACATTCCAACTTACATGAAGAAGGACTCGACGAGTTCAAGGATGAACTCGGCGAGTTATCGGCATAAGGTCCCGATTCTGTATGAAGGAGAACTCGACGAGTTCTTGAAAGACTCGATGTGTAGGATCGAAGTTCTAGTATTTTGTGGGTTATGGAACTTGACGAGTTGGTGGACCAACTCGACGAGTTGAGTCAACCAGATGTTGACTTTGACCAAAAGTTGACTTTGTATAGGGTGTCGACCTCGACTTTGACTTCGACCTGAGTTGACCCTTGAAAGGGTTAAGACTATGAAATGGTAATTAAGGAAGGTTGTTATGTGTAGGAGTTTGAGAGGAGTTGATCCCAACATTGAGGATAGTTCGGACACTTCACGTCATTGAGGTGAGTTACCTTCCAGTAGGAGTGCGTCTACAACCACAATACCGAGCCGCTAGTAGGATTTGCTTGATTAGATGATCGTCTTTGTGATAATTTTCTGGGTTGCCACTATCTGATATGCTTTATGTGCTAGGGTGCTCAATTATATGTGTTAGTAGTAGGAGGGGGGGAATAGCCCCCGTATACCGGTTGAAAGATACCGAAGGGGTAGACAGTGCCCATGCATGCCTAGCAGTATGTACATGATATGTTATTATATGGTAGTGGTAGGGGTGAAATAGTCCCCGGTTACCAATTGAAAGATACCGAAGGGGAGGTCATCTCCCAGTTACCGGTTGAAAGATACCAAAGGGGAGGTCAGCTCCCGGCTACCGCTTGAAAGATACCGAAGGGAAGTCCAGCTTCCGATTATGCCAGTCAGAAACCGGTTGAAAGATACTGAGGGATAGGCAATATACGTTAATGGTATGTGGTACAATGGGGGAACTCACTAAGCTTCGTGCATACAGTTTTCAGTTTTGTTTCAGGTACCTTTTCATCGAAGGGGAAGGAGCTGACACAGTAGCAGCGCATCACACACATATGATTTCCACATTATGAGATTCTTGGGATTGTACCCTGACATTGTTACTGTTTTATGATATGGTTTGAGACATGTGACTATGGTTTTAGGAAATGATATGGTTCGATGATGATTTTCAGTAAACAATTTTATAAGTTACTTAAGTAAAAACAAAATTTTTGGTCTTGAAAATTAGGATGTTACATAACAACGAACTTTGTTTCTCATTATAACAACGAACTTTTATTACTAGAAACTTATTTACTTGTCTTAGCAACGAACTTGGTTGCTCCTTGTAACAACGAAGTTGTTTGCTCCTTGTAGCAATGAACTTCTTTGCTCCTAGTAGCAACGAACTTGATTGCTCATTATAGCAATGAAACTTGTTTACTCGTTTTAGTAACAAACTTTATTTCCCATGAGAATATGAACGTTGCATCTCATTTGGGCAACGTACTTTATCTCTCATGATGACAACGAACTTTGTTTATGCAAACTTATTTACTCATTTTTGCAATATATTTTTATTTGTGAAAACTTTTATCAAAACATTGATTTCGATTCATGAAACCAATATTATTTTTAATCTGTGAACTCACCAACTATTTCGGTAGTTGACCGCTCATTTTACATTTTTTTTCAGGAACTCGTCTATAAGATGGCACTTAGGGACACATCACTTTTAGGAGCATTCGCATGTGCTGTATTTCAATTACATTGTAATTTCTTTCAAAAGTTGTTCAAACCCATTGTAAATTTGTATTGCTTTTTAACACTATGGTTGGTGTTGTCTTTATCTTTTGCTATGAAACCCTTTGTACTGCCACACCCCGTATTTCCGCTTTAGGGGTGAGCACGGTGTTGTTCGGTGCAGTTATTAGCCAAAACCACACCACTAACCGCAAATGCGGTTAATCTATTTTCAAAACCGCTTGGTGCGGTTATTTTTGCGATGCGGTTAGGCGGTTATTTTTGCGGTGCGGTGTTGTTTTTTTGTGTTGCGGTTATTAACCGCATGGATTTGGTGCGGTTATTTTGTGTGGTTTTAACCACAGTTTAGAGCTCAAACGGTTTTAAGAGTTCAAACATATTACTTGTAATAATAAAGAAACCATAAGGTATAAGACAATTAACCTAAATCACAAACAACTAATATCTAAAAAACCTCAAATCAATAGTAATTAACAATAAATATCTTAAAATGGTCTAATTTCACCATTTTTCAAAGTTAAACATAACCAAAAACCAACACTTTTTTCTTCTAGTCTTTTATCCATCTTTCATCCATGACACTTGTCTTATTTTAAATATTTAATATATTAAAAATTAATAAAAAAATTGTATATAATATATGCGGTGCGGTGCGGTTTTTTTGCGGTTTTTGAAAATTAATAACCGCACCGCACCGCAAGTTTGTGGTTTTTTAAAATCAGAAAACTTCACCATCGGTTTTTATTGCGATTGTGGTTTATCGGTTGCGGTTTATATGGTTTTTGCGGTTAATTTTAGTTGTGGTGCGGTTTTTGCTCACCCCATTGGTATCAGAGTCGAAGGTTATAGAGAATACCAATTTTCCTTTGGAGAACCACAATTATAGCCAAAAAATTTCAAACCTTTTTTTTAAATACTGAACATACTACTGGTATAAATAATTCGAGTACGCATCATTGGACTTTAATTAAGTATAGTCTGGACAAGTATGCTTAATTAAGGAAAAATTAACGCGAGGCTGGAAACGGTTATAGTAGAAATATGTTCAAAACGATTTTCAACTTAAACTTTTTAAAAACAATATTTTTCGGTGTGCGTATAAGCATTGCATATTATAGACATTCATCTCGGCACACTTAGAAACTAAGTGCACTTTTATCACACCGACTTTATTTAGAAATATTCTTATCTGTTATCTAGTGCTACCCTAACCAGTTAGGTTATATTACTAGCCACTCTAGGAGCAATCTACTTAGTACTGACAACAAGTACTCCTCGATAGCTATTGACTCTAGAAGTAAGGTTAGTAGCTAAATAGACACTATTAATAATCTTAAGTCGAAACCAATACCAATTCTACCTCGATACCCATATATCCTTTGCATACTAGAGTCACGACTAGGAAAAGCATTCCGATACCGACACTGGTGACAACTGGAGCATCGTGTAAGGAGGTAGCTGAGTCGCCACTAGTAGTCACTTGGATACCATTGGTGAGCATTCCCGATTCGACTCACGAGAATGCACGAAAGTTCAGCCCATTGCTACCAATACATGAGACTTCTCTGCTACACTACAAATTTTGCTTTAGGTTGTTTCCACCTTGAGCTTAAAACTTAACATAGGATATCTCTTTGACCCAAAACCTTAACTTTGACGATTCTTGCCTTACCATCTTTACTTTGTATTAAAGCACAAACCATCCCTTTACGGAAAAATTTACAAGTCTTAGTTCAAGACCCCCCAAATACACTAGTGATCTTCTCATGTATGCCATCATCTTACACTTTCAAAATTACTAACATGTTCACATCCATCACCATCCTTAAATTTTCATTCCCGATCAAACATTGCACTACTTCGTTGTACGAATCCTCCCTTCAAATTTCGAATCCTCCTTCGAACCTTATTATTTCATTCATTTATTTCAGCCTTAGCAAAATTAGTAACATTCCTATCATTATAAAGGATTACATCCTCTTACGTCGTGAGCCAAACACCAAACCTATAACTTAACCTTTGACCCCTATGAAAGGCCGCAAAACTAAATTGACACCTTAAATTGTTTTACAAACAATTTTTCATGTCCTCTATTTTTGGGAAAATTCACCGGTATGCGCCTTATACTCACCTTAGCATCATGTTCGATTAGCTACACAAATCCACATATTCCTTACTTCTTAATCTTTCACCAAACCTATTTCACTTCACCAGTTTTATTTACCATCAGTACAATAATTTGTAACCACTTCATATAACTTACTAAACCTTTCCTAATAATGTAAGTTATATTTCTCGCTAAAAACAATCAACTTTACTTTTGACAACTTGCTTTAACTTAACACTTTTCTTTAAAACTCAATTTAACCAATGTTGGTTTTAACCTTGCTATTTCAATGGATAGATGTGCTTTTTAAGGGCATATAGATCATTTTAAACCTTGCTTACCATTATGGCACGTTTTCGAAAAAAATAGCTTTCTTTCAAATACCCCGCAAATTAGGAATATTTCTCTAGTTTTCGCAAGTACTTTAGAATGTTCCTATAAGTCACACACTGACGTGTTGTCAGATATGATTTCTCCAATTGTATTAGCATATGGAATACAATCATATTATCTAGTTCAAAAACATTTGGACTAGGATTTTGCTCAAAATCATGTCATGTGGTATTCGACAAGATGACTCTCTCAGAGTCATTTATCTTAAGCTCCTTTAAGATTCTTGACAACTATTGAAATTTTACATAATCCTTTAAGTTGCCATGATCTATCTATATAGATCCTTATTCCATGAGTTAATATCTCGACTACACATAACATTAGGAATGTTACTACGCTCCCACTAGCTTTGTAGAAAACACAAGAATCATCTAGATTCATAATTAAATCACACTATGTAATTAACTTATAAGAAAGAAGATTCTTACTTTGAGATGTTAGCTTAAATCTGAAAAGATTTTCATTCATGTATGTTTTCTTCCTTGAAAAATCACTTACTCTTTATAGTCAAACTATATCGAGGAAGATTAATCAAGCCCATAATTGATAATCATACATGAATGCATCTCTATGTGTTTTATTATTTTCTGATCAAGCATTGAGCAGATTCAACAACAGTTGTAAAATTGCTAGTTCCAAACTATGATGCATTGCAGTTTATGGTTCTTTAGCTCTTTAAAGTTCCATATAGCTCCCACATAGAAAAAGAACTATCTAATCAGTTGTCTTAGGAAATGACAATTACTGGGATTAGTAGAAACTTCATCCTAAACAATCATTTAGGATATTCTACATAAATGTAATTAGTAGATACTAGAGTGGTTGAGCATATTGTTTAACATAAACTCTATAACTCTATTCCTTTTAGATAAGGGTAAACCATTTCATCCATAGCCTAATATAAGCATCTAATCCACTTGTTTGGTTGGAAAATATATATGTTCAATATATATTTGGTGTAGTGAGCATAATTCCAAAAATTTTATAAAGTAAATCGTTCTTTTAAAACATCATATAATAGACTGAAAGGTCTATTTTTATCTTCTTCAAAAACTTGTACTATCGACATTCAACTAGTGGCTAGGTGACCCTATCCCACTAGTGAATTCGAATGCTACCTCGAATATCAAAATATAGATTCAAGTGACCAGGTGATCCTGTGCCACAAGAAGCATAATTTTGACGAGTGAGTGTTTTTTTCGGAATGAGTTGTGAATCAATTACACAACTCCTAAGAAGTTCCAAGAATACTTGGTTTACCAAAACCATTTTCTTTATCACAACAAAAGGTTAATGATTATCTCATTAAGTTGTATTTCAATCTTCACTATGAAACAATTTGAGCAAATCAAAGGTTTCATCAATAACGAATAAAAGTCGTCAGTGAAATTGAATAAACATCTATCACCAAATCTATTCATGGATCTGACAAAGATTACATACATCACTTATGTATAACTCTATGTCAATCATTTTGTTCTTTAACTACTAATTGACAAAGACACTTGTGAATCATCTTCCCATATAAATAGGATTCACACATATCAAATGAATCAAGCTCATTTTCCTTCAAAAATTCCATCCTTTTGAAGTTGGTATATGTATTTCTTATTTAAATTGTCATGATGATTATGAAATAGATAAGTTCCAATGAAATATCATTTGATTATATAGGTGTTATGATCAGAAATATTAATTTAATGAAAGATTATAGATTTACTTCATAAATAACATTATGAGAAAATATTATTTAACACAGAATACATCGTTTCAGAACATGAATGTGAACATCCATTAAATGATAAGTAAATCTAGATTTATTCATAAATTACAACTGTTACATGTCCCTATAAGAATAGGTACAATACATCTATTATTAGTGTCACATGAAGTATTACATACTCAAGTGAATGATGAAAAAATAAATAGTTCTATCACATACATATCTGAAGTCTTGTCCAAGTCAGACTTCTTCAGCCCAATGAGATGAGAGGAGCAATTCCTCCTTTAGTGTCCATTTTCTTTCATAATAGAAACAAAACTAATCATTTGTTCCTTTCTTGATTTATGGGTTTATGTTGTATTTCCCTTAGCTGAACTATAAGTCTATATGAGTGTACAACCTCTTAGACTTCCTTTTATTCAATGCTTGAATAGACTTGAAGCTATTTCTAGTGTTCTGATTGAATATCTGGTTTACTTGATGAGACATCTGATATGTTTCATAATTATCCAAGACTTTCTGCAAGTCATGGTTAATAACTCCAGTATGATGTGAGACACATCAACATCATCACAATAATACTTCCATGAAAGTATCATGATCAGACTAACTGGTTGTAGAGGTTATTCAGATATGAGATCTTTTAGTATATAGAATTTCAATTTATCTTAAAGGTATAACCTCAAGATATTATACCAGTTATAGAAATTATAACCATCAAATGTTACTGTCTCTTGAAACTCAACAAGAGAGAGGTTTTGTAGGGTGTAAAATAATTAACAGTTATCAACAGAATTTAACAAAGTTTCATTTAGTATTTTCAATATTTAGTCTTTAAAAATTAATACCTTATATTGTTTCTTAAAAAATTAATTTATTAAAGTCTAGGATCCAAGTAACGAAACAAGTAAATGGTTAGGCGGCCTTTATCCCATAAACTAAATCAAACTCAGTAGGTAGCGATTACCAATTGCATACGATATGTAACTCCTAGATTATGGGATCCTAAACAACTATTGTTTAGTTTGACATGTTTATCCCATCTATGCCTCAAAACTCTTATGCTTAGGCGAACTTTATCACATAAGAAATTGATCAAATCATCCATTTAAAAAACATGTGAGTTCTATTTCACAAATGGTTAGGTGACATTTATCGCATAAGCAAATACAAAAACACTTTCACTATTTTCACAACTCAAATGAATAAGGTGGCCCTAAAATTCTATTTCACAAGTCAAACTTAATGATTTATTATTTAAATAAAGTTAAAATAAATATGTTTGATACAATTAAACACTTGGTAAAGTATTGTTTTAATAAGAAGTGAAAAAGTAGAAGGAACTGAGAAGCCTTGCTTTTTCCTTCTTTGCTCGGACCGCAAACGGATCGCAACTGCAAACGGTTCGCAACCGCAAACGGTTCACAGTTGCAAACCTTCGGACTGTAAACTATGAGGCGGTTTCTAGAAGGCTTATCTCCTCGGTTTCAGCAGCCGTATCCTTCTCGGGATGAGTTCACAGCCGAGAACCGTTTACAACCGAAAACGCATCCCATATATATATATATATATGAGAAGTATGAATTTTTCCCTCATTCTTATAATTCCAGCCAAAAACACACACTTTTCTCTCAAGATTATCAACCGAAACCCCGTTGTTCTCTCTTAAGCATCATCCAAATTCCTTTGAATCTCCTTCGGATCTTGCCAAGAACACCGAGTGTTCTTCGTTTCTCCAAGGAAACATCTTCCAATCTTCATATGTTTGGGCCGTAAACACTTGAATCTTCTTGGTTTCACCAAGAACACCAAGAACACATACTTGAAGGTGGCCGAAAACTTAAGATCTTCTTGATCCGTGAACTCCTTGGGCTAGCCGTAAACTCATAGCAGCCTTTCATTTCGCTTCTAACACTCTTATTTGTAAGTTAAACTTACAAATTAGTCCAATTCCTATTCATTCTTATGTTTATGTACACTAATTGTTTACATATATATTACATAAAATGCTAATTAGGATTCGATTTTGCTATGGGACTTCACTCGTGGAAATAACATCCTATATCGAACCTTCAAACGAATCACTCACAAAAGGTGAGTTCATACCCCTGTATTTTTACTATTTTTACTGTTTTAGGGGGGGATACATGTCTAACACAGGAATAATGTGTTTACAATCAATTGATTTTTTTATTATATAGATGTTATGATAAGAAATATTAATTTAATGAAAGATTATAGATTTACTTCATAAATAACATTATGAGAAAATATTATTTAACACAGAATACATCGTTTCAGAACATGAATGTGAACATCCATTAAATTATAAGTAAATCTAGATTTATTCATAAATTACAACTGTTACATGTCCCTATAAGAATAGGTACAATACATCTATTGTTTAAATAAAAGATTGTAACAACACTTGTTATATCTTATACATGAAATACCATTTGTTTGTAATCATTTGATTATTTCTTCCAATCATCAACACATAATATCAATTATTAGTGTCACATGAAGTATTACATACTCAAGTGAATGATGAAAAAATAAATAGTTCTATCATATACATATATAAAGTCTTGTCCAAGTCAGACTTCTTCAGCTCGATGAGATGAGAGGAGCAATTCCTCCTTTAGTGTCCATTTTCTTTCACAATAGAAACAAAACTAATCATTTGGTCTTTTCTTGATTTATAGGTTTATGCTGTATTTCCCTTAGCTGAACTATAAGTCTATATGAGTGTACAATCTCTTAGACTTCCTTTTATTCAATGCTTGAATAGACTTGAAGCTATTTCTAGTGTTCTGATTGAATATCTGGTTTACTTGATGAGACATCTGATATGTTTCATAATTATCCAAGACTTTCTGCAAGTCATGGTTAATAACTCCAGTATGATGTGAGGCACATCAACATCATCACAATAATACTTCCATGAAAGTATCATAATCAGACTAACTGGTTGTAGAGGTTATTCAGATATGAGATCTTTCAGTATATAGAATTTATATTTATCTTAAAGGTATAACCTCTATATATTATACTAGTTATAGAAATTATAACCATCAAATGTTACTGTCTCTTGAAACTCAACAAGAGAGAGGTTTTGTAGGGCGTAAAATAATTAACAGTTATCAACAGAATTTAACAAACTTTCATTTAGTATTTTCAATATTTAGTCTATAAAAATTAATACCTTTTATTGTTTCTTAAAACATTAATTTATTAAAGTCTAGGATCCAAGTAACGAAACAAGTAAATGGTTAGGCGACATTTATCCCATAAACTTAATCAAACTTAGTAGGTAGCGATTACCAATTGCATACGATATGTAACTCCTAGATTATGGGATCCTAAACAACTATTGTTTAGTTTGACATGTTTATCCCATCTATGCCTCAAAACTCTTATGCTTAGGCGACCTTTATCACATAAGAAATTGATCAAATCATCCATTTAAAAAACATGTGAGTTCTATTTCACAAATGCTTAGATGACATTTATCGCATAAGCAAATACAAAAACACCTTCACTATGTTGACAACTCAAATGAATAAGGTGACCCTAAAATTCATATGAACTGCATAAAAATCCCAAGTGAATTTTAAATGGATCGCATAGATTTGAAGTTTTGTAAATAAAGGTTTATATATGTTTTACAATTATAGTTTATAAAAACGTGGTCTCATGAATATTGCATGCATCCAACAATGTACCCTTTTGTGAAATTCATAGCACTTATTAGGAGGTTCTTTAGGTGCCAAATAAAATTTCATTTGTTTGCCATTAACCACGATCAATTATAAACTAAAATCCGGTATTTTAAAGTTTAGTCATAGATCGGTTTTAAGAACCGGTAATCGTCTTAATAAAACTTTATTTTATGCTTAAGACTTGGAGTTTTGGATGAGTTATAAAATCACTATTTTAAATCTCTTTTTATCAATCAAAAACTTATGACTTCATGAATTTATTCAATAAACTCATTTTTAGTTATAAACTCAATTTTATGCATCTTATGATAAAAGTCATATTTTGATAAACCAAAACTTGGGTGATGATACTTATATTTTAAATCTCATTTAGCATGCATAAAACAGAATATCAACATGTTGCGTTATGTTTAAAACATCAATATTATATATTAAGTTTCCACGCAAAAAATAATCACTAGGTTTATGTAACATCCCGTTATTTTCTACATTGTAAATGTCAACAAAAGTCAACTCAAGTCAAATCCGTCAAATAAAAAGTCAAAGTTAATGATTTATTATTTAAATAAAGTTAAAAGAAATATGTTTGATACAATTAAACACTTGGTAAAGTATTTTTTATATAAGAAGTGAAAAAGTAGAAGGAACCGAGAAGCCTCGCTTTTTCCTTCTTTGCTCGGACCGCAAAGGGTCGCAGCCGCAAACGGTTCGCAACCGCAAACGGTTCGCAGTTGCAAACCTTCGGACCGTAAACTATGAGGCGGTTTCTAGAAGGCTTATCTCCTCGGTTTCAGCAGCCTTATCCTTCTCGGGATGAGTTCACAGCCGAGAACCGTTTACAACCGAAAACCCATCCCATATATATATTATAAGTATGAATTTTTCCCTCATTCTTATAATTCCAACCAAAAACACACACTTTTCTCTCAAGATTATCAACCGAAAACCCGTTGTTCTCTCTTAAGCATCATCCAAATTCCTTTGAATCTCCTTCGGATCTTGCCAGGAACACCGAGTGTTCTTCGTTTCTCCAAGCAAACATCTTCCAATCTTCATATCTTTGGGCCGTAAACCCTTGAATCTTCTTGGTTTCACCAAGAACACCAAGAACACATACTTGAAGGTGGCCGAAAACTCAAGATCTTTTTGATCCGTGAACTCCTTGGGCTAGCCGTAAACTCATAGCAGCCTTTCATTTCGCTTCTAACACTCTTATTTGTAAGTTAAACTTACAAATTAGTCCAATTCCTATTCATTCTTATGTTTATGTACACTAATTGTTTACATATATATTACATAAAATGCTAATTAGGACTCGATTTTGCTACGGGACTTCACTCGTGGAAAAAAATCCTATATCGAACCTTCAAACGAATCACTCACAAAAGGTGAGTTCATACCCCTGCATTTTTACTATTTTTACTGTTTTAGGGGGGGATACAAGTCTAACACATGAATATTGTGTTTACAATCAAATGATTTTTAAATACTTCTAAAGCGATTTTAAACTACTAAAAATCTTTTAAATGTTGGCAAACTCTTTTAAATATTTTAAAAACTCTTTTAACTTATATTTTTTCCAAAATCATATTCATATGTATATATTTATATAAATTAGGTTTAAAGGACTTACGACTAATAATTCGCTTTATTTCCCTTTTCCTTGTTTGGATGTGGTCTCAGAGTAGAATTATTTGTCCGAATGTCGTTTCAATTTTAATTATATTAGATATACATATATATATATATATATATATATATATATATATATATATATATATATATATATATATATATGTGTGTGTGTGTGTGTGTATATATATATATATATATATATATATATATATATATATATATATATATATATATAGAGAGAGAGAGAGAGAGAGCTTGGTTCAAATGTGGATTGACATCTACTGTGCAGACGTGTGGACAGTGCTATTCTGTGAGAATAACAAAGAAAATATGTTGTTTAATAATATAAATACGTTCAATCAAAATGTTGTCAGAATGTTTATTGAGTCGTATTCTGTAAGAATGAGAATGAGTGAAAAACGATGTGTGAGAACAAAAATGAATAAGAATTAGTGAAAATACATGAAAATGACGATATTTATGTGAGATTAAACGTATTTGCATTACTAAAAAACTTATTTACTTTCTAATTCTCATAGAATAGCATTGTCTACACATCCGCACAATAATATGTCGAGCAAAGGGGATACTTTCGTGAATATTACATATCAAACAGAAAACACATATAAATTATAATAGGTATAATTTATGGAACTTTCAAACTATTATCACGAACCAATTATACAAAGTTTAACAGACTACTTTTGTACAAATACTTTACATTCAAGATACTAGAGAAAGATCATACTATCAGTTTATCATTTGTTTAAAAACGACTTTTAATCATTTGTTATATATGTAATCGTCAATATGCTTTTTGTGAGACAATGTTAGTTGCTTATTCATTTAGACAATACAGTTAAAGTCCTGATATTATAACCAGAATCTCTAGATAGAGAGCGAGACAAATGTGTATAGATCTATAAGGGATTGACAATCCCGCACTCAGACTGTTAGCTATAGCCGGGCAGGCATGCCAATGAGTGACAAATGTCATCAACAGTTCTGACGCCTACAAAGCGCCATCTAGTCATATTATGGTTATAATAACTCACCAAAAAGATATGAACAAATACGATTAGTATATAGTTAATTAAAGTAAAGAGTACGAATACAAAGTACTCCTTTTACAATAATACGATTTACAGTATTACTTTACAATTACAGCTGGTGGAGCCTGTCATATTCATTTTTACAGGATTTTCATAAAGTACAATTACAAAACTTGGAAAAACATAAAGAATAGAGAAAACATTCTTTTTACGGTTTTATGGTATTAAAACTACTTTTCAGTTATACTAGAAAATATTGGATTTTCTGATACAATAACATGATTACTATTTCAAGACACAAACAACAAACTTCTAAACATAAATACTTATGCACTCACTCAACTTAAATGTTGATAGTCTCTTTTTCAAAATACTTGTATTCTCAGGAAACCAGTAGACAGGTACATCCCATGGATTTTGAGAAGCCGGAGTTGTATAGAGTCATGTCTTCTATCTTTTGTTATAATACTTTTGATGTCATATATACAATGACTTGAAAACATATGTAAAACTTATACATTATTAATGTAATGTTTGTTGTACTTTGATTACTATGATGCATGTGTTGTGATATTTAACATGAAGTCATCCACCCCCGGACGTTTCCGCCGCTCCGGTTTGGGGGTGTGACAGATTGGTATCAGAGCATTGTTTATAGTGAACTCAGTATATCAATACATAAAAGATATACAACTATAAATACATTGGGGCTAAGGAGCTCTGACTACAAGTATACTTTTAAAAATCTAAGTATTTTATAAGAGGTATACTAACACTCATACATACAAGAACAACATCACAGTCATGATAACATAAAAATATTTGGATGTTGGACACTGCAGTTAAACCCGAACAGTTATGTAATCATATCTGGGATAAATGAAGCCTGATCAACTATATTTATTTGAGATACGACCAAGATGTGTTTGGGAGTGATAGTGGTGTAGCAACAAGTCTAAAACTTACCAACTCTGCATATACAGAAGAATTCTAGAACAGAACATAAACTTAAAATACTATAGGAGTATTTTAGCCACTATAATACTAAGAACCAACTATGTGAAAAACAAGGGACTCCTGTAGGTAGATCTATAGGTACTAAGTGTATATATTACGGTTATATATAATTAAGGTTATATATAGACTTAGAATGTGTGATTTAACTTAACTTCCTTTTCCTTGTTTGGATGTGGGGGTAGAGTGGGATCATTTATTCGAAGGTCTATTGGACCCAAACTATATATAATTGGTATATACTTTGTAGTTATAGATGGACCCAGTATGAGTTACACCATATAGAATACATTAGCTGTTAATTGTAAGTTATCTTATATAGAAATATGAAAGTATTTACTCGTCTTAAATAAATCTATTAGATGCTTCTTACATTCCTATTTCTCGCATAGATCATATGGCTGGATTTCATCCACCGGGAGACCCGTTCCCTCCTAACCAAGGAAACAATGGTTGGATTGTAGAAGACTTCGAAGAAGATTATTCAGAAGATTCTGACTCAGATTCTAAAGTCTATAATCCACATTAAATTGTTGGATCAGTGTCTAAGTCCATAACTATTTTGGTATGTACTTGACCCGATTATGAGCATGGTCCTTTTGGGTTGCCTTCACCATAGCAATATGTAGGATGAATTAAGGAGAGAAATGTTTAATTATGATTTATTAATATATTATGAGAATAATATATTAAAGGAGAAATCATATTGGGGGACTAGAATTGTAATTATAGGATAATTGCAATTGGCCTATGGATCACCTTGGAATAACAGGTTGGACGAATTCTATGGGGAAGCCCATTAGAAATCGTCCAAGGCATGTTCCAAAAGGGGTCCATGGGCTGCTTAGGGCTTAAGCAGTCAAATTAGGGTTTCCTTGTTAGATAACCCTAATTGCCTACCTATTTAAAGAACCCTTGAGACCCAAAAACGTGGCTAAGTCTTCCTTTAGGGTTTCCAGCCATTTTTGGTGTCTCCTCTCTCCTCCCTCTTCATCCAAGTTGCTTAGTGGTGTTTGTGACTCCATTAGAGGTGCAACACTTGAGGCACCAAGCTTTCTGAAGCCAAGGAATTGATTGTTATTGCTACATAACAATCAAGGTAAGATCCAAACCCTAGTTTAAATGTTTATTTGATTTATTGTATGCTAGATCTAGGGTTTATAAGTCTTGGAAGTTTATTGCATGTTCAAAGTAGAAAAACTAGATCCAAGCAATTAGGGTTGCATGAACATCATATGATTGTTGTTATGCTCAAAACCCATCAGTGGTATCAGAGCCTAGGGCTGTTTGTTAGTGAATTTGATGCTTGATTGATCGATTTTTGCGTGAAAAACGAAATTTTGCCATCTGCCTTACTGACTCGGCGAGTCAGTGGATGAACTCGGCGAGTCAGGCCGACTCGGCGAGTCCAGTCCCTGACTCGGCGAGTCCATGGATCTGGCAGCCTGTTTTTGCGATTTTCTTGCCTATTTGGCTGTGGGATAATTACCAAAACAGTTTTTATCAATAAAATCCGAATTTTATGTATATATGGTGATTATCCTGGCCAAAATAGAAGATAATTGTCAAATTTTGATAATCTTTTGTTTTATTAGATAAAGATTGATTATTTGTAATTTAGATTTGAATTATCTTGTGAAAAAGTTTCAATTTTCCCTTTAGGTTTTATAGTTTAAATTTGAACTTAACAGTTTTGTTTTTGAAATTTGAATAGTTAAACCCAAATGTTTTGAAAAGTTTCAAAACTTGCCCTCAAGTTTTGGAATTTAAATTTTTGATTAAAAGTTAATTTTGAAATATTTAAATTCTAATCTCAAATGTTTTGAAAAGTTTCAAAACTTGCCCTCAAGTTTTGGAATTTAAAAGTTGATTAAAAGTTTAATTTTGAAATGTTAAATTCTGAAACCCTCGTATTTTAAAAGTTTAAAATACACCCTCAAGTTTTGGAATTTAAAAGTTGATTAAATTCGACCACCTAGTATTTTAAAAGTTTAAAATACACCCTATACTATGTATATATGACATTAAAAGTCTCATATTATATATGTATGAGTAAACAGTCAGTCTTACCGTTAGTAGGGTATCCACTCTTACCCACCGCACTCTTGACTAGTGGAGGGTCGTTAGCCGAACGGGTAGGATAGGACGAAACCTTCCATTATAAGTATAATGAAGTACAAAGTAACTACATGCTTTTACAAATTCCCAAAAGTCTAGTTACTTTAGGCAAAATGTGAAATTGTATGCTAATCCATGGAATTAGACTTCGTACCCTTGTCAAACGTTAGTGGAGCGTGTGTGGTTAACCGGCACACTAATTTGGGATTGACATTGATGGCGAAGGGTGGCTCGGTGTTTATCGTAGATCAATGGAGCGTGTGTGGCTAACCGGCACATTGATTAGGTGATAGTAGTATTGAGTGCACCGCGTAGATTCGTATGGTTATTCACACCTTGTTTGTGATCCTCGGCATCCCAGTCGCAAACCTGAAGGGCATAATCGAGATTAAACATGCCATTGAAAAGTTCAATGAATCTCAAAAGATCTAGGAGTTTCAATTCATTTAAAACTTAAAGGCCTTTTTCGTTTTTTATGGTGGAAATTGGTAAATCGTCACTTACCTACGTTCAAATATTCTGCAACTAGATTATGGCATCCCTCTTCTAGGTTGTAGAGTATTGTGTTGGATCCTAGCCTTGATGTTTCGTTTGGGTGTTACATCAAGGATTCTAATCAACTTGACTTGAATTTTCTCCCGTTTTGTAGATGTCTGAATCTATCAATGGTCTTCCCAAATACATTGGAACAAGATTTCCAAATGAAGATGACGTTCCACGATACGATCAAGGAAATGAGAGTCAAGCTTCACTTCCTCCACCTCCTCCAATTATTCTCCCTAACCCACAAGTTCAAAGGCTTGAAAAGTTCAAGCTCACTGAAGCCCTTTTGGCAAGTAAACACGAAGATGGAAAACATGTGTGTGCACACATCTTAGAGATGAAGTCACACATTGATAGGTTAAGGATGATGGGTGTCGATATCTCAGAAATTTTGGCTGTTGACTGGGTTCTTCAGTCACTTCCTAAATCATATAGTGAGTTCATTAGAGAGTACTATATGATGGACCATGACGTGACCCTCATTGATTTGACCTATTTGCTTATAGCTGCTGAATCAGAAATGATTTGGCGTGCTGATCAAGCAAATTTGTCTGGCAAATCAAACTCCCAAACTTCAATGGACATTGAAAATGGTGACATTAGAAATCCAGAAAAGGTAAATTCTGAGATAGTTCCTTGTGCCATTCCAAAAGAGTCCATCTGCTTCTACTGCCAAGAGAAAGGGCATTGGAGACGAAGCTGCCCTGTTTACCTGAGAGATCGAGATGGGAGAGTCAAGACGTATGGCTCTACTTCAGGTAAAATCTGTTAACTAACTCTATAAGTTTCTATTCTTTGATTCTTAATACATGATGTGATAAGATTACATTTTGATGTTTTTGCAGGATTGAAGAAAAGAGAGGAAGCTTAAGGAAGAAGCATGCTGAATCTGATAATGAAGAAATGGATTTCGATCGCATGGACTCGAGGATCAGATTTTTGAGCTGCTACTTTAGAGTTAGGATAGAATGATAAGTAATATGAAATAGCATAGTTTTTCAGTTGAATTGCATTGTAAGGACAAATTTTTCCGCAATAAAATAAATTTTGATTTTGTCTTATTTATTTATCCTTGCAATGGTGTGTATGAAAAATTGATGTTTAATTGTTTCTATTATTATCAATAATGGATTTGATTCTTAATTATGTTATTTGTGGAAATGTCGAGAATTTGCCAAATAAGGGAAGATTCTCATTGCCTAAGTTTCAATTGGATAGAAACTTGGAATCATACAACTAGGTTGCGTGATGAATGAGAAACTTCATATTTGGAAATTAGACTATTTTTGACAAAGTGTCAAGAGAAGGACTAGGAGATCAAGTACACTAGGTTGTGCGTTGATCAAGTCCATCACAAGAGTGATAAAGATATTCGTCGTGATTTACTAAAGTTTAGTAAATATGGTTATACTTATAAGATTAAGTATAATTCTGAGTTGATTGAAAGAGTTTCAATCAATAGCAGAACGAATAAGAAGAATCAAGTAGGCAGAAAGATAAAAGTTTCTCTATTCTAAGAAGAAGGGAGAGTACCTTTTATTGTGTTTTATGATAAGTCTTAATGATTAAGAACCATATCTCAATTGATCCTGCAAGTGAGTCTTAGTGCATTTGTATGTCTTAGAAGAGGAATCGAGAATTGTAGAAATGGTTAAAATCAAGAAGTCAATCATACTTCGTTCCAATATCAAGTCTTAGAGTTATATTCCAAGATTGTGAATTGAGTGACAAGTCTTTAGTAGGTTTATAACATTCAACAAATGTGGAATTGAAAAAAAGTCTTCTTATTCCTGCACATTTGAGATTGGTAAGTTGTGATGTCTTGGATAAGACAAAGACCAACTAGAACCAATTATGTGAAGTGTTAGTCTTGATAAAAACTACACTGACTCTTGAATATTTGTTTTGTCAAGGAATGTTTCTTGACAAGAGAATCTTATATGTCAAGGAGTCAGTGGGAGTCTTAATGGTCTTGAAAAGTTTCAAGAATAAATCAAGAATAAACCTAATTGATCATCACTAGCGCACGACTTGAGGTTTGTAACCTATCGTGGATGACAATTTTGTTTTCTGCGCCATTCCAGTTAAGTTAATTATGCTTCTGAGTTCTATGAGTTCTCATTTGTATGCATAAAGGCAAGCACCTTGATCAATGGAAGGTACATTCATATGTAAGGGTGAGTTGCTAAACTACTTGGAAGACATGGTGGGCACTCGTGTTACCATGAGACAAGAAATCAAGATTGAGAAAGTTCAGTCCATATGTTTTTGGATTTGTCGCAAACCTTCGTTTTGGAAAAGTCACATGGATAGGAACACATACACCATAAAATCTAAGTGACATAAGGTTTCCCTCCTTCATGAAAATGATTGTGAGGAAATGCTTTCACTAAGAGAGATTTTAAGAAGATAGAAGTTGTGAAAATTGTATTCTCAAATTCGATTATGATTACGGCATCCCTCTTCATAGTTCGAGTTGTGAGATTTGGCAATTAGTCTGAGCATTTGGGACTTAGTTCTGAATTTGTCTAGACACACATATGAGCTTTCTAAGGCAAAGGTGTATGAGTTTAAGAAGCTTAGATAAAGGCCTATCAAAGCATCAAGTATTTAGAAATATGAACTTAAGGAATTCAATAAGCATTGTTTTCTGGAAGTTCAGATGTTTTCTAGATATATGTCAAAGCTAGTGGGAGCATAAGTGTTATGCTTGTATTGTAATAATCATCGTGTTAGTGGGAGCATGATTATTATTTCAAGTATTGCAAGTTAGCAATATTAATTATAGAAAACAAAGATTAACTTTGCAAAGCTGTAGGGGTTGAAAAGTTGTTTTGCTATAATTAAGGGAGAGAATATTATACTTCGTTTCAATATCTAAAGCTTAGATTGAAAATTTTTAATAAATTTAGTCAAAGGATATATAGTGTGTTCTCAAATTTCGATTATGATTACGGCATCCCTCTTCATAGTTCGAATTGTGAGAACGTGACACAAAATATTATGGTAGAAGATTGATACAGTATGATATCTTTATGTAAGACATCATGCATCGTGTCCCATACGCTTAGGGTATAGGATCGATTGCAAATGCTATAATATTTGACCATTCTAAAATTTTCCAAATGCCTAGGGCATTAAGAGGGAAAAGGACTAGAACTGGTTTTGACTAAAATAATTAAACAACTATCAAAGGACAATCTAAGGTTCGCCAAGGAATTGTTGCTTGTGAGTAGTTGGAAGTATAGTACTGGATGGACTATATTGACATTATTATGAATAGATAAGATTCTATTAAGAATGAGTTGTCATATGGCAAATATGGAAATGTTTCCATTAATGGGAGTTGGATATTAAGAAATATGTCTAGATTAGAAACTTTTATGCGAGAAGGATGTTCAAAGGAATATACTTTGAGTGAGAGACATCACATCTATATAATTGTTTTATGACAATTTCTGATAGAGTACTTTGTGATTTCATTGGCCAAGTCTTGGTGACTTTTGTGCTATGACTTTACGAAAGGATCGTTGCATAAAATGTTAGAATCTGACATATTCTAAAAGTGGCAAGAATTTGGTATTCTTACACTAATGATAAGGATTGGGGATTGTGAAATGAGTTTCATTGGAAAAGTTTTTCAATTGATCTATTTCACAAAGTATGGACCATAGGAAACCAAAGTGTGCATGCTTGGAGCATGGGACAATTGTGGTTATAATTCGAGTAATAAGTTGATTTTCTGAAAGAGTAAGCAATGAATAATGAGTAATCAATATGGTGTTTAAATAAAAGTGTTTTATTTACGTTCAAAAGTTTTGGGGTCATATAGGATTAAGTATTATCGTTGTGTTTCATTTTGCATGTTTTGACTTCCAAAATAACTGGGTTATTCGAACCTCCACAGTCGGTCATACGTTGGAAGTAGGTATGAAGGAAGACTGTCATGAATCTGTCTGTAGATTGTCTAAGTGCTTAGACATAGCACAAGTTTGCTGCAGAGTTCATGAGTGCTTTGATAAGATTAAAGTATTGGATTAAACCCACGCTCATTTGAATTACTTCATGGTTTTTATCATGAGTAATTGTGAGACGATAACATTGTATATTCTTGAAACCGAGACGTGTGAGTTGTTATTTGTTGGTCGGTTGCGCATTGATAATAAGAAAACGCACCAGTAACTTGGTGTTATAAAACTTATTATTGTGTGTGATTTGATCAGTAAATGCAAGCAAGCATTTGAGTCAAAGTTTATCCATTCCTTTTACCCAAAGTGGGATAAAAGCGATATTTGTGGGCCTCTCTATGATTTAGTGATGACATCCTAAGCGCTTGGCCAAGCCGGGACTAAGTTGATGTGTTCAATTGTAGTCTGTTGTCAGTCGTCATAAATCGGAAGTCGAGAAACAGTATAGAGAGAATGATCAAACTCATGTTTTGTGTCTATACGATATCTTGATAATGGAGGAATATATAATCCCTTATCTAAAGGACACACGTATCTGATAAGATCAGAGTTCACAGCGGCTTTTGAAAGCTACGATTGTTGATCAGGTTCTGAAGTTATACAAAATAGTTATTAGACTTATCCAAGTGGGAGACTATTGGATTAGTGTCTAAGTCCATAACTATTTTGGTATGTACTTGACCCGATTATGAGCATGGTCCTTTTGGGTTGCCTTCACCATAGCAATATGTAGGATGAATTAAGGAGAGAAAGGTTTAATTATGATTTATTAATATATTATGAGAATAATATATTAAAGGAGAAATCATATTGGTTAATTAATATTAGTCAAGAATTAATAAAGAATTAATTTTGTGGCTAAAAGAGATTAATTAAACTTGGGGGACTGGAATTGTAATTATAGGATAATTGCAATTGGGCTATGGATCACCTTGGAATAATAGGTTGGACGAATTCTATGGGGAAGCCCATTAGAAATCGTCCAAGGCATGTTCCAGAAGGGGTCCATGGGCTGCTTAGGGCTTAAGCAGTCAAATTAGGGTTTCCTTGTTAGATAACCCTAATTGCCTACCTATTTAAAGAACCCTTGAGACCCAAAAACGTGGCTAAGTCTTCCTTTAGGGTTTCCATCCGTTTTTGGTGTCTCCTCTCTCCTCCCTCTTCATCCAAGCTGCTTAGTGGTGTTTGTGACTCCATTAGAGGTGCAACACTTGAGGCACTAAGCTTTCTGAAGCCAAGGAATTGATTGTTATTGCTACATAACAATCAAGGTAAGATCCAAACCCTAGTTTACATGTTTATTTGATTAATTGTATGCTAGATCTAGGGTTTATAAGTCTTGGAAGTTTATTGCATGTTCAAAGTAGAAAAACTAGATCCAAGCAATTAGGGTTGCATGAACACCATAGGATTGTTGTTATGCTCAATACCCATCATAAATTGCTCAACATCCCAATCCCCGACAAAACTTCCAAGGTCTAACACCGCAGTGGGCAGTGAACTTAGATAGGTGGAGTCATGAGCAGGGTCAGAATCGTCCTTAGAATGGATACCCAATCTTCTACAATCTTGACGAAGGAGGCTTAGTAGATAGAGCCCTTCAAGTGTTAGTTCATCGTGTTACGCGAAACGATGAACAAGGAAGAACTGTCATCGACCGAGTCATACAGATTGATGCTACCACCAGAGTCAACACAATTCGCCTTCACCACGTGATTGAAAACCATGAAACAACTAGGAATCATACTGAAGCCTTGCGAAGGGAACTAGCTGCAAACCGAACTGAAATTGGAGATCTTCGAGAACGTCAAGCGACATTAGAAAGGCATATGTTTGCAACAGAACGTCAGTTGGCTAAATCCAAGGCTGAATCTAGTAGGAAATCAAACAACACTCCTCGCGAGTAGAGCATACTCTACTCACTCTTTTGTATATAGCTTAAGTCTATGTATACATACTAGTGATGTTTTCATGTACATATTATCACCTCGAAATTTCACTTTTCGATAGGTCGGTATGCTATCAAGTTTTTCGTTAGATTGGTATGTTGAAGACCTACTTCATGGTCAAATTTTCCGAACTCTATGTATTTAATATACCAATAAAAACTGACAGACATCTTACTTTTTTGAAAAATCACTATCCAATTTCATGTTATCACTTTGCAAGTTATTCGTTGTTATAGACTTCTATATAAACTCCTTTCAGAATACATACTGAACTAATGTAATTAGTTCATAGACATCTGATTTATAATCATTATTGATGTCTTACTATCTTTTATTCTTTTGACTCTTAAAGCAAAAATATTCCTCCAAGGAGAAATCCAAGGCGTATCAATATCAATGCAGCACGAATACCACCTCCGCCTCCTTCGCCGCCACCTCCACAGTTTGACGCTGCTATGTTTCAGGCAGCGGTCACTACAGCTGTGGCAGCCGCCATGTCACAGATAAATACAACTGGTGCCAGCGGATCTGGGAATGGTGCTCATCCCTCCAATCGTGGTGAAAGTCATGGAAACCCACGGGAGTGTACATATAAGGACTACACAAATGCCAAACATAGGACCTTTAATGGGACTGGGGGATTTATGGCTCTAAGTCAATGGATTGAGAAAATAGAAGCCGTCTTTGAACTCTGCTCGTGCCCTGAAGGTAGCAAAGTAAAATTTGCAGCTTGTACTTTTTCTGATCGAGCTCTTACATGGTGGAACGGCCATGTTAAGTCACTGACTCTTACAGTGGCTAATTCAATGAGCTGGGAACATCTAAAATCATTGATGATGCAAGAGTACTGCCCGAGAGATGAAGTACAAAAGCTCAAGCAAGAGCTTTGGCATCTTACCATGATTGGTACAGACATAGTAACTTACACCAATAGGTTCAGTGATCTAGCGATCCTATGTCCTGGAGTGGTTCCCCTGGAGAGCAAGAAAATTGAAAGGTATATTTGGGGGTTATCATCCCAGATTCAAGGATATGTGTTAGCTTCTAAGCCTGTTACTTTCGATAGTGCCAAACAATTGGCACATTCCTTAATAAATCATGGAGTTCGACAGGGCTTCATGACTGCTGCTCTAGAACAACCCAAAGCAAACAACAAAAACAACAACAATTGCAACAACAACAAAAAGAAGAAGAATAAAAATCCATGTAACAAAAGGAAGGGTCAATCTTCCCAAGAACCTTCCAAGAAACAACAGATAGTGGCAGTTCATGCTGCTACTATTCCTGCTGCCATTCCTGCTACTCCTACACTAGTAAAGTAGTATGCTGGTAAATTACCGAAGTGCAACAAGTGTAATTTCCATCACAATGGAAATTGCCGTGAGATACAATGTACGAAATGCAATAGAAAAGGGCACACTGCCTATATCTGTAGGTCACCTCCGCAACCGATCTCTCAAGTTCCTGGTGTTGGAGTAACCCGGGCATGTTATGAATGCGGTGATACGGGGCATTTCAAAAAGGATTGTCCAAAGCTGAAGAATGTTGGTGCTGTGGGAAGAATATTAGCTATTGGTCACGAGGAAGCCGTGTCAGATCCTACTGTTGTGACGGGTACGTTTCTTCTCAAGAATTCATACGCATGTATTCTATTTGATAGTGGTGCAGGGAAGAGCTTCGTGAGTCACAAATTTAAACACTTACTTAAACAAAATTCTCACCCACAAAAATATACCTTCATTGTTGAAATGGCCAACGGGAAAGCTGAGAGCACTAACAATATATACATAGGATGTACCCTTACTCTGAATAACTTTTCCTTCCCAATCGACCTGATGCCGGTATCCATAAAAAGTTTCGCCGTCATCATTGGTATGGATTGATTAAATCCTAATCGTGTCGACATCCTATGTTATGAGAAAGCCATTCGCCTTAATCTACCCAGTAACGAAACTCTTATCATTTACGGCGACAAATCTGGCGCGAACCTACAAATTATCTCCTGTATAAAGGCGCAAAAGTATCTTCGCAAGGAGTACTGTGCTTTTCTAGCTCATGTGGTAGACAAGAAACAAGAAGTGAAAGACTTCGAGAGCATTCCCGAAGTCTATAATTTCCCCGACATTTTTCTCGATGATCTTCCAGGTGTTCCACCTGAAAGACAAGTCAAATTTAGAATCAACTTAATCCCTGGAGCTACCCCCATAGCCAAATCACCTTATCGTCTTCCACCATCAGAAATGTAGGAACTATCCAGTCAACTGAACGAACTTCTTAGCAAAGGTTTTATTAGACCAAGCTTCTCATCTTGGGGAGAACCGGTCTTGTTCGTGAAGAAGAAAGATGGAACTTTTCGCATGTTCGACCAACTACAAGGTGCCAATTTCTTTTCAAAAATCGACTTAAGATCCGGGTATCACCAGTTACGAGTTTTAGAGGAAGATATTCCTAAAATAGCCTTTCGAACTCGTTATGGTCATTACGAATCTGTGGTGATGCCTTACCTGGACAAATTCGTAATAGTCTTCATTGAGGATATCCTTATCTACTCACGAAGTGAGGAGGAGCATAGCCAACATCTCCGACAAGTCTTGCAAACATTGAGAGCAGAGAAGTTATATGCGAAGTTCTCAAAATGCGAATTTTAGATTATGAAAGTAAGTTTCCTGGTTCACGTGGTCAGTGAAGAGGGAATACACGTGGACCCTTCCAAAATAAAGGCAATTGAGAACTGGTCATCACCCAAAACGCCTACAGAAATCCGTCAATTCTTAGGCCTTGCCGGTTACTATAGCAGATTCATTCAGAATTTCTCCCGAATTGCTAAGCCACTTACCACCCTGACACAAAAAAAGTGTAACTTTCAACTGGGGAGAGAAACAAGAAACATCGTTCTAAACGCTGAAGCGAGCCTTGTGCAGCGCACCTATTTTGTCTCTACCAGAAGGGACAAAAGACTTCGTAGTGTACTGTGATGCGTCTAACCAAGGGCTTGGTTGTGTTCTTATGCAGCGAGTAAAGGTCATATCTTATGCCTCGAGAAAACTTAAGACACACGAGGTCAACTATACAACACACAACCTTGAACTTGGAGCAGTGATATTTGCTCTGAAGATATGGAGACTTTACCTATATGGCATGAAATGCACAATATTCACGGACCATAAAAGTCTTCAGCATATCTTCGACCAGAAAGATCTGAACATGAGACAACGACGTTGGGTGGAGCTACTAAATGATTACGAATGAGAAATTCGTTATCACCCTGGTAAAGCCAATGTCGTAGCTGATGCCCTCAGCAGAAAGGAATACTCGGGACGTCGAGTAAAGTCGTTGACCATGACTATCCATTCACATATCTCCACACAGATCACAGAGGCTCAACTTGAGGCCTTGAAACCCGAAAATGTGGCAGGTGAAACTTTAAGAGGAATGGACAAAAACTTTAACATTAAAGGTGATGGAGCCCGATACTTCATGAACCAGATCTAGACACCAAAGTTCGGTGGTTACAGAGAGGTTGTCATGAACGAAGCACATAAGACGCAATACTATATTTACCCAGGTTCAGAAAAAATGTATCTGGACCTTAAGAAACTTTATTGGTGGCCAAACATGAAGGTTGAGATTACTACCTTTGTGGGCAGGTGTCTTACTTGTGCTAAAGTCAAGGTAGAGTACCAAATCCTTCAGGTCTATTACAGCAGTCGGTAATCCCTGAATGGAAATGGGAGCGGATTACGATGGATTTCATTACTAACTTACCCAAGACAACGGGTGGTCATGATACCATTTGGGTAATCTTCAATTGATTAACCAAGTCCGCATACTTCTTACCAATAAAGGAAACAGACAAGATGGAGAAGTTAACTAGAACATACATCAGAGAGATAGTTAGACTTCACGGTGTTCCAATCTCTATTATCTCTGATCGAGATAGTAGATACACTTCTCATTTCTGGCAGTCACTACAGAAATCTGTTGGAACTAGGTTGGACATGAGTACAGCCTACCATACACAGACCGACGGACAGAGTGAGAGAGCGATTCAAACGTTAGAAGACATGCTTAGAGCATGTGTGATCGACTTTGGTGAAGCATGGGATACCCATTTATCACTAGTCGTGTTCTCGTACAATAACAGTTACCATTCTAGCATTAAGGTTGCTCCATTCGAATCTCTCTACGGTCACAAGTGCAGATCACCTCTGTGTTGGGCTGAAGTGGGTGATACGCAACTGGCTAGAGGTCAAATTCCTGACAGTACTCTCACTGGTCCGGAGATCATTCGAGAAACTACTGAGAAGATAGTACAAATCAGAGAACTATTTAAAGCTTCCAGAGACTGGCAGAAAAGCTACGCTGACAAGAGAAGAAGACCCTTGGAATTCCAGGTTGGTGACCACGTCATGTTGAAGGTCTCACCCTGGAAGGGAATGATATGCTTTGGAAAGCATGGAAAACTGAATCCAAGGTACATTGGACCATTCGAGATTCTTGCTGGAATCGGTCCAGTAGCTTACAAACTCAAACTACCTCAAGAACTCTATAACATACATCCTATATTTCACGTATCTAACCTAAAGAAGTGCTTATCTGACAAGACTCTTGTTATCGCACTCGATGAAATCCAGATAAATGAAAGCCTCAATTTTGTTGAACAACCAGTAGAAATTCTAGACAGTGAAGTAAAGAGAACCAAACAAAGCTGTATCCCGATAATGAAGGTTTGTTCGAACGTAAAACGGGGACCTGAATTCACTTGGGAGAGGGAGGATCAAATGAAACATAAGTATCCACATCTCTTTCCCTAGTCTTATTGTATCTGTATAGTCTTAATTTCGGGAAGAAATTCCCTCTAACGGGGGGATAATGTAACATCCTGTTATTTTCTACGTTGTAAAAGTCAACTCAAGTTAAATCCGTCAAATAAAAGTCAATCTTAATGGTTTATTATTTTAATAAAGTTAAAATAAATATGTTTGATACAATTAAACACTTGGTAAAGTATTCTTTAAATATGAAGAGAAAAAGTAGAAGGAACCGAGAAGACTCGATTTTTTCTTCTTTCCTCGGACCACAAACGGCTCGCAGTCGCAAACGGTTCGCAGTCGGAAACCTTCTGACCGCAAACTGTGAGGCGGTTTCTAGAAGGCTTATCTCCTCGGTTTCAGCATGCTTATCCTTCTCGGGATGAGTTTACAGCCGAGAACCGTTTACAGCCGAAAACCCATTCCATATATATATGAGAAGTCTGAATTTTTTACACATTCTTATATTTCCAGCCGAAAACACACACTTTTCTCTCAAGATTATCAACCGAAAACCCTTTGTTCTCTATCAAGTGTCATCCAAATTCCTTTGAATCTCCTTCGGATCTTGCCAAGAACACCGAGTGTTCTTCGTTTCTCTAAGCAAACATCTTCCAATCTTCATATCTTTGGGCCGTAAACCCTTGAATATTTTTGGTTTCACCAAGAACACCAAGAACACACACTTGAAGGTGGCCGAAAACTCAAGATCTTCTTGAGCCGTGAACTCCTTGGGCTAGCCGTAAACTCGTAGGAGCCTTTCATTTTACCTCTAACACTCTTATTTGTAAGTTAAACATACAAATTAGTCTAATTCCTATTCATTCTTATGTTTATATACACTAATTGTTTACATATATATTACATAAAATGCTAATTAGGACTCGATTTTGCTACGGGACTTCACTCGTGGAAATACCATCCTATATCGAACCTCCAAACGAATTACTCACAAAAGGTGAGTTCATACCCCTGCATTTTTACTATTTTTATTGTTTTAGGGGGGGGGGATACAAGTCTAACACATGAATAATGTGTTTACAATCAAATGATTTTTAAATACTTCTAAAGCAATTTTAAACTACTAAAAGTCTTTTAAATGTTGTCACACTCTTTTAAATATTTTAAAAATTCTTTTGACTTATATTTTTGCCAAAATCATATTCATATGTATATATATTTATATAAATAAGGTTTAAAGGACATAGGACTAATAATTCGCTTTATTTCCCTTTTCCTTGTTTGGATGTGGGCTCAGAGTTGAATTATTTGTCCGAATGTCGTTTCAATTTTAATGATATATATATATATATATATATATATATATATATATATATATATATATATATATGAATATAAAAGTTATTTCAATCAGATTCATATTCCTTTTGTAACATGTCGAGTAAAGGGGATACTTTCATGAATATTACATATCAAATAGAAAAACATATAAATTATAATAGGTATAATTTATGTTACATTCAAACTTTTATCACGAACCAGTTATACAAAGTTTAACAGACTACGTTTGTACAAATACTTTACATTCAAGAATACTAGAGAAAGATTATACTATAAGTTTATCATTTGTTTAAAAACGACTTTTAATCATTTGTTATATATGTAATCGTCAATATGCTTTTTGTGAGACAATGTTTAGTTGCTTATTCATTTAGAGAATACAGTTAAAGTCGTGATATTATAACCAGAATCTTCGGATAGAGAGCGAGACAAATGTGTATAGATCTATACGAGATTGAAAATCTCGCACTAAGACTGTTAGCTACAGCCGGGCAGACATGCCTATGAGTGACAAATGTCATCAACAGTTCTAACGCCTACAAAGCGTCATAGCAGGCCAGCTAGTCATAGTATGGTTATAATAATTCACCAAAAAGATATGAACAAATACGATTAGTATATAGTTAATTAAACCAAAGAGTACGAATACAAAGTACTGGTTTTACAATAATACGATTTACAATATTAGTTTACAATTACAGCTAATGGCGCCAGGCATATTCATTTTTACAAGATTTTTATAAAGTACAATTACAAAACTTGGAAAAACATAAACAATACAGAAAACATTCTTTTTATAGTTTTATGGTATTAAAACTACTTTTCAGTTATATTAGAAAATATTGGATTTTCTGATACAATAACATGATTACTATTTCAAGAAACAAACAACAAACTTCTAAACATAAATACTTATGCACTCACTCAACTTAAATGTTGATACTCTCTTTTTCAAAATACTTGTATTCTCAGGGAACTAGTAGAGAGGTACATCCCCTAGATTTTGAGAAGACAGAGCTGTATAGAGTCATGTCTTCTATCTTTTGTTATAATACTTTTTATATCATATATACAATGACTTGAAAACATATGTAAAACTTATACATTATTAATGCAATTTTTGTTGTACTTTGATTACTATGATGCATGTGTTGTGATACTTAACATGAAGTCATCCACCTCCGGACGTTTCCGCCGCTCCGGTTTGGGGGTGTGACATTTTATTATTTGTCGTTATAACGCTATAAACCGATTTTAGTCTTTTTAATAAAAACTCCTTATTTATCATAAGACATGGAGTTTATATAAAGTTTAGAAATCTTTTAAACCATTTCAAATATTTTAAAGTTGGGTATTTATAAACATCTTATGTTATCTTTTAAATACTTTTTACATAAACTCCAAGTGATATTATCTTATGAAAAAATGTTATTTGACATGTAAAAACCATTTTCATACATAAAACATAACATGCATTTATCATAAAATAAACATCACAAGCATGCATTATAATGTGTAAAAACCAAACCATGTCTAGTAATAATTTTTGTGAGCCATCACATGAATTATTAAGTCTTTCCTAAAAAACATAATGGACACTTCAAAAGGTCTTCAATGTGGTAATTTTATCATCTTGTTACATTTAAAGTAAATACAACTAGTCTAACTAATTTATTACATCAAATCAACAAATGAAAAATATCTATTTATCTATTACATCTTATGAATAAATAAATATCAACCAAACACAACACAAAGATCCAAATGGCTTGTTTATACACAACAACATATCAAATATTACAACAAACAACTCTTTGTTCTTTCTAAGAAAACTTTTATATAACCAAAATACATGAAAAATGGTTATATATAAAAATAATCAATTTTAACGAAGAAGTTGCCAAAGAAGACATATATGGATTTCTCTTAACAAAAAGAAATTCATGCTTTGTTTCCAAAAAACAAAGATTATCTAACATAAAAATCATTCTAACATATAAAACCTGGCTCTGATACCACTGTTGGGTTTTGATACGAAATAAAAGTTTGTTTTTCACAAAAAAAGGGCAACGAAAGACTTTAAAAAATAACAAGTTTTTATTTAGTTCATAACAAAACTGAGCCATCATGGATCCATTTATAGAGGTTACAATGAAATAAAACCAACCATATGATGTTTTAGAGATAACCTTTGAAGCCTTTGAACCCACTTGGTTTTGGGGTATTGATGAAGATAACAAAAGATCAAAGTGTATGATCTTCTCTACAAGTATCCACCATAAAGAGTAAGGCACCTGGAATGCTAGTTCCTTCTTGTATTCTCAAATAAGCACTAAAGGGAACAACTCAACAGGTCTTCTAAACACCAAAGTACATCATCAAAATCCATCGAGATGAAGCATCACCACACTTACGGTTTTAGAGAGAAGAAGATGGGAAGAAAGAAGTGTTTCACTGTTGCAAAAATGCAAACCTCTTGCATCTCTTATATAGCGCATGAAAAGTAAGGCCTAACCATTAAAATAATCTAAAGTAATGGTAGCCTTTAGAAGCATGGGAGACAAAAGGTGGAAGGTTGAGAAGCAACCTCCTACACCATCATTATGCCTTTTAAAAAGTAAGATTCTTTATATTTTATAAACTCCAAGTTTATAAAATATAAACTTTGTCTTTAGATAAAAGACAAAAGAATCAAACTAGTCCAAAATGTTTTGCATGACTTATTAATTCATACCATATGAAATAATAACTAGTAATACTCTCTTATAATTATTATTTTAACAAAAAAATAATTATTCCCTAATTAAAATACAAGAATTGATATTATTTATTAATAATAAATATACAAAATGTGTCAACTTGATAAATGTGTGACCATATAGGATCATATATTATTAGCAATATCACTCCATAATCATTCTTGGACATATAGATCCAACAATATATATATATATATATATATATATATATATATATATATATATATATATATATATATATATATATAATGTGTTGTGGTGCGGTTTGAACTATGGTTTGGTTAATTAAAAATCGTAAACCACACTGTATAGTGTCACTAAACGGTTTTAGTGAGAGCATTTCTACTGACATATTTTATTTGTAATTTTGACTCTACGAGCATTATTTAGTCTTTAGTGTTTTTTTTGTTTTAGTGTCACTTTTTTATGCCATTATTTTACATACACTACAAGGAATACGGCCATTACCGGCGACACCAATTGCGGCGACACTTATCTTTAGCGGCGACATGTTGATATGTCGTCGCTAAAGGTAAGTGTCATCGTTATTGGTGTCGCCGATAATAATCAATGACACCGATCCGCCTTCTCACGTTCTGTTAAACTACAGCCGTTGGATCGTATTTCTAATCCACCGGCTGGGGTACTCTTTGAACGCATGAAAACAATACCGGTGACACAAGTCGTCGCTAATGACCTAACCTTGTCGCCACTAAATGTCGAACAAATGACGCAACAATAAGTCCCTCCGAAGTTAGGAGTTTAAAGCCTCTTGATGTCACACCCCCAAACCGAAACGGCGGAAACGTTCGGGGGCGGAGGACGTCATGTATATTATCACAACAATTGAATAATAGTAATCAAAACAACAACAACCATTGTATTAATAGCATAGTGTTTATATTAAATTTGAATCATACACGATTGACTGCAGAAGTAAATACAAGTAAAGACTCGAAACTACAATGTTCCGTCTTCTTGAACCCGGTGCGTGTACCTATCTACTAATATCTTGAGAATACAAGTAGGTTTTGAAAGGGTATCAACATAAAGCTGGTGAGTTCATAAGCGTTTTGTTTTGGAAAAGCTATTCTTTGTTCCTTTGAAAAAGTGTGTTATCTTTCTCCAAAAAATCCTATATTTTCTGATGTAATAAATGTTAAGTAAAAATGATTCTTACAAGTTCCTCCTACGAGTAATTAGTGTATACAAACAAACAATCGATTGTGTGATTCTGCCTCAAGCTCACAGCCAAACAAGGAACAGGAAAAGAGGCGGAGACCACACATTCAACTAGTTGTCAGATCCTCATGTACATAATCCTGAAGTATTCACTAGATACTTACAAAATTATTGTATTGATCCTTTGATATCTGTTGAAAGTGTTCCTCAAGAAAATCCATTATTTTCTTATGAAAAGCATGACTAAACCCAATTCCTTCTATGACTTCTTAGTTCATAGTAGTTACGCATAAACCAATATCGGATAGACAGTTAATTGTGTGGATCTGCCCTAAACCCACAACCAAACAAGGAACAAGGAATGAGGCGGAAACCACACATTCCACAGTCTATCGGGTATTCTTCATATGTAACCCGGATGCATAAACTAAGGAGTCATGGAATTAATATGAATAGTCGTTAGTTGAATAATAAACCAACTATTTATAAAATACTGATGTTTACCCAGGAAAATCCTATATTTTCCCTAAGTGTAAGTTATTGAATTATCCGTTCTAAATCGAAGAGTACAAGTATCTACCATACTTATATTGTTTAAGCATTGTTCTTTTTGAAAACCATGGCTACCACCAGTAAGGCATAGTAGTCTTATTACATAAATAAAACTAGTTGAAAACATAGTATATGATATCCTTAAAGTGTTGTTAATACCCTCATGTGATCACTTAGTACATACGAGTTATATAAATCTAAATCGAACAAACAGTCGATTGGGTGATTCTGCCCTAAGCCCACAACCAAACAAGGAACAGGAAATGAGGCGGAAATCACACATCCCACTAAAAGTCGGATGTTAATTTCATATTACCCTGATGTACATACTAAGTCATCACATAGTTACTAACCCGGTTGACTGATTGTTAAGTACATTATTACATGGACGAGTCGTTGTTTCACCTGTGGATTCTCATAACCATACTATGGACGATCAACAATACGACGTACTCGGATGTACGTCGATAAAAATGACGTTTGTCACCCTAGGTTGACTGTAGCTAATGGTCAGGGTGCGGGATTGTCACTCCCATATAGATCTATACACAAACTCATGCTCTCCCTCCAAGCAACTCAGGTTACAAGGCGTCTCACACTGTAGTTCTCTCAACAAATCCATGAATAATACTATGAAAACCCTTTTTGTTATTAACATGAATTCTTATAAAATTATATCTTTTATTTCATAATTCATAAGTTTGTTTCCTTAGTTCTGAAAACTGCTTTTGCAAGGTTTGTATCCTAATACGTTTTGTAAAACTGATTTCTACATTCGATGTATACTAATGACGGAAAATATATTAAACAAAATAATATTTCCAAACACAAGATTACTTGTGCTTTTACTTGTATTCCCCCTGAAAACATTAAAAACTCGTAAAATGTAGAGGTATGAACTCTCCTGTAGTAAGCATTTCGAATGAAGGTTCGCATAAGGATGAATGGTTCCACGAATGAATTCCCGAGACACAAACGAGTCCTAAATGACATATAATGTCGTATATGGGCATGAAATTAGTGTTTTGGACAACTAACATGCAAGGAAACACCCTTAGGGACTAGGAAACACTTGAAACTAAGTGTTAGAATCATATATGATTGAATGAGACCGGTTTACGGCCTAACCATGGAGTGTACAGCCATGTGTGTACGGCCATGGAGTGTACGGCCATACACTCATGAAGAAGTGTGCATTTGAGGTGTTTTTAAGGTCCTAACTAGCATCAAGGAAGTGTTCTAGGTCCCATGCTTAGTTTTAATGCAAGTTTAAGGCCAATAATGAGCATCAAAGAGGGTTTACGACCCTATGAGGTGTGAAGGCCGTACACCTGGGTTTACGGCTGTACACCCTTCATGTTCATGCTAAGTTGGTCGATTTCAAGGTGAATATCAAGCATTTCTAGTAGGTAACAATCATAGGAAGCAGTTACTCACGATTTGGAAGCTTGAAGAGGGTTTGCAGCCACCAAGAACTAGTGTGTGTTCTTGGTGAAAGATGAAGATCTAGCCACAGATGGATTTTCCACTAGATAAAGCAATGTAGCAACAATTCAAGGTGGAAACACTTACATCTTTGAAGATCTTGGTGAGAAATGTGATGATAGTTGAGAGAGAAATCTGAAATCTAGGCTTGGAAGTGTAAAAAGTGTCGGAAAATGGCTAAGTATCACTTCTATAGGGAGAGTGTACGGCCATGAGGGGGTGTACGGCCGTAAATCCATGTGTACGGCCATACACTCCTCCTGAAGGAGTGTTTGGCACGAAATACAACTTTACGGCTTTATTAAATCATCCCTAAACCCAAACTTGATTGTAATTAAGCTTAAAATACTCAAACAGACCCTAAACGATGCTAAAATATAGCGGAAACGAGTATGACTTTCAATGATCGAAGTAACTTAGAGATAAAGATTTCCGGGTTGTCACATCATCCCCCCGTTAGAGGGAATTTCGTCCCGAAATTCAGATTCCGAGTGGATGGTTAAGGATAAGGGAAAGAGACGGTTACTTTGGTTCCATTTAATCCTTGCGTTCTTGCAATGAATTCAGATCCTCGCTGGTTGCCTCAGCGGATCATCCTTGATGGGTGCGTTGTCCTGATCTGTGAATGGTGTGTAGGTTTGACCTGCCTAACCACGTTCATCCAACTGGTAGGATGTTCTTTCGTAGTTCTGAGCAGCCTTTGTCCTGAAGTTCATGGTAGGACTCATACCTGGTCCATCTACCATTGTCTCATGTACACAAGTCGTATATAATTAAGATTGATAAGTCAGTCGGATGGGTGACTCTGCCCCTGGTCCACAACCAGACAAGGAACAGGAGATAGGGAGGAAACACACATCCTAAGTCCGTAGAATCTTAATTATATACCACCCTCGCGTGTACCTTTAACATCCATAGACCAACCATATATGTCCCTAGCCCCTGTTCTTGAACTTGACTTGTTGCGCGAGTGTTGTTTCCAAAGTGGTCTGCTGAGGGTGCTTAATGAAGGTTTCGGGTGGATACCATACTCCTAGCATGAGTATTTTCGGGGGATTTGAAGCGAGATGGAATTCTAAGGTTCACATCTAGTTTGTCGTTATGAGTGACGAGAGTTTTGTTATTCGGTAGGTTTAACGCAAAGGGCCTCCTCGGTGACACGTGGGTTTGGTATAGCGCGAACTCAGTTAGACTAAGAGAAATGACATCGTAGGATCGCGTGTTAAGTTAGTTTGGAAGGAGTGTTTCGTTATGGCGTCAGTGTATCTGTGTGTGAACGTTTCTAGTGCTTTCTATGTTGACCTTGTTATCGCTACTGCGAATGTATTGTATTGTGTTAAGTATACTAATTGAGAAATTGTTCTAGTGAATGATACTTGATATTATGATCCCTATCCGGTTCCTCTATAATAGCTTGGTGTCTACAAGTCATATATAATTAACAGGATTAAGGCGGTCGACTGAGTGATTCTGCCCTAAATCCACAACCAGACAAGGAACAGGAATTAAGGCAGAATCACGCACTCTAAGTCTATTGGTCCTTAATTATATATGGCCCTACTGCTTACACCAAGTCATTATAGCCTACCGGAAAAGAGTATTTAGTTTCTACATATACTATGTGCTTTGTTTAAACGAGGAAGAAAATATTATAGTTAGAACTTAGTTGTGAGACGGTTTCCTTGAAAACGTAGGTTTGGGAAAAGATTCGAGTTGGAAGACGTACCGCTGTTCTCGGGGGTTTCCGGGGTGGACTCTCCTGCAGTGATCATTAGCACTCTTCCTTCCTCATCAGGGTTCCTGGCCGATGGACAATCTCTCCTGAAGTGCCCCGTTTCACCACACTCGTGGCAGGTCTGACTCGCTTCCTCAAATGGGACTTGAGAGATTGGTCATGACGGTGCCCTACAGAAGACGATGGTGTGTCCCCTTCTGAGGCAGTTCTTGCAATACAACTTCCGACACCTTCCGATGTGATGGAAATTGCACTTATTACATTTAGGGAGGGTTCCAACATAACGACTACCTGGTGTTGATGTGGTTGGTGTCTTAGCAGCATAGGCTGCACCCGACGGTTGTTCCTCGGAGGGTTTTCGTGTTGGTTATCTCCACTTTCTGCTCCCGGTCCTTTGATTATCCTCACCTCCTTTAGTTGACCCATGAACAGGGTCCATTATGCCTTGGCCGATCCCATAGTCCACCAAAGTTCGAGCCAGACGTTTGGCACTGTCAAACGTAAGAGGTTTCGCTGCTAATACGTTTCCTTGGATTGGAGAAGGTAGTCCCCAAATGTACCTCTCTACCTTCTTGCTCTCTGGGGTAACCATCCTTGGGCATAATGCAGCTAATTCGCTGAATCTATCGGTGTAGGCATCTATGTCTGAGCCTGCCATGGTGAGATTCCACAACTCATGCTCTAGTTTCTGTACTTCGCCCCTCGGGCAGTACTCTTCTAGCATCATCTTTTTTAGATTCTCCCAGCCCATTGCGTTTGCTATCGGAAGGATCAATGACTTAACATGGCTATTCCACCATGTAAGGGCTCTGTCAGAGAAGGTGCAGGCGGCAAACTTCACTTTGCTCCCTTCTGGGCACCCGCAGAGCTCAAAAATCGATTCTGTCTTTTCGAACCATCGCATTAGGGCGATGATTCACCCATTTCCATTGATGGATTTGGGTCCAAAAATCATGAAGTCCTTGTATGAGCACTCTTTTGTGTGTCTGTGGTTAAAACTGTTGGTACCACTACCCGATCCACTAGTACCACTTGCATTGATTTGAGTCACTACAACTGCCACTGCGGCTGTTACTGTCGCCTGAAAGGCAACCGGGTCATACTGAGGAGGTGGTGGCGGTGGTACGTTATTTTTGTTTTTGTTCGACTTCTTCGGTGGCGTATTGCTGCCAAAAGATTTAAAAGACGAAAAGAGGGAAGGTCCTTAGATGTTACGAATCGAGTGTATTATGAATCAAAGTTATCTGAGTTCTGAGTGTTTCATGTTCTGTCGTTTGAAGCAATTCATAACAGAAG
Source organism: Lactuca virosa (assembly GCF_052849685.1). NCBI lineage: Eukaryota > Viridiplantae > Streptophyta > Magnoliopsida > Asterales > Asteraceae > Lactuca > Lactuca virosa. The sequence continues at coordinate 21,325,246 of NC_136427.1, read as the reverse complement.
TCTACGCAACATAGACTTATGATTTTAATAGTGACTACCCTCTTAATGAAGTTATGGAATCTGGTTTACTGTTACTTAGCTGATATGATAGAGACGATAAACCTAACACATAGTGTGAGCAGTGTAATCACTAACTCACTAGATCATATTAGTTAGTTAATTATTAGTATGACGTATATGGTGCTCTACCACCTTGCGCGCCTCGAGAGGAGTTTCTGTCTTGTTATGATAGTCCTGAATTCAGCGGTGAGGGTTTCTTTTTTCTGGGCTTTCTTATGGTTCTTCTATTCACTGTAGATCATGCTTCGAGTTTTACCACAGATCTCCATCACTTCCTGATGGAAGATTTGCATCCTCATATGATTCCTTCTAGGAACCCTCTTTATGAATCCGCTTTGGTTCCTCATTGATTCCTCTGTTGGTGATTGTAGTGGAGTGGCTATCTCTATCTAGGTTGTTCACATGAGAATGGGGATGTCTAAAGAATCCTATGAGATTAAGTAAACATTTCTTCTTTAGTTATTGATGATCCAAACTAGGTCCTCCTATAGTCAAGCAGTGCATACAAGCTGTATATAACCAAGATCAAATAGACCTTCGAATAGGTGATCCTACTCCAAAACCACAACCAAACAAGGAACAGGTAGTACAACATAGATCACCAATTCTGAGTCTATAAGATCCCAATTATATATAACCCTGGAAGCGTGCACTTCACAACTATAGACCTACCAGTAAAGGTCTTTTAGTTCTCATTCAAGTTTTTTATAGTGCCTAAAATACTCCTATGGTATTTTATCTTTATGTTTTGTTCTATAGATACTTTTGTATATAGAGTTAGGTAAGTTTTAGACTCGTTGCTACACCACTATCACTCCCAAACACATGTTGGTCATATCTCAAATAAATATAGTTGATCAGGTTATATTTATTCCAGATATGATTACATAACTGCTCAGGTTTCACTGCAGTGTCGAACATCTAAATACTTTTGTTCGTTTTGTTCTTACTTGTTCTTATTATGATACTTGTTCTTACTATGTATGCTTATTAGTATACTTATCGTAAAATACTTATTTTTAAAAGTATAGTTTTAGTCAGAGCACTCCGGCCCCATTGTATTTATAGTTGTATATATTTTACTGGTTGATATACTAAGTTCACTGTAAACAATGCTCTGATACCAATCTGTCACACCCCCAAACCGAAATGGCGGAAACATTCGGGGGAGGAGGACGTCATGTATAGTATCACAACAATTGAATAATAGTAATCAAAGCAACAACAACCATTGTATTAATAGCATAGTGTTTACATTACATTTGAATCATACACGATTGACTGCAAATGTAAATACAAGTAAAGACTCGAAATTACAATGCTCCGTCTTCATGAACCCGATGCGTGTACCTGTCTACTAATGTCCTGAGAATCCAAGTAGGTTTTGAAAGGGTATCAGCATAAAGGTGGTGAGTTCATAAGCGTTTTGTTTTGGAAAAGCTATTATTTGTTCCTTTGAAAAAGTGTGTTATCTTTCTCCTGAAAATCCTATATTTTCTGATGTAATAAATGTTAAGTAAAAATGATTCTTACAAGTTCCTCCTGCGAGTACTTAGTGTATACAAATCATATACAATCCAGATCGAACAAACAATTGATTGTGTGATTCTGCCTCAAGCCCACAACCAAAAAAGGAACAAGAAAAGACGCGGAGACCACAAATTCCACTGGTTGTCGGATCCTCATGTACATAATCCTGAAGTATTCACAAGATACTTACAAAATTACTGTATTGATCCTTTGATATCTGTTGAAAGTGTTCCTCAAGAAAATCCATTATTTTCTTATGAAAAGCACGACTAAACCCAATTCTTTCTATGACTTCTTAGTTCATACTAGTTACGCATAAACCAATATTGGATAGACAGTTAATTGTGTGGATATGCACTAAACCCACAACCAAACAAGGAACAGGGAATAAGGCGGAAACCACACATTCCACAGTCTATCGGGTATTCTTCATATGTAACCCGGATGCATAAACTAAGGAGTCATGGAATTAATATGAATATTCGTTAGTTGAATAATAGACCAACTGTTTATAAAATACTGATGTTTACCCTGGAAAATCCTATATTTTCCCTAACTGTAAGTTATTAAATTATCCGTTCTAAATCGAAGAGTACAAGTATCTACCATACTTATATTGTTTAAGCATTGTTCTTTTTGAAAACCCTGGCTACCACCAGTAAGGCATAGTAGTCTTATTACATAAATAAAACTAGTTGAAAACATAGTATCTAATATCCTTAAAGTGTTGTTAATACCCTCATGTGATCACTTAGTACATACGAGTTATAGAAATCTAAATCGAACAAACAGTCGATTGGGTGATTCTGCCCTAAGCCCACAACCAAACAAGGAACAAGAAATGAGGCGTAAATTACAGATCCCACTGCAAGTCGGATGTTAATTTCATATTACCCTGATGTACATACTAAGTCATCACATAGTTACTAACCCGGTTGACTGATTGTTAAGTACATTATTACGTGGACTAGTCGTTTTTTCACCTGTGGATTCTCATAACCATACTATGGACGATCAACAATACGACGTACTCGGATGTACGTCGATAAAAATGACGTTTGTCATCCTAGGTTGACTGTAGCTAATGGTCATGGTGCGGGATTGTCACTCCCGTATAGATCTATACACAAACTCACGCTCTCCCTCCAAGAGACTCTGGTTACATGGCGTCTCACGCTGTAGTTTTCTCAACGAATCCACGAATAATACTATGAAAACCCTTTTTGTTATTAACATGAATTCTTATAAAATTATATCTTTTATTTCATAATTCATAAGTTTGTTTCCTTAGTTCTGAAAACTGCTTTTCCAAGGTTTGTATCCTAATACGTTTTGTAAAACTGATTTCTACATTCGATGTATACTAATGATGGAAAATATATTAAACAAAATAATATTTTCGAACACAAAATTAGTTGGGCTTTTACTTGTATTCCCCCCTGAAAACATTAAAAATTCGGAAAATGTAGGGGTATGAACTCACCTGTAGTCAGCGTTTTGAATGAAGGTTCGCGTAAGGATGAATGGTTCCACGAATGAATTCCTGAGACACAAAGGAGTCCTAAATGACATATAATGGCATATATAGGCATGTAATTAGTGTTTTGGACAACTAACATGTAAGGAAACGCCCTTAGGGACTAGGAAACACTTGAAACTAAGTGTTAGAATCGTATGTGATTGAATGAGACGGGCTTACGGCCTAACCATGGAGTGTACGGCCATGGGTGTACGACCGTACACTCATGAAGAAGTGTGCATTTGAGGTTTTTTTAAGGTCCTAACTAGCATTAAGGAAGTGTTCTAGGTCCCAAGCTTATTTTTAATGCAAGTTTAAGGCCAATAATGAGCATAAAAGAGGGTTTACGGCCGTATGAGGTGCGTAAGGCTGTCCACTTGGGTTTACGGCCGTACACCCTTCATGTTCATGCTAAGTTGGTCGATTTCAAGGTGAATATCAAGCATTTCTATTAGGTAATAAGCATAGGAAGCAGTTACTCACGATTTGGAAGCTTGAAGAGGGTTTACAGTCACCAAGAACTAGTGTGTGTTCTTGGTGTTCTTGGTGAAAGATGAAGATCTAGCCAAAGATGGACTTACCACTAGATAAAGCAATGTAGCAACAATTGAATGTGGGAAACACTTACATCTTTGAAGATCTTGGTGAGAAATTTGATGATAGTTGAGAGAGAAATCTGAAATCTAGGCTTGGAAGTGTAAAAAGTGTTGGAAAATGGCTAAGTATCACTTATATCGGGAGAGTGTACAGCCATGAGGGGGTGTACGGTCGTACACCCATGTGTACGGCCGTACACCCATGTGTACGGCCGTACAGTCCTCCTGAAGGAGTGTTTGGCCCGAAATGCAACTTTACGACTTTATTAACTCATCCCTAAACCCACCCTTGATTGTACTTAAGCTTAGAATACTCAAACAAACCCTAAACGATTCTAAAATATAGCGGAAACGAGTCTGACTTTCAATGATGAAAATAAAAATAGAGATAAAGATTTTCGGGTTGTCACACTTGAGTCGCCAATAAAGGTGTCACCTGTAAAGGTCGACGCAATTAACCAAAAAAAATCGACCCCTTTTCCTTTTCTGCTTCTTTTTCTCTCCATCTGCTGCTGCGTTTTTTTTCTTTCCTTCTTCTTCGTCGATTCGCAAGCGTTCAGGACCATCACCGTCGACATTGAGGAATTCCGGCCACAGTTACCGACGGGCAAAGTATACTGGCGATTGAGGACGAATTTCTGGCGACTGAGGACGAATTTCCGGCGACTGAAACAAATCTCCGGCGACGGTAGTTATATCCAACTTAGTTCCGTTTCCCTTTTCTCTTGTAACTTTGATTTTTAGCTTATTTTAGTGATTAATTGCAAAACATTGTCAATTTCAGTTTTTGGTTTTGTTTCCTGGCTATCACCACCGGTGAATACCCCACCACTACACTATTTCTTTGATTTCCACCACCACAAGTTCTATTTGCTTCTATTTACTGTGAAATTCGAGTTTAATTGCAAAATATGTGTAGTTGTATAAATTTTGTGAAATTTGGCATATGTGTGTATATTTGATATATGTATGTGAATCTATGTAATTTTGGTGTATATATGTCAATGTATGTGTGTTTGGTGTATATGTGGTACATTAATGTGAAATATGTGTATTTGGTATAAGTAGGATGTTATTATCTATATATGTGAAAGTATGTGTATTTGTATAAGTAGGATGTTATTATGTACGTATGTGAATGTATGTGTGTTTGGTGTATATGTGGTATATGAATGTGAAAAGTGTGTATTTGGTATAAGTAGGATGTTATTATTTATATATGTGAAAGTATGTGTATTTGGTATAAGTAGGATGTTATTATGTGTATGTGAATGTATGTGTATTTGGTTTATATGTAGTATATGTATGTGAAAGTATGTGTAGTTGATGCTCTTATGTATTATGTTAAAGTATGTGGTTTTGATATAAGTAGGATGTTATTATGTACGTATGTGAATGTATGTGTATTTGGTGTATATGTGGTATATGTATGTTTAAAATACAATAATATAATTAGAAAAAAAAAACAACAACATAATATAATTGTTTAAAATAAAATGCTATAATTGGAAAAACAAAACAAAAGCAAAATGTTATAAAATTAGGTGTAAGATGAGAAGCAAATAGTTATTTTCTAGAATGCAAGAAGCTAATAGTTGTTTTTTCTTAAAAACATTTTTTTTTCAATGTTTACCAATTTTATTTTGATTTTACGTCATAATATAATAATAAATTATTCTATGAAGCAACTAAAAAGCAATGTTAACAAAAAATTTATTTAACGAGTACGTATAAATTAAACCAATTATCTATAACTTTATAAAATAGATTTTGATTATCAAAGTCTAAATTTATATGAGTATGGTCCTTTTTTTTTGTTAAATTATATTTATACTTATGTAAGGAAAATAGCTTGAAAATCTTAAAAACATAAAAAGAAAGTGACAATATATTCATTGGGATAAATTGATTAAATGAATTTTAACTAACTTCAATGATTTTTAAAATGTTTTTTAATAATGAAATGATTAATAACAACAATTTAAGGTGTGTGTATTTATATTGAATCCGAAGAGGTAAATGTGATTTCGAATATACCAAATTGTATAAGTAATAACTCTACTATTATGATAGATATATTTAATATATTTTTTAATCTACACAGTAAAAAAGAAACAAAATGTAATTGTAATAAATTACTAAAAGAATAAAAAATAATCATGTGACTTAATACATTAAGTTATCATTAATTATTATACAACGCGAAGAAATCTAATGCATGTCTTTGAAAAGATAAAGTAAACCACTACAATAGAAAACAACAACAAAATATAATTGTTTAAACTACAATGCTATAATTGAAAAAAAAAACAAAAAATGTTATAAATAAAAAATATATATATAAAGGTACAATAGCAAGATTCTATAAAAGTACAATGTTACAAATAAAGTATGATGTTAATTTTTGTAAAAAAAAAAAACAAAAAACAACGTAGATTGTAAAAAAAACAATGCTAATTCCGTAGACTAAACTCTAAATCCGAAATTATGTTTCAACAACATCATGTCTATTGATACAAGATGGGCTAGTAATCCACATCGAAACTATCCCGAGTTCCAAGCAGGACTCAAAGCTTTTATCGAGAAATCTAAGTCACACCTTGATAGTAATGATAAAATCAGATGTACGTGTCAAAAATGTGATAACCATTACTTCAAGTACCCGACAATAGTGGAACGTCATATATTTATCAAGGTTGTAAAAATCGCTCGACGGTAGCTCGACGGTCGACTGGTGTTAAGAGATTAATCGGTCTTGGCGTGGATTAATCAGGGATTAATCGGGGACTATAGATTATTAATAAAATATTAAAATTAATTAGATATTAATATATCTTAAGAAAAACAAGTACTTCAAAATTAGAAAATAAGAAAAATTGTAATTTGGAAATTTGGAAATACGAAAATATGAACATTTTTGTATAATATTCGAATTTTTGAAAATTTGAGAATTTTGGAGTAAAAAAAGTTGGTTTTTTCAATTTTATTTTTTATATTTTTTTTAAAATTTTTTTAAAATTTTTTGACATTTTTTTGACTTTTTTCGACTTTGTTGACTTTTGTTGACCGATTAATCCCGCCAAAGCCGATTAATCCCGCCAAACCCGATTAATCATAAATTTCCGATTAATGCCCTAATCCTCGACGGTTGGAGAACGCCAAGCGATTAATCCACGATTAATCGCCGATTAATCCGGATTTCTGCAACCATGATATTTATAAATGGTTTCAGTAAGTCGTACACAACTTGGATCTATCATGGTGAATCTTTAATTCCTCCATTCATCTTGCCAAGTAACGAAATGACCGATTTAATCGACGATGTGATGTGGGAGTCGAGAGAAAATGATACCAACCTCGATGAAGGAACCTCAAATACAAGGGGTAGCGGTGTGGATGATGATTTTGCATAGTTGTTAGAAGAAGTGGAAACTAAATTATATCCTGGTTGCACCTTTTCTTCCCTTGAGTTTCTAGCAAAGTTAATTCTTATCAAGGTGAACAACAAATGGACTGATAGTTCATTTGATCAACTCCTTGAGTTGTTGGAATCAACATTTCCCAAAGGCAACAAGGTTCCCCTTTCAGATTATATAGCCAAAAACAAACCAAAGTCTATTGGTCTGGGGTATGAGTCGATACATGTGTGCAAAAATGATTGTTTTCTCTTTTGGAAAGAACACGAGTCATTGCAGATTTGTCCCGTTTGTAAACAGAGCCGATGGATCGATAAAAACACCAAGGGTAAGAAAGTAGCTTATAAGTTTTTACGGTAATTTCCTGTGACCCCTAGACTACGACGTTTATATTGTTCGAGGCACACTGCCAAAAATATGATTTGGCATAGTACCGAACGATCAGAAGATGGTGTGATGTGTCATCGTATTGATGGGGAACATTGGCAATATTTTGATAAAAAAATACTCCGACTTCTCGAGTGAACCCCTTAACGTATGCCTAGGTCTTTCAGCTGACGATTTTAATCCATTTGGAAACATGTGCAATCCACATAGCACATGGATGGTCATACTCACCACATACAATCATGTGAAAATAGATGAGTATTTTCAAACGGACGAACACAAAATTGCTTCAGAAAGGAACAAAAAAGTCCGTCAAATGCAAGCGACAGTGAATCGTGGGAGGTCGAACTCGTATAGCAGTACTTGCTATAAGAAGGTAACATACGATACATGCAATTATTTATTTAAAATATAATCTAATTTTTAGTGTTAAACAGAACCTTAAGAGAGTGGAAACGTTTCGCAAGGCTCATACCGATAGCGATGGTGTATTTGTTACTGTCGAGGCGGAACAACAATACGTACGTATTTAATTATAATTATATCGTATAATTAAGTGTTTATTTGTACTTAATTATTAATCACTTTTGGGAAATACAAAATCAGTTAGTAGAAGAGCTCTTAGAACAAACGTAAAGGCCAGAAAGTGAAAAAGAGTTAACCACCGATTTCACAGCCGTTGCAACCACCATGTGGCCATATCAAAGGCAATGACCGGAAACCTTCTGCTATCCTGCCGATTTCACAACCATCGCAACCACCACCACAACCATCACATTCATCACAGGTAAAACAAGATTATTTAATTTCAATAAACCCATGTTGATTTGGTAATTTTTGTTTGTGGTGATTATTTTCTAAAAGCTTTGGTAATTGGTTTTTTGTCCCAAGAGCAACAAATAGTAATGTACTTTGGTTTTTGTCTTAGTTTAAAAATAATGATGTAAATTGGCATCAATAAATGCATGTTGATTTGGTAATTTAGCTTTTCTCCCAAGTGCAAGATATAACAATGTATTATTGGTATTTTTTGTATTTTAAGTGCAAGAAATAGCAATGTACTTTGGTATTTCTTGTATTTAAGGTTCTTTAGCACAAATAGAGTAAAATTATTTCATTTCAAGCGTGTATATTTGAAGTGCAACAAATAGAAATGTACTTTGGTTTTTTGTCTCTAGATTAAAAATAGCAATGTACTTTGGCATCGTAAAATGCATGTTGATTTGGTAATTTTGGTTTGTGGTGATTAATTGCTAAAAGCTTTGGTAATTGAGTTTTTGTCCGAACTACAAGAAATAACAATGTACTTTGGTTTTTTGTCTATGTTTAAAAATAGAAATGTACTTTGGCACTGATTTGGTAAATGCATGTTGATTTGGTAATTGTGTTTTTGTCCCAAATGCAAGAGATAACAACGTACTTTTGGTATATCTTGTATTTAAGTGCATGAAATAGTCATGTAATTTCGTAGTTTTTGTTTATGTTTGATAATTTGACACATAAGTTTATATATGTTGTTATTTATTATGTAGTTGGAAAAACTTCGGGCAATGCTCAACGACCCGACATGTAGGGAGGAGCTTTATGCGTTTTTTCAATCGGTGAATAATCAATGAGGAAACGATGGGAACAAAGCTGGTGGTTTGTCGGATAATTAATGTGTGTGTTGTATGTTACAATTGTCGTCACACTTTGCTATTTGTTAGAATTGTAAAACTTCGGTTGTTTATTTTAGTATGAAATTAATTATAACAGTATTTGGTATCTAATCGGATGTCGTTATGTATCGGTTTTTTTATACACAAAATCGTTGATTAAAAAAAATTAAAAAATGAAAAATGTTATTACCGGCGACGACAACATTTGCGGCGACAATAGCATTAGCGGTGACACAGGGTATTACTGGCGACAGAAGCATTAGCGGCCACAATTCTCCTTATCGGCGACATTTTGATCAATAGCGACAGAGCAGTAGCGGCGACTTTTTACCGATGACTTTTATAGTCTTTACCGGCGACTTTTGTCGCCGCTAATTGCCTTTTTTCTTCTAGTCATTTTTGTGTAGTGTGATTAACCGGTTATGGAGGCGTCTATGGCAGAATGTGGTGGTGTCGACTGCTAGTAATGAAGCACAAAGTGCCATGGTTGAGATCTAGGAGAGAAAGAAGAACGGAGGAGGAAGTGATGGAGGCGCGGATTTCTTTTGCTTCTTGACCTAGAGAGTAGCTAGGTGGTAGTCCTCAAGCATTCCATCAAATATGAAAAGACCAAAATTCTTTTTTCAAGTAGATAGACTAAAGTGAAAAGCCATCATGAGTGTTTTCCTATTTTAACATATGACAGTAAAACGCGATATGCATTCTTGAATGTCGTAAAATTATTCAAAAAAGGACATAATTTAGAAGAGGAAGTTATGTCCGTCGTAAATCCTTCAAATTTCACAAAAGATGACATTATTTTTATGACATATGATTTTATCTATCATAAGCTCAATGTGTGTCGTAATTCGTTACAATCACCACAAAATGTAATGAAGGTGATTAAGAAACATTATAACATTGATAAACAATAATTAAAACATTAACCTAATATTGAAAATTTTGCAGATTAGAATTCTGATATTAAAGAGTAATAAGAGCCAATTAAAAGAAACTAAGATTAAAATGTAAACATAAATATATTGATCTGCCGAACAAAGGCAAAGTTTATATTCATCAGATTTAGAAGTGAATACATTTCCATTGTTTTATTTAATTATGTGACCAAGTGTAGTATCTCCACACTTGCAATCTATGTCACCCCTCGAACCTTGATTATACTAGAACAAACTATCCACCAAACTCGGTAGACTCTGATTAACAAAGATGTTACATCCAATCTCTGATAGGTGGAAACTATCCCAAAAGAAGTATTTAGAGTCGTCTGGGCACGTTGGGCTAAGTCTGTTGCATAAAAAAGACACCTCTACCAATCCGGTTCCGCAACAGCCTCTATTAACAAGTTGAAACCCTGGGGAAAGGGATCGAGAATATGTTAGGAAGTAATATGAACATTATTGAAATGCACGCACATGTAAAAAATTTATGTGAAAATTGTAGAGTAGATGAAAACTTTTCACTGGAAGCCGTGCAGAGAAACATAAATTGAACATTGCATGAATAATTTTCACTGGCCAACTCGATTTAATGCATAATTAAGTAGTGGCTGTTGTGGATACCGTATTGCTGAGGGTTATTGATGATGTTTATTAGTGGATTGTAGAAATCGAGAAAAGCAATCCTTGACTGAGGAAGACTACTTGCAAGAACTGGGAGCTGTTCTTTTAGCATGTTGTTGTACAATTGTGCTGCTTCATTTTGCTTCTGGTCGCACGTTCTAAGTATACCTCCATTTATTGTTCTCTCTATAGGAAGACATCCGGTTGGGGGTGCACTAAAGACAACTATCTTTCGTGCTCCCAGTTTGTATAGTTCCTTCAACAAATTTGATGAAAATCTATTAGTTTGTAATATATCATTTATGACATGTCTTTCATGTTCACATAATAAAAGTCCATCTTTCGGTGTCATTTTTCAAACATCTTATTTATTTATTTTATTATCACTTAAAGGTGTGCACTTCATCCAAAGCTTTAATTGAAGCAATCACCTTCTACTCGTCTATTTCCATCTTGCATAGCAATGTCTGAATGAGTAAATATAATATAATTACTAACAAAGAAAAGTAAGGGTATAAATACCTGTATAAAACTCAAGGTCAAGTTTACCAGCATGCGATCATAAGTAGGGACATCAATTAGTAAGCTTCTTGCCGGGAGGGATATAACAAGATCATTTGTGCTTGAACATACCAAAGATACACTATTTTTCACTATATTCATCACAGCTTCTTCCCCAACGATCCTTGTGAGATTCCCAGTATATTGTTTGAACAAATTCAGTTGGTCCAATATTGGTATAGCAGCCTAATTGTAAGGAGACCAAACAAGTGAAAAAGCATAAGGGCATATAAATAGATGCATTCGTACAAGATAACATGTAAAACATAAGTATTTTTAGAAATTAAAAATAAGATATGTATGCATACCGATACGGTGCTTGTGAGTGGATCATATCCAGAGCCACCGGAAGCAAAACTTACACCCGTCAGAAGATCGTTGTCTTGTAAGGAAGGGTCGAGATATGCTGGAAGATACTCCTTCACTCGTAAACCTTCGGCTTAGGATTTGATATCAAACATTAAATTGCAGTTTTGGCAGTTACAAATACAAAAGCGTACAACCACGAATCTACTATATACATGAATGACATCCCTCGAAATCCTTTGTGTTAACTCTTTAGAGACTAGTGCACGTAAAACATTAGAAAATTTATGCGGTGCTTAATAAACACTATTTGTAGTATTAGTGGCTATATTTAATATGGTGCAATTCCTAAAGTCTAACATGGTTAGCGTATGCATGTTGAAAATGTTCAAATGAATGCATAGAGGGTATATATACTTGTATAATGAACTGTTGTCTTCTTATTTTTGTTTCCATTCTGATAATTTTTGGAAGTAACGGTAATATATTCTATAATTTAGTTTACTTTTGATATTCATCGTGATATTTTTTCTTGGTGAGTTAGATTAAGAGAAAGTGCTCAGTTTCTGCATGAAAATGATAATTTGACATTAAAGATGATGTTGCGAAATGTTATATATTTGCTTCCCAAATACTTTGCTTTGTTGTTAGATTTATATTTTTCTTATATCTATTTCTAACTATATGATTGTGCTTTTGATTTGATATGGAATATCTATTTGATCTGAGTAAAAATGGTAATATTTTCTATAGGAATTTCTTTTACGAAAATTAATAAAAAATAACGAGAATAAAGATGAATATAAAACGGAAGATGATAAATGCAAAAATGCTAGCTGCCATGAAGACATGTAGACAACTTGATCTTTCATGGAGTAGGGTGTTTTAGTTAGGTTTTTATTGTACTATCTTAGTATTATTAACACTAGCGATGTGGTTTTTAATTGAATAGAGCTTTTATGGACTAGCTAGGGTGTTTTTATAAGGTTTATAGTTTACTAAAAAGAACTTTGAACAAGAATAAACACCAATATATGTGGGATACAAAAAATGCATGCCATGACTACAACTCGATCAGCAATGCACCATGAACGATAGTAATGTATCGAAGTTCCGAACTTGGTTGTTGTTAATTATTAACCCACGTGGCAGTACTTGCTTGTCGAAAGAGCTAAAGTTAATCTTATAGACACAACGGGTTTATTTGCCCATTTAACATGAAACAAATAGTTAGACTGTACTGGGCTTTTCAGTTGCTAAAATGTGCTTTGATTTATTTTTAGACTCCAGTTTAATTTGATGATTGTGGCAATGATTCAAAATACTAGAATTCCATTTTTAGCAATAAAAACATCAAAGAGTGTACTCTTCAAAAAAAGAAAAAAAAACATCAAAGAATGTATGAAAATAAAAAGGTACCGAAAAAGTCGGCTATGTTTCTTCCATTGGAGAACCTTCCAGTTGGTTTTCCACCCATAAAATCCTTTCCATATGGAAGGAAGTTTGCCTTGAACGGTGTTGTGACGTAGTCATTATTCCCAGGGTCAAGGAAGGAGTCCCCGAATGCTAGGACAGCAGAAACATTTTCTGGTGGATTTATTGTTCCTTGGCTACTGCATAAACAAACTGACGCATATAGGCAAAAGAGAATAACGTTAACAACTGAAAGAGTCATCGAAAAATATCTGAAGATTAAACTACAAATGACTTTGTTTTAAAGAAACCACAGTACCTTGACATTTATATTTATAGGACTAAACCATTTGGGTTGTAGTGACTTGGTAAGGCATTTGGAATATATGGTGGATAACCTATTGACCCATGTTCAAATCCTGGCACCAGTCAGCCCTTCTGGCCATGGAGGTTCGCCTGCAGTGACTGCAGGGCATGAGGCAAAGCCTCATGTTTGCAGCGGGGATTAGTCGGTGCGCGAAACCTGGTCCGGAAACTCTCGTTAGAGAAGTTTCCTTTCCAAAAAATATCTATAGGACTATACATAAATGAGAAATTACATATACCCCCTGCTAACCTAATATCTATCCTATCAAATTTAATTAATTTTAGGTTATAGAAATATTGTTTAATTTATTTACATGATTATAATGTTAACTAGAAAGGTTACCCCCGCTACGCGGTGGCCAGAAGCTTTCAATATTGTTTCCGAATTGATAAATATGACAGATATAAAAAGTGCAAGGATGAAAAGTCTGGGCTTTGCCCCGGACAAAAAATATAAAAGTTTTGACTGCAAGGAACAGAAGTGTGAAAATGGCTAAAGAATTAAAGAGGTAGAAATTAGCAACTTTTTAAAAAAGGCATCAAAGTTGTCAAACCGTTAAAATTTTGTGGCCAAACTTTAAATATTAAAAGGTTCCAAAAAAAATGTAAAAATATTGATTGCAAGGACCAAAAATGTCAAAATGGGTAAAGAATAATGAACAAAGTTGCCAAAAAACATCCAAATTTAGTATTCCTAACTTCCAACAATAATACAGGGACCAATTCTGCCAAAAAAATGGGTAGTTGAATGGAACACAAACAAAAGGACATGAATAAATTAATTAAAGAAGTATAGGGACCGAATATTTAAATCAAGAGACCAAACCTGGAAAAAGTATGCCAATTTTAGTATGCCTTTCTTCCATAACTTTAATATATATATATATATATATATATATATATATATATATATATATATATATATAATAATGTACTTAAAAGTAAAGTGATTTGAAATGATATGACGTAAGATATTTTAATATATATTTTCAAAATTGTTATATATATATATATATATATATATATATATATATATATATATATATATATAAAAAGAGAGAGAGATTAATTTAAAACCATTCTAATTTTCTAAAACCATTAGATGCAATCTAAAAATAATTTTAAAATTCAAAATAAAATGAAAAAATATGAAAAAAAATATTTTAATTATTATTTTCGTCACTTTAATTACCTAAAAAAATAATAATAAAGAAAAATAAAAAAATTATCGTTTTTTTTGGAAAAAAACGTGAAATATTTTAATAGAATATTACTGTAAATATTTTAATATTATTTTTAGAATGTTAGAATATATGCTACTAGATTTGTCAGATATTTAGAATATTACATCGTTTTTTAATAGACCTTATTATGGGTTTTTCCTTACGGGTGCGTACGTTAGGCGTAATTCCCAGTACGTCGGACGTACTGCACCTCATTTAGGATCCATTCTCGCATTAGTCGAGTACGTTGCACGTACCAGTTGGTATGTTGGGCGTACGACCTAGTCCAACATTGGTGATTTTGGGCCTTAAATCTTTGGGCTTTGCTTATTGAGCTTTGACTATATATTTTCATTATAATAGGTCACTTCTGATTTTGGGCTTATTTTGGATTTTGGATGATCTTTGGGGTTGGGCCTAGTATTTTATTGGGCTTAAAAGGAAAGGATAAATTGCTCCTTTTACCTTGGACATTAGGCAAGTAATGTAGGTTTTTAGCTACGGTTTATGTCCGAATTATTAATTGGGGCTTTCCTTGTTTAGTTAGCATTGGGATTTTTCCAGTCCAGCAGCTCGAGAATTTATTTGGTTTTTTAGCACTTGAGGTGAGTTTCCTCACTAGATCCATGGGACGAAGGCACCAATGCCAGCCCATTGCTTGTTGTGTAGAATGTTAGATGCCTTGTTATAATTATATGGAAGACCAGGATCTGACCCCTGGCATTTGCATGAAAGACCAGGGTCTGGCCCCTGGCAGTTACATGAAAGACTAGGATCTGGCCCCTACCATTTGTATGCAAGACCAGGATTTAGCCCTCGACACTGAACGGAAAGAACATGGTTTGGCCCATGGCAGGAAATTAATATATTACAATGATTTTACCCATAGGATTTACCTTCTTTCATGTGTGCTATGTGGTACTTGGGTGAACTCACTAAGCTTTATGCTTACATTTTATGTTTATGGTTTCAGGTACATCCAGTTTTAAAAGGAAGGGCCCGACGTGATGGCACATCATCCTCCCCTCATGATTTCCGTATTTGATATATTTGTACTCTGATGTTTTGGATATTATGACTTGATGTTGATTCTGAACGATTTAATGAGTTTTAAAAAGAAAAATTTTACTATTGTTTTTGGGCTGTTACAAGTTGGTATCAGAATCTTGGTATGAGAGATTCAGGCATACTTTCAGGCGTGTCTAAACTCAAACTGAGGAAATGATAGTTTTGTTAATAAAAATGAAGTCAAACTTTTAAAAATGATTTTTTTATTAAGAAGAGTGGGGTGCGATGTGTGCGATCAGCTGAGCTCAAATAAGTGGTTCCCAAATTAACCATACCTATGTATTATGGGTAGTATGCTTGATATGAGAATTGCATGCTAGATTAGGGATAAGGATACCTTCAGGAATCATAAGACAGAATTGCCTGATTTGTGTGATGCCTTATATCCTAGTAGAACTTTATGCTATGTAGTACTTGGAATTGATTTCAGTTCAGTTATTTGCTAAGTGTATTCTTTCATAGTTGTATACGATTTGGATTGTATAGCCCTAGAATTATTGATTTGGCATCATTTCCTGTTCTTTGTTTGGTTGTGGACTTAGGGTAGAATCATCATTTTGACGTTCTATGTGATCCTATTTTGTGTATAACTTGCATTCATAAGGATAAAAGCGATGTTGATTGAGGTTCTTGGTATTGCGAGTGGTGGGAGTTGGGAATTCCTAGGAGAGTCTTGGATATGTATGATGTATAACATAGGATTGGTTTTTGTTTTTGTGTGGAGACTTGGAGGAATCAGGACTGACCTTGAGGAATGTACAGGTAGGTGTGGGAGGTAGTATTGGGCCCGTACTTCTAAAAGCACAAGACATGTACCTGACACTAGTGTAGATCTGGAAACTCTAAGGAGGCCTGTTTAGAGGAGTCCCCGTGAGTCCTTTGTTGATTATTTTTACATTGTGTTTTAGTTTGAGGATGGTGATGACTACTTGAGGAGGTTTGGGTTCTGGTTCAGGTTCGGGTTCGGGTTCTGGTTCAAGCTCGGGTTCAGGTGTTGAGCCAATTGATGAGAGGTTGCACGAGTTCATTTTAGTCGAGGATACTCATGGTATCGTGGATGCTACCGCTATGTTTCTTGGTACCATCAAGGAGGAGATTATAGAGTTGATGGATGAGAGACTCAGGTCTTTTCGATTCGAGATTGTTGCGGGTCATATTAGAGCTCAAATCCCTTATTTTGGGAGTTCAAGGCTTGTGGAGCTCCTGAGTTCTTTAGGGAAAGGCGGCTTATGGAGCTCATGTAGTGAAGAGCAGGGCTTTTCAGCTTACCACCGATGAGGCCCGTGCAGCGCCAGATGTGGTTACTGATATGTGTTTTATCTCTATCTTTTATTGCTTTCTTTGTTTATGCTTATGCTTATTTTGATGTTGTATAAGGACGTTTTTGGTCAATGGTTTGACGGCTAATGTTCTATTTGATTCGGGGGCTTCCCAATCCTTTGTATCTCTTCCACTCAGCAAGAAGTTTTGCAATGCTATAGTGACTTTAGATTCCCGACTAGAGGTTGAGATTGCGGATAACCATACTGTGAGTGTTTCGAGGGTTTTCCGTGGGTGTATCCTGAATCTGTTTAGTGAGAGATTCTCTATTGATATAGTGCCAATTACCTTGACAGTGTAACACTTGGATATTGGTACGTTTATTATTTAGCCTTTTTATCAAAAATTTTGCAAAATGGTCCCTCGCTAGTACGTGTGACGTACTGAAGTGGTACGCTTAGCGTACTAGCCTTGCATGGACACCGAGCTCATCCATGTACGTCGGGCGTATGTGGAGTACGTATGGTGCATGTGGGCATATTTTAAAACCTAATTTTTAGGTTTTCACCATATATAATCCATGTGATAGCCTCTTTTGGAAATGTTTACTCAACCTCCTTACCCTTAAAACCCTAATTTCGTCCCTTAGCCTTGTGTGTTGCCTTTGGAGCACTTGTGAAGCAATTTTGGTGTGTTTTGTGCATTTTAAGGAGGAAGGAGAAGGTTGAAGACTCATTCTTCGGAGAAGAGCTTTGAGATCCAACTTTAGCATCTCCATTTCGTGGCATTTGAGGTACAAAGTTCAAAGCTTGTCAACCCATTTCATAGATCTAGTCATATGCTTGTTTTGGCTATTTTGTTCCCTTTTGGTTGGCTCTTGTGAGCTAAGGTCGTTTATAGAGTTTAGCATTTTAGATATGGACATATTAAGGGTTCCTCAAGCTTAAAGGTGAAAACTTTATGGTGTTTATGGATTCATGCATGTGTTAATACATTTATTAAGCTCTTTTCAGCTCTAAAAGCTTCATTAAGCCATGCATGCAAGTAAAGTTAGCTACTTTACGTAATAAACCACCTTAAGGAAGGCAGAGCTAAGTGTTGGAGTAAGGTATTAACCTATTAAGAGCTGATTGAGAAAGCTGGCTAAGTGGTGGAGTACGTTGGGCATACACGCAAGTATGCTTAGCGTACAAGCCCTAAAGCGAGTACACTGAGCGTACGAGCTGAGTACACCGCGCTTACTCAGTATATGGGCTTCGGATGTGTGGGCTCCTTGGTTTTGGGCCATTTTTGGTTTCTTGATGTCTAGGGCCTTGTTGGGCCATCATAATATTATAGTGGGCAATGGATATTTTATTGGATCTTAGTTGAAGGCCCATAAAGGGGTTCCCTAGTTTGGAAAATTAGGCCCTATTTGGGCCTTGGATGATTATTTTGAAATTTAGTCTTTTTGGACATTTAGTTTGGGCCTTGGCCTTGGGCTATGTTAGGGAAAGGGTAAAAAGGTCTTTTACCCTAGTTTGGGCTCTTAGTGTGAATCAGGATCCAATTATTAATTGGATGTTATTTAATGATAGCGCGGGGATTTTAACGGGCCACCAACCAGAGATTTTCTGTGAGAGTCAGCAGTGCGAGGTGAGTTTTGTCACCATGTTTAGCAGGTCTAAGGCACCAATGTTGGCCCATAATCAGTATGCTAGGATACTAGATGCCTGTATGACTCTTGTATGTGTATATGAATATAGATTTGTATGTTGGGCAGCGCCTGCTATGCGAGTATGGGCGGGGCCCGTTATACTCAGTGGGCGGGGCCCGTTATGCGAGTGTGGCCAGGGCCTGACACTGAGTGGGTGGGGCCCGTTATGTGAGTGTGGGCGGGGCCCGTTACACTCATTTGGACGGGGCCCAATATGTGTTTGTTTATGTATGGTATGTGGTATTTTGGGGAACTCACTAAACTTTGTTTTATGGTGTTTAGTTTATGTTTTAGGTACTTATGGTTCCAAAGGGTAGAACCCGGGATGATTGTAGAGCACACACCACTCGATTCTGCATTTTATGATTTACTCTGATGATTGATCATGTATTGATACAAATTGTTTACCTTGGTTTTATGAAAATGATATGGTTTACTATTTTATTAATCTAAAAATGAAAAATTTTCGGGTCTTATTTTTGGGACGTTTGAAGTTGGTATCAGAGCTTTGGTTTGAGGGATTTGGACATACTCTCGGGTGTGTCTAAACTCAAACTAAGGATTTGGTAAAGTTTTTCAAAAGGAATTGTTCTTTTTAAGAAAAGAGTTTTCTAAGACAAGAAAGGGTGTAGTGCATGCAATCGACCGAGCTGAAGTTAGTTTCCCAAAATACCCGTACATGTTATCTGATATGATTTGATCTGTGAATCTATGAATCGCATGCTAGCTAGGGCTAAGGATGTGATCGATATTTTCATGACAGAATGCTAGGAGAGATGTCTTTATATTCCTATTGTATGAGCTTGTATACTTGCATGCTAGTACTGATCAGTTAGTGAAAGGATGGCCTGATTAGGTGATGTTTGGTTCTTGTTGGAACCTGAAAGTGAACCTATATCAATCTCTATCCTTTATATGTTCCGAAGTCAACCCAGTTCCGAAGTCAGTTCTTATTCCGGAGTCAACTTGTAGCCCGGAGTCTGTATGGTTTCCGGAGTGAAGATTGGTGCATGTCCGAATCTATTTGTCCGTCTATATTAATTAAATTTGTAATTTTGTTTGATGTAATGTATCATAGGACTTAGTCTCTCTTGTCAACTTAGATAATCAGAGTGTCGGGAGTAACTCTATTATCCAGTCCTATGTATATTTATGGTTTGTACGATGTATCTTATTCTCTTATATAAGGAGCATTCAATGACAATATCATACGACGGATTGTTCCACCAAAGATAGATATATTCTCATTTACTTCACTTGCACCTCTCTCTCATATATATATTTCAAACATTCCTTGTGTTCATTTATTTTCTTTACTTGATCAGATTCATAGTCTTATATTTAATAGTTGAAGTACTTTGTTGATTCTTACATTCAGTCTTGACATACTTAACTGGAACTATTAATCTGAAGCAGATATTGATCTTAAGCATTAACTCAAAGTTTGCGTTTTCAATCCTTGTCCCTGCGCAATCGATCCTTGTTCTCACAATTGGTATTAGAGCTTGAGTGGTTGTCCTGTGAATCCATAAGAACAGATTATAGTTGACTTGAGATTACCTTGGTATTTCGATCATTTCTGTGTTCAGGATAAAAGTTCTTCTATATACCATTTTTGCTCAAAGATATCTTAACTTCAATGGCTGCTTCTAATACTCAACAAATGTACTCAATGCAAATAGCAAATAGCGTGGGTTTCCCTACACGTGCCCCACTGCTAGTTGTTGAAGAATATGATCACTGGAAAGTCAGAATGGAAAGATTTTTACTTAGAAAAGAAAAAGGTGAATCTATCTGGAGATCCGTTAAATAAGGTCCTCGTGCTCCAGTTCGAACCATTGTTAGAGATCCTGCTGCAACTCTCTTGGGACAGGATCAACAATGACAAGCACCTCTTACTACTGATGATCTTGAAAAGTTGCATGCTGATCAAGTTGCCTTTTCAGAAATCGTGTTTGGTGTTCCACCTTCTCTCTTTGAGCACATCAAACTGTGCAAGTCCCCAAAAGAGACTTGAGACACACTTCAAGATTTGTTCGAAGAGTAACATGAAGGATAAGCACCTGACTTCGGTTGTCAATGAGTTTGACATTTTCACTACAACACCTGGTGAATCTGTTGCCTCAGCTTCAAACAGATACCATATCGTCGTCAACAACATTACAACTCATGGGATAGTCAGAACTCCACTTGAGTACAATCTTAAGCTCATTAACAGTCTCGGAAAGGGACGGGGAAATGCGAAATCATGTCTTCAAAGCAATGGGTCTCTGAAAAAGCTCAAGATCTATCAACTTTTCAATGTGCTTCAAGGTCATCAGTCCAATGTTGCCCAAACTCTACGCGAACTCACTAGAGGTCCTCTAGCTTTAGTCAGCTACTATGATCCACAAACCTCAAATCCAACCGTTCCGAACCCTCTCACCGCTGTTGTTCCTTACATCCCTCCTATTCAACCCTCACCTCCAACCGTCCCTGTTCTCACAAACTCTAACTATCAATCTATGAATGACCTTTACCTCGAAGAAATGGACTCTGAACTACGTTTCCAACAAGAGTTTGCCCTACTTTCCATGAAATACAACCATCCTTTCAACAAGCCTCACAACAATCGATTCCAAACTCCTCACCAAAACAACCGTTTTCAAGCTCCTCACCAAAATAATCATCAATCATTCAACAAGCCTTATGAAAACCCTCCAACCTACAAGCCTAATCTTCCTACTCCAAATTACACCTCAGAACCTCCACAGATTCCAAAGTCTGAAAGACCCAAGATTGTGTTTCACAAATGTGGCCATGCAAACCACTTTGCCAAACATTTCTTAGCCGAAGTCCCACAAAAATACAAGATCAACGACTCTGCTTATTATGCATGCCGAGCTCAAGAAATGGCAGAAAGTGAAAAGGCTTTTGTTACAACTGTATCAGGGGATGTGGAAGGGTATTGGTCGTCTGGAGATGATGATGAAATAACCACTGGCAGAAACATGTGTCTTATGGCTCGATAAAAAATAGAATGTGATGAAGGCTACTGTTCATCTGGGTCCGAAAGAGATGATGAAGATGATGAACCAAACTACTGCTACATGGCTACCAACGATCCACCCGGTAGAAGCATCGTTCAGCAGGTAAAATCTATGATTACTAATAATAATTTTGACTTATCTCTTTATGAACCGTATCTAACCCAGATCCAGTCAGATATGAACATAATTTACAAAGCCTATGAGTCAGCCATAGAAGCCAGTGAGAAGAAGGAAAGTGAATGAAGTCTTCTTAGATTATGTTTTGAGGATAAGATGTTGAAAATAGAGTCTTTAGAATGAGAGCTTTTAATGTCACAAGATGAATGTATCATTCTTAAAGACAAATGTGAAATCACTTATTCTGAAAGAAATGTTTAATTTCTGATAAAAAACGTCTCAATGATAAAATTGATGTTATGCACCATGCCTTAGACATTCTTGAAGCAAATGAACGGATGACTCATAATTTTCGTCATCATTGGTCAAAAGCTCCTGGTCTCAGAAGCGAGTTTCCGAAATTAGTTGTTCGTCCCTTGAAGGAGTTACAAAATCTGACTTTTATGGGAGATGTTCCGAACATCAAACATTCGGATACTCCTGTTTCACCCTTGTAAACCCTTCCTGAGACTTCTGACCATTTTGCATCTCTGATTCCTGAGTTTAAGCCTATAGTTGTCAAGTGTCCCGATTCCACGTATTTTCCGCCTCTGACAAACCTGGACCTGAATCGGACCTCAGAACCTAACTTTAGTACTTCAAACCCTGTTGTCCAAAATCCGAACCACGAACCTCCTAACAACTGTGTTGTTGAGGAAATTTTTCCGGAATCAACTGGACCTGAACTCTCTAAGTGTGTGTGGGCATCATTAGATAGTGACATTGAAGAGTCGATCTCATGTGATTCTGAACCTCAAGTGACTTCTAAGCCTGTGTTCAACAATCCTTCAGTAGGACAAACCTCCAGATCCTCGTCTCATTGCAAAAGAAAGCCCATGTTGAATAGGAAAGATATTGTCGATCCTAAGGTGGAAGCTCGAAATTCTAACAAAAAGCAAGTTAAGTCAAGACAAAATTCTAGATTCCTTGAGAACTCCAAAAAGAGTGTACCTCAGAATACTCAGTCATCAACTCATAGTCAAAACACCTTCACACCCACTAAGATCCTCAAGACACCTTCAAATCCTCCCAATCTTGTTGAACAAAAGGAAGTTGTCAGTCCCACCCCGAAAAAGTCAACTATAAGCACCAAATGTGTCCGAACCAACTCTCCTCGGACTGTTTCATCCGTTTTCACTACCAAAGCTGATGGTACAATTTTCAAACCTCAACTTTCAAAACAAAATGTACCATCAACCAAAGCAAACATTGTTAAGAAAACAAACTCTTCAAAATCTTCGAAACAAAATCTTGTTTGGAAAGTTAAAAAACACAATGATGAAAATACAAATCTGGAATACACAGTAGTTCTCACTACTCCGGAAATTGAATGTCCGAAGAAAGTTGTTCCGAATTCTCATGTCATTGAGTATGACTATTGGATAGATGAGAGAACCATGGCATTCTGTTTGTTTCCTAAGGAATCTCGGAACAAACCTTCCAAACCATCTGTTGCTCAAAAGTCACAACCAAAGCCTAAGACTTGTGCCTTTGTCCCAAAACCTAACTCGGAGCCTAAAAGCTCCACAACTCACTAATTTTGCAGGAAATCTGTGCTTTGGAATAAGAGATAATATGGTATATTGATAGTGCTTGCTCCATGCACATGACGGGCCATAAGGACTTTTAGTGAGATCTCAAACTTGCACCAAATGTTGGATATATGACGTATGGAAACAACTCCAATTCTCAGATCCGAGGTTATGGCATCCTTACCAATGGCAACTTCTCCATTTCAAACGTGGCATATGTAGCTGACTTGAAGCATAATTTGATAAGTGTGGCTCAACTCACTGATGCACATCATCAAATTGAATTCTGCAAGAAACACAACTATATCATGTCCGAAGATCGAAAGGAATGCTTGATCAAGTCAAATCGCAACAAGAACATGTATCCTCATGATCATTGGCAAGCCCCAAATCTGCTTACTCTCAAAAGCTGTTCCTGACGTCAGTTGGGTATGGTATAGGAGGCTTCCTCACTTGAACTTTAGATATATGAATGATCTTGTTTCTGGTGAAATGGTTAGAGGTTTGCCACTCCTCAAGTTCGAAAATGATCATTTATGTGTTGCATGTGAGTGTGGAAAGCAGTCAAAGAAGGGTCATCCCGTCATCATTGAAAAATCCATCTCGGAACCGTTAGAACTTCTACACATTGATCTGCGTGGACCATCAACAGTAGAGAGTTTGCATCACAAAAAATATATTATTGTAATTGTCGATGACTTTACTAGGTTCACCTGGGTCTTCTTCCTAAGGATCAAGTCAGAAACTTCCTCCGAACTCAATAACTTTATCAAAGGAATTGAAGTTCTCATCAAACTCCCAGTAAGCCGAATCTGAAGTGACAATGGTTCGGAATTCACTAATTGCACCATTGAAAACTTCCTCACCGAGAAGGGTATCGACCATAATTTTCCTGCTCCATAAACTCCTCAACAAAACGGTGTAGTAGAATAACATAACGGAACACTTTTTGAAGCTGCTCTATCCATGCTAAACTTTGCAAATCTTCCACTCTATCTTTGGGCTGAAGCTGTTTCTACATCATGCTTTACTCAGAATAGAAGTATCATTAATCGACGCCACAACAGAACACTGTATGAAGCCATGAATGGTCGGAAGCCAAGTATCACGTTTCGTCATGTTTTCGGTTGCAGATGCTTCATCAAGAATAACCGTGATCAGCTTACCAAGTTCCAACCTAAAGCTGATGAAGACATCTTTCTTGGATACACAGCTAAATCAAAGGCTTATCGAGTTCTTAATCGGCAAATTTGTGTTCTAGAAGAAAGTTTTGACGTTAAATTTCATGAAAATTTCGTTCGGAATTCTGGCCCAACCCATGTTACAACTCAGATCATGGAGTCCGATGCACCAGCGCCAGGATGTCCGAACCAACAAAATGTTTCTAGCCCAACACCAAGTCTTCCTCCATTTGATACGGAATCTCGATCAAGACAAACCTCATCCGACGCTCCGAGCTCCCAAAATGTTTCTAGCCCAACACCAAGTCTTCCTCCATATGATTCTGAACCAGTTCAACCTTCTGAGGTTGAGGGGGAGAATGGTGAACCTTCCCTTGAATCAAATGTGGATGGATTTCAAGATGCAGTTGCTGAATTCGATTCTAATCCTATCAACAACGATGATGATGCAAACTTCTTCAATTTCCCACATGATGAAGACGTCAACCTATCCGTTTCAGAAGTTCAGGGGGAGCATCATCCACACGTTCAAACTATTCAGGGGGGGGGGGGGGAACACAACCACATTGTTGATATTGGATCATCTCCTGCACAAGAACTTACGAGATTACATGTCTGGACTAAGCATCATCCTCCTAATCAAGTTATTGGCAACCCAAACGTTGGTGTACAAACTCTCTCTGCCACAAGTCTTCACAATGAATGTCATTTTTCAGCATTTATCTCAATGGTTGAACCCAAATCCATCAAAGATGCACTTGAACATGTTGATTGGATTACAACCATGCAAGAAGAATTGACATAATTTGATAGAAATGAAGTGTGGACTCTCGTTCCTCCTCCTCAGAATAATCCCATTGTTGGTACTAGATGGGTGTTTTGGAATAAACTAGACGATGCAAGAGTCATTATTCAGAATAAAGCAAGGTTGGTGGCTAAAGGACTCACACAGATCGAAGGACTTGACTATGATGAGACCTTTGCTCCTGTTGCCCGTCTTGAAGCCATCAAAATATTTCTTGCTTATGCTGCTCACAAAGGTTTCAAGGTTTACCAGATGGATGTCAAAAGTGCTTTTCTAAATGGTGAACTTGATACTGAAGTATATCTTCAACAGCCTCTCGGTTTTGTTAATCTATCATATCCGAACTACTATTAAAAACTCCGGAAAGCTGTTTATGGCCTTAACCAAGCTCTTCGCGCATGGTACGAGACCCTCACCGACTTTCTCAAGTGATCAGACTTTCAAAGAGGAATTCTAGATCCTACTCTTTTCCGAAGGTCAAATGGAAAACATCTCATGCTTGTCCAAATTTATGTCGACGATATCATTTTTGGATCCACCGATTTATCAATGGTTGTTGACGTTGCCAAGATAATGGTCAGTAGATTTCAAATGAGTATGAATCGGGAATTAAGCTTCTTGCTTGGTCTCCAAGTCAAACAGACTAACATAGGAATTTTTATTCACCAATAGAAGTACATTTTGGAGCTCCTCAAAAAGTACTCAATGGACACCTGTGCCTCAGCCAAGGTACCAATGGGTTTCAGACACAAGATCTTTTCGGACCCTTTAGGTGTAGCAGTTGATGAAAAGAAGTACAGAGGAATGATTGGGTCCCTACTCTATCTCACAGCAAGTCGTCCGGACATCATGTTTTCAATATGTTTGTGTGCCAGATTTCAAGTCAATCCAAAGATGTCTCACATTTTGCCTGTTAAGAAAATATTCAGATACCTCAAAGGTACAAAGAATCTCGGAATCTGGTACCCAACAAATGAGAGTTTCCTTCTTCAAGCATATTCTGATTCAAACTATGGCGGTCTTCAATTGGACAAAAAAAGCACATCTGGTGGCTCCCAAATTTTAGGTGGTCGTTTGGTCAGCTGTTCATCTAAGAAACAGAACTGCATTGCACTTTCAACAGCCGAAGCGGAATACATTGCTGCTGCTAGTTGCACTTCTCAAGTTCTCTGGATGAAATCTCAGCTTCTGGATTATGGTTACCGGTTTCAACAAATTCCAATTTATTGTGATTCTCAAAGCGCCATTGCGATTTCGCACAATCCAATTCAACACTCAATGACGAAGCACATTGACATACGATACCACTTTATTAAAGATCATGTTCTGAATGGTAACATCAAACTTATTTTTGTTCCATCTGACAATGAAATTGCTGATGTCTTTACTAAGGCATTAGACGAAACCAAATTCAATGGTTTTCTAAACAAAATGGGTATAATGATGCCTGATCCTCAGTTCTTTTAAGAGGCTTTCACTCTCTGATGGAAACATCAGATAGAAAATCAGTTCCGTATGCAAAATTGTTTTTCGTCTCGGAACTATTGCATCTCGAAATAAAAAGGATAATTTTACGTGTCTTTTTATCTAACCACCACTTGAGTTTTAAGTTGTACAACTCATATTATCATATGAAGTCCGTAGCCCATATATTTACATTGGTACAAATTTCACCTCGGAACTTACTTCATAAGGTCATCTCGAAATTCAAATCCGGAACGATATTGTATTCTAAACTCCGGAAGATTTTCAAATTCCACTCCGAAAGATTTTCAGACCACACTCCAGAAATTCTTTCAAATTTACCCCGGAACATCTCAAAACTCATTTCGAAATCTAATAAATTTTTTTTGTGTTTCAGAACTTCATTAATACTTCACTCCGGAATCTCATCAATTTTTGCTCACTCCGGACAATTTTTAAGCTCATATGCTTTATTCCGTAACTCGTCTCAAAACCTTTTCATGTTCCGAGCCTACTAAATTTCATTCCTGACTCATCATGTTCAGAAACAGTTTTCAAAAACATTCCGGATTCATTTTTTTCTGAAATCAAACACATGTTGAAGTCCAAAGGTTTTGATGATGAAACGTTCTTTTGTCCCAACGGTTACTTTTGTCGATACCAATCCAATCATCCTCAAAATACGCTGCACGTTTTCACGTCTCCTAAAAGCAAACATCCCATAACTCAAACGACGGTTTCCATTTTTTACCTTGAGCCAATAGAAACCTTCGTCACCATAGGTCAACTCACACAAAAAACGACAACAAAACTAATGCGACCCACTTCCATATCCGATTTCATCAGCCACCAAAACCACTCAATCTGCTCCTAAAATCTCCAAAACTGCTACGAAGAAGAAATCGTCCAAGGGTTCATCCTCTTCCATGTCGACAGAATCCTTCCTAAGCGAGACAACTCAACTCTTTTCACTAGATCCAAACGACTATGATGAGTCGATCCGAGAGATGAACGCGTTCATCGCTCATCATCCAATCTCTGTGCCACTCACGAAGATTCCAGACCCTCCAATCCGACTTTCTCTACTTCACACGGCGTTTAATCGCATCAAGATTGACAATGGAACTCTTGAAACATGAATTACTGGAGATAGGATCATGCCCGTTCACAAATCGACCTTCTTGAAGGCGATTGGGGTTGCAAAAAAGCCCAGAAGACTTCGTTGTTCAAGAACCAACGACTAAAGAGTTTCGGTCGTTTCTGAATCACATTGGGTACAGTGAAGAGTACAAAGTAAAGAAATTCAAGAAATCGGCGGTTTCAGGCTTATTGACTGTTCTGATGCACTTTATTTTTTGAGGATTATCAGGAAATCATGGCGGAACTGACTCCTTAAGCAAGGATTGGCTGTACGTGGTGTAAAACGTCTACTCCGGAAGAGCAAACACGGTTGATCTTCTGAAAGTGTTATGACAAGACTTTCGGAAGTTTGCTATCAACCGCAAGCCACACGAGATTTCTAGTCCTCGCTTTTGGGCTGTTACCATTCAACAAATCCACAGAGAACGCCAAGAGCCCATTCCTGTCAACATCATTTCAGATGAGGTGTTTCTCACATTCAAAACTATTTAATCCTATCGTCTTCCGGACCAAAAGTCTTTTGGACCTGTTAGGCATTTACCGGAACACATGCTAGCCCTAATTCCGTCCTAGTCCATTTATTTGAAACAAAAATTAGATACTTCGATTGTGTTTAGCCCTACACAATCTGCCCAAGTCTCTGTTGAGCCCATCTCGGACAAGGGCAAGGCAGTTTCTTCCGGAGGAAAGAAAAAGAAATCCGCTAAGTGCAAAACTTCCCCATCTAAGCAAAAAGCCAGAAAGAGATCCAAATTCGGTTCCTCCTCTCAACAGGAAGGAGCCAAGGACATTCCGGCTGACTCTGGCCATCCTTCTACCCCACCTATCCACTATTCTGAGGTACCCCTCAGAGTTTTAAAATCACCTGCACATACTCACGGGGAGTCTGCACATAATCCACCCTCACCTTCCGAAAAAGGTGATGCTTGTGTTGAACAAAGTTCCTTGCCCCCTGGAACAAACCCATGTGTTAAATTTGATATCCCGATCACTTACACACATGCACGTTCCGGGACCCCTGTTCCGGACCTGAAGCATTCTGAAGTTGGAGTTGTTCCTCCTGCTTCAGATGCCTCAACTGGTCTGATACCCGGAAGGAGTACAGGACGACCATGCATTAACGACCCACTATGGGAAGATTTTGTTGACAGGGCCCAAACAAGGAATCCAGAGCTCACAACATCCCAAGTTGAAGGAACACTCATCTCAATGAGTAACAGGTCCATTCAGAGCAACCATGCCTTTGTTGTGCCTTCCGATGAAGTAGCTGATCTGGAGTTTGCTTCCAGAGAAACTCCCAAAACTCAATTTCACGATACAATGCACTCAGATACCAATGAATAGTATTCGGACGAAGTAATGTTCATTGATGAAGGTGCCTCGATTACTGCTCCCAAGGTGTTCACATCATTCCCTTTTCCCTCAAAGCCTTCCTCATCAAGGACGGATTTGGACTTTGGACTTTCATCATCCTCTTCGGAATCAGTTGATTAAGAAATTAATGTAGAGGATCATGTCCAATCCACTCCTGCAGGTGAAACTGAGTCCACCCCCAAGAACATCAATGTTGTTCCCACTCCTTCTGCCTCTCCTGAATAACAATTCAATCAAGAAGCTGACAAGAACAAGTCCCGGGCTTCCACTTCAAACACCGGATCCTCCGCAGGAAACTATGTTGATCCATTTGCCCTTCTTGATATCCGAGACTCTGTTTCTGATACTATGAAGAAGGTGAATACAATAGAAGCTTCTGTGGCCGGACTCAACACAAGAGTTGATGTCAAGGTTTCCAGACTGGATTCCAAACTTGATGCAATCCTAAACTCCTTGTCCACAACCAATACGTCCGGACCCACCACTGCGGAACGAGAAGCTCAGCTGGATCAACTCATCTATCTCAGGATCAAGCATACAATCGAAGAAGTTGAACAAAAATATGATACTTCTGTCGGTCATTACCTTGACACCATCACCAAGAAGTTAAAGGTTCATGATGATATGCTCAATGCTTCCAACGAACTCATTAAGCAAACTCATATTCGTCATGAGAAGCAGATCCAACGAGTAGAGAAGGAGATACGAAGGAAGAATGAGATGAATCTTATGATGTAACATGTCCTAATCAAGATTCTTAGAGCATGTTGGAACATCGTGGATGTTCCGAATGACGAGTTCGATGAGATGCTCTCTATTCTCTCCCAACGGTTCGATCTCCTCAAATCTCAGGCTCCCACTGCTGAAGCCTACGATGCCCTCACTCTTCAGCTCAAAACCAGTTTCCAAAAGGTGTTTGATAAATTTTCGGACCTAAAGGAGTCTGCTTTGCTTGCATTAGTTGTCGGGCCATCCGTTGCAAGAGGGGTAGAAGGACCAAGTTCAAGATCTGACCCATGGAAACCTGTCTCGAAGTTTAGACTCCGAGATGAATCTGATGACTCATTGCAAATCCTTTCAGGTTCTCCTAGTGATGATGATGATGACAACAATGATGATGATGATAGTGAAGATGAGGATGTGTTTGTAAACAATGGAGTGTTAGATTTGCAAGCTCCAAGGAAGTTTCCTGCTAAGGTCCTTACGGAGGAAGAACAAAGAATATGGTCAGCAGTATCATGGCCATCCACTATGGCTAAAGTCCTTCACAAGAGTATAGAAATGGCAAAGGCCAAAAGCGAACTAACTGTTGATGCCTTCCGAGCCACTACTTCGATGCGGCCTCCAATTTCGGCTCCAAAAATTGCTCCAATCGATGAAGGTTCTCCACTCCGGAAACCAGATGATATTCTGGAAGAGCCCATGCCCTCCTCTCCTCTAAAATTTATGATCGATGAAAACATTCAACATATAATCTCCACTCTTCAGAAGCAAAAAGATAAGGGCACGAACCCCATTTCAGACGTCTCTTACACTGCTCCGCCCTTGACTAAAAGAAGTGGCTGGTCCCAAGAAGAAATCTACATAGCCCTTGAAAATAGCATCCAAATCTAATACTCCTAGGATGATAATCCTCATCCGATGCTGGGTATATCTTCGCTTTGTAGAGATGGAATCTTGAAGGATGTAGACATAATGCCCTTCATGTACTATGATCTTCCGAATCAAGATCCGGACCAAATAGACTTGCCTCTCTCTCCTTTCAGCAAGACCTACACCAAATTTGCTACTCTTCATCCGGAAGATGATCCTCAAATGATCATCCGGACTGAACACGAAAGACTGAAGACCTTCTATTCCAAGAATGCACTTCCACTTAAAGAAGTCTGGTCTCGAAAAAGGATCACAAAAATTTCCGGTTTCCGAAGAAAGATCCTGACTAAGTTTGAACTCCACTGCATGCTGTTCCGGTATCACATCTTCCAGAACAAACCCATTCAAAAAACCATTACTGATGCAAACTTCCCTGCCATCAATCCAAATGATATCTTGACTATTGCTGCTCACTTCTGAAGCATTCAGTCAGATGATCTCATTATGGAAGATTAGCACGCTGCTTTAGGCTTCCTCAAGGACTACGTTGTTGAATTTTGCAGATGTGACTATGAACTGGCCCATCTATTCGGAACAGAAAAATATTTGGCCAAAATCGACTTTAGACTGCCAGAAGCTGAAATCTTGGAAGAGGGCCCCATCGATTAGCCAGTGCTTGGTTTTTTCTATCATCAAAGAAAAACAAATCAGAAGGACTTCTTCCGAAGCTCCAGAGCACGTGAAGACGAAGTTCATCAGTCAACTACAATGGTACATTAGAGTCCGAGAATGGTTATATCGGGCGTACGTGTTCATCAAAGAAGATTCAAGCAGAACTGACTAGATTGGTATGTTCACTTATGGGGAGATTGTTGGAACCTGAAAGTGAACCTCTAGCAATCTCTATCCTTTGTATGTTCCGAAGTCAGCCCAGTTCCGAAGTCAGTTCTTATTCCGGAGTCAACTTGTAGTCCAGAGTCTGTATCGTGTCCAGAGTGAAGATTGGTGCATGTCTGAATCTATTAGTCCGTCAGTATTAATTAACTTTGTCATTTTGTTTGATGTAACGTATCATAGGACTTAGTCTCTTTTTTCAAATTAGATAATCAGAGTGTCAGGAGTAACTCTATTATCCAGTCCTATGTATGTTTATGGTTTGTACGATGTATCTTATTCTCCTATATAAGGAGCATTCAATGACAATATCATACGACAGATTGTTCCACCAAAGATAGATATATTGTCATTTACTTCACTTGCACCTTTTTCTCAAATCTATTTGCTTGTGTTCATTTATTGTCTTTACTTGATCATATTCATAGTCTTATATTTAATACTTGAAGTACTTTGTTGATTCTTACATTCAGTCTTGACTGGTCTTGCCAGACTTGACTGGAACTATTAATTTGAAGCAGACATTGATCTTAAGCATTAACTCAAGGTTTAATTTTTCAATCCTAGTCCATGCGCAATCGATCCTTGTTCTCACAGTTCTGATTACTTGATGCTCGAATTCTTATTGCTTTGTGCTTTTTAGGAGTTCTCAATAGCTTCAACTAACTAGTAAGTGAATATGCTAAGTTACATATGATAAAAACTAGATAATTTTAGTAGGTTAGGTTTTAAATCAATTACACAAATCTTGTGTGAGTCCAACCATTGTAGTGTGTGACCTCTCATTCGAAGAATTATATGGTTTTGTTGATATGTAATTGTATTCGTGAGTTAGTTATAGGAAGTTAGTGGGAGTTCCTTCTGCAGCTGATGGTGGTGAGTGGTGTGGAGTTTTCCCTAGGAAAACCTAGGATGAGATTTAGTGTTGGGAGCCTTATCTGGATGAGGGATTTATTGTATGGATATAATGTGACTTGTCATATTCAAGGAAATCATTGAGGAAAGTACGGATAGATGTAGAAGGTAGTATGGACCCGTACTACTGAAAGTAGAGGATCTGTACCCGAGTCATGGAGAGTTGCGATGAAACTAGGAAGCTTTTTGGGTTTGTGATCCCTTGATATATTCTGATGGTTATATGGTCTATTTTCAGTATGGTGACTCTGCGGGGCAGACCTTTTGGCAGTTCTGGTGCGGGGGAGGGCTCGGGATCGGGATCTGGAGCTGGGCACTTGGATGAGCAGACAAGGGAGTTAATTTCTTCGGAGATTACGCATTGCATTCTCAAGCAGCCTCCTGTGACCTTTGTTACAATCACGGAGGGTATTCTAGAGATTTTGGATGAGCGGTTGAGCTCGTTTCATTCTGAGATGGTGGCCTTGGTGGGAGTGCATTCTTTGACCTTCAGGGAGTTCCGAGTGTGTGGAGTATGAGACTATCATGGGGCGAAGGACCCGATAACGAGCATGAGGTGGTTAGAGGATTTTGCTAATGCCTTCCGCACCAGTAATTTCCCCGAGGGGACAATATTCATATTTTCTTCTTGTCTTCTGAAGGACAGGGCATGAGATTGGTGGGAGGAGGTGAGACGTGCAGTTGGTTACGAGACTGTTGATACGATGACATATGATGATTTTGTGACCAGGTTCAGGGCTGATTTTACATCGGTGATTGAGGTGCAGCAGTTGGCACGAGAGTTTCAGGATCTCCGCCAGACTACTGAGACGGTGGCGGAGATCACCATGAAGTTTCGAGAGAGAGGGCACTTTTGGTTCCACAATATGTGGCGGACGAGGAGATGAAGAAAGTGAGTTATCACGAGATGTTGAGGAGCGATATCAGGCAGTTTGTGAGCCGATCCAGCTGCAAGATACTAGAGGATATGATACCAAGGGCTAGGGAAAGGGAGATTGATCTCGAGATGCATATGAAGAGGAAGTCGGATGAGGCTCATGTACCGGTGGGTTCGGGAAAGAAGCCCAAGGTTATTGATGCGAGAGGGAAGGGTCAGTAGGGCCGGGGCCACTGTGGCAAGTGCGACCGGATAGGCAATAGTAGCAGGGATTGCACTGCTACTAGCACCACCACCCCGACATCTGATCTGATTTTCTTTCATTGTAATGAGAGGGGTC
Organism: Lactuca virosa; assembly: GCF_052849685.1. Lineage (NCBI taxonomy): Eukaryota > Viridiplantae > Streptophyta > Magnoliopsida > Asterales > Asteraceae > Lactuca > Lactuca virosa. Next base: position 21,291,328 of record NC_136427.1, on the reverse strand, counting down.
ACAAGAAGGCCCATTGTTTGAGTTTTGCTACAGCAGGACCGGTATCAGCATCCGATCCTGGAAATCTTCGGATCATTGATGGCCGCCAAGGCAAGGAGGATGCACCTATGGTGAGGAAGCTCGTACAACACGAGATGTGGTGATAGGTATGTATCTTCTCCTTATATTTCTACTTATATTGAATTGCTACTTATATTTATATGTTTTATTTTAGGATTGTTCCTCATAAACGACATTTTTTCTTTGGTGTTGTTTTATTCGGGGACTACCCGATCCTTTGCATCGCTTGCGCTTAGCAAGTGGTTTGGTGGGGCTTCGTGGGAGCTGGATTGTCCATTGGATGTTGAGATCTCAGATGATAGATTTGTTCGGGCTGCGAGATTTCATGGGGGTTGTACTCTTTATTTGTTCAGTGAGGAGTATTCGGTAGATTTGGTTCCCATTCCTTTCTGTGGGGACAAGGTTATTGTGGGTATGGATTGGCTGAGCCCCAATAGGGCGGTGATCGATTGTGAGCAGCAGTTAGTCCGGATTCGGACCCCGAGTGGGGGAGAGTTAGTGGTTCAGGGAGAGAGAGAGCTTAGAATGGTCCGTTATTGTGTTCAACGTCGAGGGCCAGATGCTATATTCAGTAGGGTTGTTCAGGATTTGTCGCCTATGTTATGGATACCCGTGACAAGGGTAAGGCGACTGTGGATGATGTGTTGATTGTGCGGGATTATCCCGATGTGTTTCTAGAGGATTTTCATGGGGTGCCTCCGGAGAAGCAGGTTGAGTTCAGGATTGATCTAGTTCTAGGTACGGTTTCGATATCCAAAGCACCGTATCGGTTAGCTCCTCCCAAGATGTAGGAGTTGTCTACACAGCTGCAGGAGCTGTTAGACAAGGGATTCATTCGACAAAGTAGTTCTCCATGGGGATCACCGATTTTGTTTGTGAAGAAGAAGGATGCGTCTCATCGTATGTGCATTGACTACTTAGAGCTGAATAAGGTAACGATGAAGAACTGTTATCGACTTTCGAGGATTGATGATATTTTTGACCAGCTTCAGGGTGCATCTTTTTTTTCCAAGATTGATTTGCGATCGAGTTATCACCAGATGAGGGTTACGGATGAAGATGTTCAGAAGACAATTTAACCATATTCGTTATGGTCAATACGAGTTCGTGGTGATGCCTTTTGGTCTCACAAATGCTCCAACATCGTTCATCGATCTCATGAACCGCGTATGCATGCCGATGGTGTATCGGTCAACGATTGTATTTATTAATTATATCTTGGTCTATTCCAAGACTCAGGAGCAGCATGAGGAGCACTTGACGGGAGTGCTGGAGACTATGAGGAGGGAGAGACTTTTCACAAAGTTCTCTAAGTGTGAGTTCTGGTTGCGTGAGGTGCAGTTTTTGGGGAACCTTGTCAACCAGAATGGTATTCTGGTCGATTCGGCAATGGTCGAGGCCATGATTGTAGTGGGAGGTTCCGAGGTCTCCATCTGGGATTCGGAGTTTCCTTGGTCTTACTAGTTACTATCGAAGATTTATCTAAGATTTCTCCAAGATAGCGATTCCTTTGACTCGGTTGACAAAGAAGACAGTTACATTTTGTTGGGGGCCTGAGTAGGAGGCAACTTTTGAGACCTTGAGATAGCGGTTGCACGAGGAACCGATTTTGACCCTGCCAGAGGGTTTTGAGGATTTTGTGTTAATTGTGATGCGTCGATAACGGGTTTGGGAGCAGTATTGATGAAGATGGGTCACGCGATCATGTACGCTTTGAGGCAGCTAAAGCCTTATGAGGTGAATTATCCGACGCATGACTTTGAGTTAGGGGCTGTGGTTTTCGCCCTCAAGATTTGGCGGCATTACCTCTATAGGGTCGATTGTACCTTTTATAGGGATCACAAGAGCCATAGGTATCTAATGGATCAGCCGAATATGAATATTAGGCAGCACCGGTGGTTGGATGTGGTGAAGGATTATGATTGTTAGATCCTTTATCACCCAACGAAGGCCAATGTGGTGGCCGATGCTCTCAGCCGCAAGGCGGTCGCGTCTCCGATCAGAGACATATGTTTGAGGATGACCATGATTACACCACTGTTGGAGCATATCTGTGAGGCTTAGGTCGGGGATATGAAGGAAGAGCACCAAAAGAGTGAGTGTATTATGGGTCAGGTGGTGTCCTTCGATTATGATAGTCGTGGGTTGTTGACTATGCATCGGTGGGTTTGGGTTATGTATTGGGGCAGTGTGCACAAAGTTCTGATGGAGCATGCATATAAGTCTAGGTTATGCATTCATCCTGGGGCAACAAAGATGTATACGGATCTTCGTCCTGATTATTAGTGGCCCTACATGAAGTGGGATGTGGCTTGGTATATTGAGTGGTACTTGACTTTCAGGAAAGTCAAGGCCGAACATCAACGACCTCACAGCAAAATGCAGCCGTTAGAGATTACCGTATGAAAATAGGAGGATATTACCATGGATTTCATCACGAAGTTACCCTAAACGGCGAGTGGGGTGGATTCGATCTGGGTCATCGTGGATTGTTTGACCAAGAGCACACACTTCATTTCGATTCAGGAGAGTATTTCTATAGAGATATTGGCAGAGATTTATATCAGGGAGGTTGTGGCACATCATGGGGTGCCGGTTTTGGTGGTTTAGGACAGAGATGTACGGTTTACTTCCAAGTTTTGGAAGAGGTTCCATGACGATTTGGGTACTCTTCTCCATTTCGGCACATGATTCCATCCGCATACCGATGGTCATAGCGAGCAGACTATTTTGACCATAGAGGAAATGTTGTGCGCGTGTGTTTTGGAGTTTGGTGGGAGTTGGGATACCTATCTTCCGTTAATGGAATTTTCGTAAAACAACAGTTATCACGCCATCATTGATTGACCTCCTTTCGAGATACACTACAGGAGGAAACGCAAGACCTTGATTTGTTGGGGCGAGTTCGGTTAGCAGGTTATGGGGAGTACTTAGGTGGTAATCAAGACAAGTGAGTAGATTCAAAAGGTTCAGAGTAGGCTCCAGACAACTCAGAGTCGGCAGAAGAGTTATGGTGATAGACACCTGTCAGACTTAGTGTTTCCAGGTGGGGGATATGGTTCTCCTAAAGGTGTCACCTCGTAAAGGTGTCATCCGATTCAGGAAGGGGTGAGAGTTAGGCCCCATGTATATTGGTCCTTTCAGGGTTTTGGCTCGGGTGGGCCTAGTTGCATATCGCTTGGATCTTCCAGATGAGCTCAGTCAGATTCATAGCACGTTCCATGTCTCTCAGCTGCGGAAGTGCTTAGTGGATGATTCCGCAGTTGTACCATTGGAGGATATTCAGGTGGATAACCGCCTGAATTATATTGAGAGACTAGTGGCAATTCTTGATTGAAAGACAAAAACCTTGAGGAACAAGGTTTTTGAGTTGGTAAAGGTTTAGTAGCAGCATCGCAAGGGTTCAGAGTGGACTTGGGAGCCGATGGATGAGATGAGGAAGCATTATCCAGAGTTATTTGGATCAGCGGACTTCGAGGACAAAGTCTGATTCAAGTAGGGGTGAATTGTAACACTTGGAGATTGGTAAGTTTCTTATTTAGACATTTTAAAAAAAGTTTGCAAAATGGTCCCTGAGCTAGTACGCAGGGTATACTGGAATGGTATGCTTAGCGTACTAGCCTTGCATGCATGCAGAGCTAATCCACATACGCTGGGTGTACGTGGAGTATGCATGACGTACGTGGGCAGATTTGAAACCCTAATTTTTGGATTTGCACCCTGTATAATCCATGTGATAGCCTCTTTTGGACATGTTTACTCAACCTCCTTACCCTTAAAACCCTAATTTCACCCCTTATCCTTATGTGTTTCCATTGGAGCTCTTGTGAAGCATTTTTGGTGTAATTTGTGCATTTTGAAGAGGAATGAAAAGGTTGAAGACTTATTTTTTGGAGAAGAGCTTTGAAATCCAACTTTAGCATCTCCATATTCGTGGAATTTGAGGTTTAAAGTTCAAAGCTTGTAAACTCATTTCATAGATCTAGTCATATGCATTTTTTTGGCTATTTTGGTCCCTTTTGGTTGGGTCTTGTGAGCTAAGGTCGTTTATAGAGTTTCGCCTTTTAGGTATGGACATATTAAGCGTTCCTCATGCTTAAAGGTGTAAAGTTTATGGTGTTTATGGACTCATGCATGTGTTAAGTCATTTATTAAACTTCATGAGTACACCCCGCGTACTCAGCAGATGGGCTTCGGTCGTACTCAACAGATGGGCTTCGGACATGTGGGCTCCTTAGTGTTGGGCCATTTTTGGAGTTTTGATGATTAGGGCCTTGTTGGGCCATAAAAATATTATTTTGGACTAAGGATATTTTATGGGATATTGGTTGAAAGCCCATAAAGGGTTTGGGCCCAATTTGGAAAATTGGGCCATATTTGGGCCTTGGATGATTATTATGGAATTTGGGCTTTTTGGACATTTTGTTTGGGCCTTGGCCTTAGGCCAAGTTAGGGAATGGGTAAAAAAGGTCTTTTACCATAGTTTGGACTCTTAGTGTGAGTCGGGATCCAGTTATTAATTGGATGTTATTTTGTAATAGCGCGGGGATTTTAGCTGGCCAGCAGCCAAAGATTTTTTGTAAGATTCAGCAGTGCGAGGTGAATTTTGTCACCATGTTTAGCGGGTCTAAGGAACCAATTCCGGCCCATGATCAGTATGCTAGGATACTATATGTCTGTGTGACTCTTGTTTATGTATATGCTTATATGATTTGTATGTTGGGCGGGGCTCCTTATGTGAGTTTGGGTGGGGCCCGTTATACTCAGTGGGCGGGGCCCGTTATACGAGTGTGGGCGAGGTCCGATACACTCATTTGGGTGGGGCCCATTATGTGTTTCTTTATGTATGGTATGTCGTATTTTAGGGAACCCAATAAGCTTTATGATTACGGTTTTGAGTTTATGTTTCAGGTACTTCTGGTTCCTAAGGGAAGAGCCCAGGATGATTGTTAAGAAAACACCACTTGATTCCGCATTTTGTGATTTACTCTGGTGATTGATGATATATTGAAACACTTTGGTTACCTTGGTTTTATGATTTTATAAATATAAAAATAAAAAAATTTCGGGTCTTATTTTTGGGACGTTTTAGAGAGGATCGAAGGTTATCATTAGGATGGATTGGTTAGGACCCAATGGTGCCATGATTGATTGCGAGCAGCAGTTGATGAGAGTTCGAACCCCAAGAGGGAGGGGACTGTTTATTCATGGCGAGAGAGCTTCGCATGGGCCAACTCTTTGTTCAGCTGTGAGGGCCAGAAGATATCTGCAACAGGGTTGTTCTGGATTCTTAGCGTATGTTACAGACACTCGAGTTGAGGTCACAACAGGATTGAGTGGAGTGCCCATTGTTCGGGATTTCCCTGATGTGTTTCCCGAGGATTTTACAAGAGTTCCTCCGGAGAGGTAGGCTGAGTTTCGGATTAATATGGTACCCGGTGTAGCTCCGATAACCAAGGCGTCGTATCGCCTGGCGCCACCTGAGAGGCAGGAGTTGTCTACGCAGCTTTAGGAGTTGCTAGAAAAGGGTTTTATTCGTTCGAGTAGTTCTACGTGGGGAGCACAGATTATTTTTGTAAAAAAGAAGGATTATTCGCACAGAATGTGCGTTGATTACCGGGATTTGAATAAGATAATAGTGAAGAACCGTTACCCACTCCTGAGGATTGACAATTTTTTTGACCATCTTCAGGGCACAACTTGGTTCAGCAAGATTGATATGCAATCGGGGTACCATCAGATGAGGGTCAGGGGGATGATGTGCAGAAGACAACCTCTAGGACTTGTTAGGATTATTACGAGTTTGTGGTGATGTCATTTGGGCTCACCAATGCACCAGCAGCGTTCATGGATCTCATGAACCGGGTCCGCAGGTTGATGCTCGATCATTCCATGATTGTATTCATCGATGATATTCTGGTTTGCTCCAAGACCAAGGAGCAACATGATGAGTATTTGCGAGAGGTACTACCCTGAGGAGGGAGAGGCTTTACACCAAGCTCTCCAAGTCTGAGTTCTAGTTGCGCGAGGAACAATTTTTAGGGCACATCATCAACCACAAGGGTATATTGGTCGACCCGGCCAAGATCGAGGTCATGATATGATGGGAGGTTCCGAGGACCGCATCTGAGGTTCGGAGTTTCTTAGGTCTCGTAGGGTACTACCAGAGATTTATCAAGGATTTCTCCAAGATCGTAGTGCCTTTGACTCGTTTGACAAAGAAGAATCTGCCTTTTTGGTGGGGGTCTGATCAGCAGTTGGCTTTTGAGAATCTGAGGCAGAGATTATGTAAGGCCTCGATTCTCGCACCCCCTTAAGGTTTGGATGATTTTGTGGTTTATTGTGACGCTACTATTTCGGGTTTAGGGGCGGTTCTTATGCAGACGGGTCACGTGATTGTTTACGCTTAGAGGCAGCTTAAGCCCCGTGAGGCGAACTATCCTACCCATGATTTGTAGTTGGGGGATGTGGTTTTTTCCCTCAAGATCTGGAGGCACTATTTATATAGGGTCCGGTGTACTATCTATACCGACCACAAGAGTTTGAGGTATTTGATGGAACAGACGAATCTGAATATGCGACAATAGAGATGGTTGGATGTGGTAAAGGATTATGATTGTGAGATCCAGTACCACCCTGAGAAGGTGAATGTAGTGGCCGATGCTTTGAGCCGCAAGCCAGCGAGTTCTTTTATCGGAGATATTTACTCGAGGATGGTTGTGACATCGCCTTTGTTGGATTTGATCAAGGAAACTCAGGAAGGGGGTTTGAAAAAGGATGATTTGAAGGCCGAGCGGATCAGGGGACAAATTTCCTTGTTTTTCAGGGACAGCCGAGGGTTGTTGACTTAGTGTGGTAGAGTTTGGTTTAGAGCATCAGGTGGGGTGAGACACACGGTTCTAGCAGAGGCACATAAATCAACATTTTCTATCCATCCAGGGGCCATAAAAATGTATAGGGATCTGAGGTTGAGTTATTGGTGGCCTTGTATGAAGAAGGAGATATCTTGGTTTGTTGAGCGATGCTTGACTTGCAAGAAAGTCAAGGCCGAGCATCAGAGACCCCACGACAAGATGCAACCTTTACACATTCCTATGTGGAAGTGGGAGGCGATTACCACGGATTTCATCAGAAAATTTCAAAGCATGGCACGTGGTGTTGATTCTATATGGGTCATAGTGGACAGACTGAAAAAGAGTGCACATTTCGTACTGATTTATGAGAGCATATCCGCAGAGATCGTAGCTGACATTTATGTCCGGGAGGTGCTAGTTTCGGATCGGGATGTTCGTTTCCCCTCCAGGTGTTGGAGGAAGTTTCATGAGGAGTTGGGTACTCAGTTGCATTTTAGTATAACATACCACCCTCAGACCGATGACCAGAGCGAGCGGACGATTCAGACGCTCAAGGATATGCTATGGGCTTGTGTGTTGGATTTATCCAGGATTTCTCCAAGATCGTAGTGCCTTTGACTCGTTTGACAAAGAAGAATCTGCCTTTTTGGTGGGGGCCTGATCAACAGTTGGCTTTTGAGAATCTGAGGCCGAGATTCTGTAAGGCCTCAATTCTCGCACACTCTTAAGGTTTGGATGATTTTGTGGTTTTTTGTGACGCCTCTATTTCGGGTTACGGGCGGTTCTTATGTAGAGGGGTCACATGATTGTTTACGCTTAGAGGTAGCTTAAGCCCCGTGAGGCGAACTATCCTACCCATGATTTGTAGTTGGAGGATGTGGTTTTTGCCCTCAAGATCTGGAGGCACTATTTATATAGGGTCCGGTGTACTATCTACACCGACCATAAGAGTTTGAGGTATTTGATGGAATAGACGAATCTAAATATGCGACAATGGAGATGGTTGGATGTGGTAAAGGATTTTGATTGTGAGATCCAGTACCACCCTGAGAAGGTCAATGTAGTGGCCGATGCTTTGAGCCGCAAGCCAGCGAGTTCTTTTATCGGAGATATTTGCTCGAGGATGGTTATGACATCGCCTTTGTTGGATTTGATCAAGACAACTTGGGAAGGGGGTTTGAAAAGGAGGATTTGAAGGTTGAGCGGATCAGGGGACAAATTCCCTTGTTTTTCAGGGACAGTCGAGGGTTGTTGACTCAGTGCGGTAGAGTTTGGGTTAGAGCATCAGGTGGGGTGAGACACACGGTTCTAGCGGAGGCGCATAAATCAACATTTTCTATCCATCCAGGGGCCTTGAAGATCTATAGAGATCTGAGGTTGAGTTATTGGTGGCCTTGTATAAAGAGGGCGATATCTTGGTTTGTTAAGCGATGCTTGACTTGCAGGAAAGTCAAGGCCGAGCATCAGACATCTAACGACAAGATGCAGCCTTTACACATTCCTATGTGAAAGTGGGAGGTGATTACCATGGATTTCATCAGAAAATTTCAAAGGATGGCACGTGGTGTTGATTCTATATGGGTCTTAGTGGACAGACTGACAAAGAGTGCACATTTCGTACTGATTTCTGAGAGCATATCCGCAGAGATCGTAGCTGACATTTATGTCCGGGAGGTGCTAGTTTCGGATCGGGATGTTTGTTTCCCCTCCAGGTGTTGGAGGAAGTTTCATGAGGAGTTGGGTACTCAGTTGCATTTTATTATAACATACCACCCTCATACCGATGGCCATAGCAAGCGGACGATTCAGACGCTCAAGGATATGCTCTGGGCTTGTGTGTTGGATTTTTGAGGAAGTTGGGATACTTACATTGGACTAGATGAGTTCTTTTACAACAACAATTATCATGCCAGTCTTGAACGACCACCATTTGAGATGTTGTATGGAAGAAGGTGCAGGACCCCGGTTTGTTGGGGGGAGGTCGGGCATCGACTCATGGGAAGTAAAGAGGTAGTACTCAAGACTATTGAGTTGATTCAGTAGGTGCGAGACAAGTTGCGAGTCGCGCAAATCCGGCAGAATAGTTATGCCAATCGGTGGCGTTCAGACCTCGAGTTTCAAGTAGGAGAGTTGGTGCTTCTGAAGCTGTCACCTTGGATATGTGTCATCCGACTTCGGAAGTGGGGCAAGCAGGGCTGATATTGTCATATATATATATATATATATATATATATATATATATATATATATATATATATATATATATAGGAAATATTTCAATACATTTTAAGTAATATTTTGGTTAATTGCAAAGATATTTGATACTTATTGAATTAAATTACATTTTGCAGCCAAATATTACTTTCTTTAAGAATAAGGACCAGAAGTGACAAATATTGGAGCTTGGAAGGATTGGAGCTAAAACAGCAGCCTAAAGGTGTTTAAAATAAGAAGATTCTAGCAAAAGGCCAAGCTCACGACGTAAGCCTAACAATCTGCCGACGTGAGGAGCGAGATTCTAGAAGATAACTACGCAGAAGACAAGTTCCTTTCCAAACAAGGATTCTACTGAACTCACGATGTGAGACCGTAATTCTCACGACGTGAGCTACAATTTTATGAAAACTAAAAATAGCCTTTGCACATTCGATTTGAGGAGGTTGGATTTGAAATATTGTGCAGAGATAGTCGATTTTAGAGACCAGAAACTTGCGAAATTTAACTATTTGAAGGAGAGATCATTTGAGATTGAAGATTTGAATACTACACATCACATTCGGTTTGCATTGATTAAATCACGTTGAATACCTCTGATTTTGTGTGCTTATTTTCTGTCCTGAGTAGCTAAATATTAGGCTTTCGTTTAGTGTAGATGAACCTTAATACTATGTGCTAGTTTTCTATATTTGGGTTTTATCATTACCTAGCATGTAAAAGTTTGCATCTTTGTTGCTTTGATTCAAATTATGTGTAGTTTAGTGAACATTAAATTACATGAACTTTTTTACCTAGTAGTTGATGACAATTAAATTGCTAGAGCTAAGATTAACCGTATCTTAGATTAAGTGATAAAGGTAACAACCTTAGATGTGTTGAATAACTTAATTTGATCATAACTGTGTTTGATTAATTGTCTTGACCATAGATAATTATCTAGATATATCTTCCATAGCCAAGTTATCATTAATAATCAATTATGTGTTTACTTGTGTATGACCATTACATAGTAGTACATGAATTAATAAAAATATTAGTAAATCAGACCAAGACTGGTAATGACATCTAAATTGGTAACCAATTGAATAAAACCATACTTAGAAACTACACATAGGAAAATGGGGGATTCGAAGCTAAACGGAAGTGTTTTGTAAATATTGTTTACAGTCATTTTTGGTTGAGTGTTTGTTTAAAGTTTATCTGAACTTGCAAAATCAGATAAAACCCCACTTTTAGTTGTTTTTCTTAGTTTAGCTTTTAGTAATTATTTTATTAATTAAATTCTATTCCATGTGATCGACACTCGACTTACCCAAGCTACTATATAATCTAACTAGGTACACTTCCTATAAGTGCATAATTTTGCTAAGTACTTAGATTATAAAAATTTAAAGCTAGATAGGTATATAAAATGCACATCAAGTTTTTAGCGCCGTTGTTGAGGAACGACTATTTCAGTTATTAGTTTAATTGCTTTACGTTAATAGATCCTTTTTGTGGGGGTAAAAAACACAAAAAGTTAATTTTATGCACAAAGTAAATTTTCTGCAAAAAGTAAATTTTCCTGAAATACTAAACTCAGGACATGAGCTCTCAACACTCACGATGTGAGCTATGATATCTCAGAATTTATTTTATTTTTACGTTCTGTTTTATTCTCCTTGATTTACCTGGAGGTGGCAATAATTACCATGACTTGGTAATCAACTACAAGGTTTTTATTATTTAGTTTTAGTTCGTTTTTATGCTTTGGTTTTTGTTTTGCTTCAGTAGTATATCACCCATGGATCAAAGACAACAGTGACACCACCATTTAAAGATCCAGAGTCATCATTTCATAAAAAGAAGGATAAGTACGTAGGAGGATCAAGCAACAAAACGAAAAACGAAAGCAAGTTCGAAATTTTTGAGAAAACTCCTAACAAAAAAGGAAGCTAGTTACAAGCCCGAAACAGAATCATACAAAAGTAGCGAACCCGAAAACGATCCCAATAACAATATGGCGGACATTGCTGACTTGATGATGGAGGCATACAAGAAGAGAATTCGTGAGGACACCGGTTCGGGCCTTGTGCAACCCAAAATTCCCGCTCCTGCTTCGAGCTCAAGGGACACATCCTTTCCATGCTAAAAAATATTCCATTCTACGGAAAAGATCATGAAGATGCACACAAACACCTCGAGAAAGTCAATCACATCGTCGATTACTTTAATATTCTAAACATTCCCCGAGAAACGGTGTTGTTGAGAATGCTTCTAGTCACCTTCAAAGGAGCAGCTAAAGATTGTTTGAAGGCACTCCCACCTGGTGTAATTACAATATGGGCATAAATGCGTGAAGAATTCGTCCAACAATTTTGCCAACCATCAATGGTTTTTAAGCTTAAGAAAACTATAGCCAATTTTGAGGAACAAGCGGGGAGTCATTGTATGACGCATGGGAAAGATATAAGGGATTGCTAAGAAATTGTCGGCAAAATGATCTTAATGAGCAATAAGAAGTATCTATGTTTTATGATGAGGTAAATGTGATGTGACAACCTGAAACTTCTATCTTGTACTTTCAGTCAATTCAATCAAAGACAAACTAGTTTCTGCTATCTTTTGGCATTGTATAGAGTCTGTTTGAGTGTTCTAAGCCTAGTATATTCAAGAATCGGGTATTAGGAAGTATCTACTTGAGTCCATTGTGCCTGAATCAAACTCTTAACTCATTAAGCGGAGTTTACGGCCAACACATGGTTGGGCCGTAAACTCATGTCAAGGCCGTAAACCCATGCCATAAGCATGAGTTTACATCACTTTTCTCCATTTCTTCCATTTCTAGTCAAGAACACCCAAGATTCTCTCTCAACTATCATAAAATCTTCACTTTGATCTTCCAAAAATGTAAGAATTATTTCACTTGAATTGTTGTTACACCTCCTTATCTAGTGATTATACATGATTTCATCCATGAAATCATTCCATTTTGCTAGATTTTCAAGTGTTTTTCATTTCCCCAAGAACACCAAGAACACACACTAGTGTTTTTGGACTTTAATCACCCTATCAAGTTTCTATATTGTAAGTACTCTCTCCTAAGCTTGCTATAAACATGAAATACTTGAAGAACACTTAGGAATCATCCAATTGACAAGAACAAAGGGAGTTTACGGCCAAGACAATCTCCCTTGGCCGTAAACCCATGTATTGAAGCATATGTTGACTTTAAACACTCCTAAAGGCTTCTAGACCCTTGAGTACCTTCCTTTGTGTAACACTTACTGATTATACTACTTGAAAACATAAACAAATCAAGATAAAAAGGTGTTTACGGCCAAGGTAATCTTCTTGGGCCGTAAACTCTAAATAAGGATGCAAATGAACCCTAAACCTCTTACTAAGCCTTGGAACTAAGTCTAGAACACCTCAAGGAAGAACCTAGGACTTTAAAACACAAAATGGTACAAGATACTATGAGTTTACGGCCGTAAACTCATAGGGCCGTAAACCATAGACCGTAAACTCATATAAGACTTACCATGTTGGCCGTAAACTCATTAGAATGGCCATACACTCTTAGTATGCAATCATATGTGATTGTAGTACTTAAAACCTAGAGTTTCCTAGTCTAATAGGGTGTTACCTTTCATGATTAGTTGTTTATTCACTAATTATAAACATATATGTGTCATTATATGTTCAATAGGGTCAGTGTGTGCTCAAGTCTTCACTTGACACTTAGCATCCTACACCAATCTTACATTTGAGTAACCTACAACAGGTGAGTTCATACCCCCGTATTTTCATGATTTTTACTGTTTTAAGGGGGGGGGGGGGAATACAAGTCTAACTCAAATATTTTGTGTTATAACAAATGATTTCAAATGGATTACAGTTATAAAAACAAATGGTTTCAAATATCTTGTCAAATCAAGTGGTTTTAAGTGGTTATTTCAAAAAGACATCAAGTTACCAAAATGGATTTCCAAAAATGAAACTTCTTTTAAATGTTTTATAAACTTATATTTTTCCCCAAAAATCATACTAGTATACATATATTTATATAAATAAGGTTGAAAAGACTTAGGACTGACAACCCACTTTGATTCCTTTTCCTTGTTTGGATGTGGGATCACAAGTATCAGTTGTTTGTCCAAGTGTCATTTAAATTTTAGTTATATATATTTGTATATGTATACAAGTATAAAAGTTTATTCAATAAGATTCAATTACCCTTTGTAACATGTTGAGCAAAGGATCCCATACATGAATACTCGTTAACAAATCAGAAAGTACATATAAATTATAATAGGTATAATTTATGATACCCATAACATTAATTCACGACACTAGTATACTAGAGTACATGGTTTTACAAAAACAAAGGTTCAATTCAAAACTATTCAATTATATACATTCATTCAAATACATGTTAAGAGTACTAAATTCAAGATTATAGTATCAATCATTTACTTCAGAATGATTGGGTTTTCATAATTAATATACATGTAACGTTTATATGCTTTTATGAGACGAGTAGTACAGTTTGTTTAATAAATTTTAAACAATATAGTAAATTCCTTATATTATAACCAGAGTCTCCAGCAGGGGATCGAAACAATGGGTGTCTAGATCTATATTGGGATTAACAACCCCGCACTCGGACTACTAGCTACAGTCAGGCATACACGCCTGTAAGTGACAATTGTTATCATCAACTTTCAACGCATTCATAGCGTTGGATCAGGCCATCTAGTTAGTATGGTTATAATAACTCATTTAAAAGATATTAACAATACGTTAATGTATAATTACTAAACTTAAGTACGTTATCAAAGTACCAGTTTACAATATTCAGTATACAAGATTCAGTTTACGAGATACAGTTAACAAGATACAAGTTTACATTAAGATTACAAATACAAAACATTGGTTTACCAATAAAACAGTTTTATACATATACAACTACTTTTCATATACAACAGAAAATATAGGGTTTTCTGGAAACAATTTACATATTCAAGAAACAGAAAACACTCTTACAAAACATAAATACTTATGCACTCACTCAACTTTATGTTGATACTTTCTTTTCAAATTACTTGTATTCTCAGGGAACCCGTAGACAGGTACACCCGAGCTTTTGAAGATGGAGCAGTTTATGTTTTGTCTTTATCTTTTGTACAACTTTTTGGTTTCAGTATACAAGTATACTTTTAACAATTTAATTATTTTTACAAAAAGTGTACTAACACTCATACCTACAAGTACAGTATCACAATCATAAGAACTTAAAAGTATTTGAATGTTGAACATTACAGTCAAACCTGGACAGTTATGTAATCATACTTGGGATTAATGTAGCCTGAACAACTATATTGATTTGAAATATGACCAACATGTGTTTGGGAGTGATAGTGGTGTTGTGACATGTCTAAAACTTACCATACATACTCAGAAGAACTTAAGATCAGAACATAAAGATTAAAATACTATAGAGGTATTTTAGGCACTATATACTAATAACAAACATGTGAAAACAATAGAACAAATTAAAGGTAGAACTATATATATTAAGGGTATATTACAATTATACATAATTAAAATTATATACACTTAGAATATGTGATTTAGCTTCATTTCCTGTTCCTTGTTTGGTTGTGGATTTAGAGTCGGGTCATTTAATCGAAGGTCGAATATAACCAAGTTATATATAATTAATATGCACTTTATAGTTATAGTAATATCTAGAACAAGTTGTACTTAGTATATTATTTGTTAATTGTAGGTCTTTCTTGTAGAAACTTATCTTTACTAACTATACTCTATATCTCTTATCCCTATTCTCGCTTAGGCAAAAATGGTTGAGATATGGTTTCATCCAAATGATACCCGTCGCCATTAGGAAATACTCTCCTCATTCTTTTGGTTATAGTTAAGTCTATGGATAGGTTTTAGCATGATTTTTCAGGGTTTTTCAGTAAGACCACGAAAATTCTATTTTCGATAAGGTCTTTATGATGTCGATATTTTCTCAAAATTTGGTGTATTGAAGATCTGTCTAGGGTCAAATTTTCCAGACTTATGTATTCAATATGCCAATTTAATCAACATGCATCTTCGTACTCTTGAAAAATAACCATTCAATTTCATATTATTCAGTTACAAGTTGTACTTGTCATAGACTTCTATTTCCAATTCATTCCAAGATTCATGTCGAACTATCTGTTTTAGTTCAGAGATATCAGAATTTATATTCACTTTTGATATCTTATCATCATTGTATCTTTTAACTTTCATAGAAAAAGATGCCTCCTCGTAGGAATCCAAGACGTCAAAATACTGATGAACCACCGGTGCCACCTCCACCACCACCTCCTTAGTTCGACCCCGCTATGTTCCAAGCGGCGGTCACGGCAGCTGTAGCTGCTGCTATGGCTCAGATTAATCCTTCTGGTGCTAGTGGGTCTGGAGCTGGTACAAATACTGCTAACCAAGGCAAAGGTCATGGGCATTCGCGAGAGTGCACTTATTAGGAGTTTTCCAATGCCAAACCCATGACCTTTAATGGAACTGGTGGCGTTATGGCATTAAGGCAGTGGATAGAGAAGACAGAAGCAATTTTCGAAATTTGCTCCTGCCCTGAGAACAGTAAAGTCAAGTTCGCTGCTTTGACGTGGTGGAATAGTCACGTTAATTCACTTACTCTAGTAGTGGCTAATTCAATCAGCTGGGAGAACTTCAAGGGTATGCTTATGCGGGAGTATTGTCCGCGAGGCGAAGTACAAAAACTTCAGCAGGAACTCTGGGGTCTTTCAATGGTTGGTTCTGATATATCAACCTATACTAGTAGATTTTGTGATCTGGCAATTCTGTGCCCGAAGATGGTTGCTCTAGAGAGCAAGAAGATTGAGAGATATATTTGGGGACTGTCGCCCCAAATTCAGTCAAGTGTATTAGCTTCAAGGCATGTTACTTTTGACAGTGCTAAAGAGCTGGCACAATCTCTTATTGATCACGGAACCCATCAACACTCGGCGGTTGCTACATCAGAACACCCAAAGGGAAACAACAACGACAACAATAACAACAACAACAACAAGAAGGGTCGGAAAAAGAGGAAGGGCAAGTTTTCACAGGATTCCTCAAAGAAACAACAACTGGCTGCAGTCAACGTTGCGACTGTACCTAGTGTTGTTCCTGTTAATCCAGCACCAGCTAAGCCATATGCTGGTAATCTTCCGAAGTGCAACAAGTACAATTTTCACCATAATGGAAATTGCAGAGAGATGCAGTGTCGTAACTGCAACAGGAAAGGGCATACTGCCCGATTCTGTAGAGGACCACCCCAACCACTTAACCAAGTACCTGCGGCTGGAGTTGGTCAAGCATGCTACAATTGTGGTGAAGTAGGACATTTCAAGAAAGACTGTCCTAAACCTGGAAATGCTGGTGGAGTCGGGAGAATATTAGCCTTGGGCAAGGAAGAAGCTATGACAAATCCCGCAGTAGTTACGGGTACGTTCCTTCTCAACAACACTTATGCATGCATTCTATTTGATTGTGGTGCTGAGAAGAGCTTTGTGAGCCATAATTTCAAACACTTGCTAAATCAAAACTCCCAACCATTAAAAGAAACATTCACAATCGAAATGGCTAACGGGAAATCCGAATCCACCAACGAAATATACATAGGATGTACTCTTACTCTGAATAACTTTTCGTTCCCAATTGACCTTATGCCGGTCTCTATCAAGAGTTTCGACGTAATAATAGGTATGGATTGGTTGTGTCTTAACCGTGCTGACATCCTATGTTATGAAAAAGCCATTCGTCTGAACTTGCTAACTAATGAAACTATTGTTATTTATGGTGACAAACCCCGAACGAACCTCCATATCATTTCTTGCATTAAGTCACAGAAGTACCTTCGCAAAGAGTACTGTGCTTTCTTAGCTCATGTTGTAGACAAAAAACAAAGAAGTGAAAGATATCGCGAAAATTCCAGAAGTCTGTAACTTTCTCGACGTTTTTCCCGATGATCTCCCAGGAGTACCTCCCGAAAGACAAGTCGAATTCTGAATTGACTTAATTCCAAGGGCTACCCCAATCGCCAAATCTCCCTACCGTCTTGCACCTTCAGAATTGCAGGAATTATCCAGCCAGCTTAACGAACTTCTTAGTAAAGGTTTCATAAGACCAAGCTTCTCACCCTGGGGAGCACCAGTTTTATTCGTAAAGAAGAAGGATGGATCATTCCATATGTGTATAGACTACCGCGGACTGAATAAACTTACCATTAAGAATCGATACCCTCTGCCTCGCATCAACGATCTGTTCGACCAACTTCAAGGTGCGAGCTACTTCTCAAAAATAGACTTAAGATCCGGGTATCACCAGTTACGAATTTTGGAGGATGACATTCCCAAAACGGCGTTCAGAACTCGTTATGGTCATTATGAGTTCGTAGTGATGCCATTCGGATTAACGAATGCACCAGCTGTGTTCATGGATCTAATGAACAGAGTGTGTCGTCTATTCTTGGACAAATTCGTTATAGTCTTCATTGATAACATTCTTATTTATTCAAGAAGTGCAGAGGAACATGGCCAACATCTTCGTCAAGTTTTGCAAATTCTTAGAACAGAGAAAATCTATGCGAAGTTTTCAAAATGTGAATTTTGGATTAGAAAGGTTGAATTTCTAGGTCACGTGGTCAGTTCTTAAGGAATACACATAGATCCTTCCAAAATTAAGGCTATTGAAAACTAGTCAGCACCCAAAACACCTACAGAAATCCGTCAATTCTTAGGTCTTGCTGGCTATTATCGTAGATTCATCCAAAATTTCTCTAGAATAGCTAAACCTCTTACCACCTTGACGCAAAAGGGAGTAACATTTAGCTGGGGAGAAAGACAAGAAACAGCTTTTCAAACGCTGAAGCGAGCTTTGTGTAGTGCACCAATCCTATCTCTTCCTGAACGGACATAGGATTTTGTAGTATACTGTGATACTTCAAATCAAGGGCTTGGATGTGTTCTTATGCAAAGAGGAAAGGTGATATCTTATACCTCAAGACAGCTAAAGTCACATGAAGTCAATTATTCAACACATGACCTTGAACTAGGAGCAGTAGTATTTGCTCTGACGATCTGGAGACATTATTTATATGGCACGAAATGCACAGTATTCACAGACCATAAAAGTCTGCAGCACATCTTCAATCAGAAAGAATTGAACATGAGACAGCGACGATGGGTGGAGCTACTGAACGACTACGCTTGTCAGATTCTTTATCACCCTGTTAAAGCTAACGTTGTAGCTGACGCCCTTAGCAGAAAAGAATACTCGAGACGCCGAGTAAAGTCGTTGACTATGACAATCCATTCACATCTGTCCACACAGATCAGAGAGGCTCAACTCGAGGCCTTAAAACTTTGACAGGAATGTATAAAAATTTCAAAGTCAGGGATGATGGAGTTTATTGTTTCATGAACCAGATCTGGACACCTAAGTTTGATGGTTACAGAGGTGTAGTCATGAATGAAGCCCATAAAACCAAATACTCCATTCATCCAGGTTCAGATAAGATGTACTTGGACCTCAAGAAACTATACTGGTGGCCAAACATGAAGGCCGGAATTGCTACCTTTGTGAGAAAGTACCTTACTTGTGCCAAGGTGAAGGTAGAATATCATAAACCTTCAGGTTTATTGCAACAATCTGAAATACCAAAATGGAAGTGGGAGCGGATTACAATGGACTTCATAACCAAGTTACCCAAGACATCGAGTGGTTATGATAATATTTGGGTAATCGTCGACAGATTAACCAAGTCCGCGCACTTCTTACCGATTAGAGAAACTGATAAGATGGAGAAACTAAGAAGAACTTACCTCAAAAAAATCGTTAGACTGCATGGTGTTCCAATATCTATTATTTCCGACCGATATAGTAGATTCACTTCTCGTTTCTGGCAGTCTTTACAAAAATCTTTGGGAACTAGGCTGGACATGAGTATAGCCTACCATCCTCAGACTGACAGACAAAGTGAGAGGACAATTCAAACTTTAGAAGATATGTTACGAGCTTGCGTGATAGACTTTCGTAATGCATTGGATACTCATTTACCCGTTGTCGAATTCTCGTACAATAATAGTTATCACACTAGCATAAAGGCTGCTCCTTTCGAAGCTCTCTATGGCCGTAAGTACAGATCCCCTCTGTGCTGGGCTGAAGTAGGCGATACGCAGTTAGCTAGAAGTCAAGTTCCTGACGGTGCCCTCACTGGTCCGGAAATCATTCGCGAAACCACGGAGAAAATCATACAAATCCGGGAGCGACTTAAAGCTTCCAGAGATAGACAGAAAAGCTACGCCGACAAAAGAAGAAAACCTTTGGAGTTTCAGGTTGGTGACCGCGTCATGTTGAAGGTCTCACCCTGGAAGGGCATGATACGCTTTGGAAAGCGTGACAAGTTGAATCCAAGGTATATAGGACCATTCGAGATTCTTGCTAGAATTGGTCCCGTAGCTTACAAACTCCGACTACCTCAAGAACTAAGTAACATACATCCTGTTTTCCACGTCTCAAACTTGAAAAGGTGTTTGTCCGACGAGACTGTTATTATCCCACTCGACGAGATCGAGATCGACGAGAGCCTCAACTTCGTGGAAGAACTTGTAGAAATCATGGACCGAGAGGTCAAGCAAACAAAACAAAGCCGTATCCCGATAGTGAGGTTCACTGGAATGCCAAAAGAGGACCTGGATTCACTTGGGAATGCGAGGAGCAAATGAAACTGAAATATCCTCATCTTTTCGTTTAGTTATTAGTAACTACTTAATTGCTTAAACTCTAATTTCGGGACGAAATTCTCTCTAACGGGGGGATAATGTGACAACCTGAAATTTCTATCTTGTACTTTCAGTCAATTCAATCAAAGACAAACTAGTTTCTGCTATCTTTTGGCATTGTATAGAGTCTGTTTGAGTGTTCTAAGCCTAGTATATTCAAGAATCGGGTATTAGGAAGTATCTACTTGAGTCCATTGTGCCTTAATCAAACTCTTAACTCATTAAGAGGAGTTTACGGCCAACACATGGTCGGGCCGTAAACTCATGTCAAGGCCGTAAACCCATGCCATAAGCATGAGTTTACATCACGTTTCTCCATTTCTTCCATTTCTAGTCAAGAACACCCAAGATTCTCTCTCAACTATCATAAAATCTTCACTTTGATCTTCCAAAAATGTAAGAATTCTTTCACTGGAATTGTTGTTACACCTCCTTATCTAGTGATTATACATGATTTCATCCACGAAATCATTCCATTTTGCTAGATTTTCAAGTGTTCTTCATTTCACCAAGAACATCAAGAACACACACTAGTGTTTTTGGACTTTAATCACCCTATCAAGCTTCTATGTTGTAAGTACTCTCTCCTAAGCTTGCTATAAACACTCAATACTTGAAGAACACTTAGGAATCATCCAATTGACAAGAACAAAGGGAGTTTACGGCCAAGGCAATCTCCCTTGGCCGTAAACCCATGTATTGAAGCATATGTTGACTTTAAACACTCCTAAAGGCTTCTAAACCCTTGAGTACCTTCCTTTGTGTAACACTTACTGATTATACTACTTGAAAACATAAAGAAATCAAGATCAAAAGGTGTTTATGGCCAAGGTAATCTTCTTGGGCCGTAAACTCTAGATAAGGATGCAAATGAACCCTAAACCTATTACTAAGCCTTGGAACTAAGTCTAGAACACCTCAAGGAAGTACCTAGGACTTTAAAACACAAAATGGTACAACGTACTATGAGTTTACGGCCGTAAACTCATAGGGCCGTAAACCCTAGGCCGTAAACTCATATAAGACTTACCATGTTGGCCGTAAACTCATTAGAATGGCCATGCACCCTTACTATGCAATCATATGTGATTGGAGTACTTAAAACCTAGAGTTTCCTAGTCTAATAGGGTGTTACCTTTCATGATTAGTTGTTTATTCACTAATTATAAACATATATGTGTCATTATATGTTCAATAGGGTCAGTGTGTGCTCAAGTCTTCACTTGACACTTAGCATCCTACACCAATCTTACATTTGGGTAACTTACAAAAAGGTGAGTTCATATCCCCGTATTTTCATGATTTTTACTGTTTTAAGGGGGGGGGGGGGAAATACAAGTCTAACACAAAGATTTTGTGTTATAACAAATGATTTCAAATGGATTACAATTATAAAAACAAATGGTTTCAAATATCTTGTCAAATCAAGTGGTTTTAAGTGGTTATTTCAAAAAGACATCAAGTTACCAAAATGGATTTCCAAAAATGAAACTTCTTTTAAATGTTTTATAAACTTATATTTTTCCCCAAAAATCATACTAGTATACATATATTTATATAAATAAGGTTTAAAAGACTTAGGACTGACAACCCACTTTGATTCATTTTCCTTGTTTGGATGTGGGATCACAAGTATTAGTTGTTTGTCCATGTGTCATTTAAATTTTAGTTATATATATTTGTATATGTATACAAGTATAAAAGTTTATTCAATCAGATTCAATTACCCTTTGTAACATGTTGAGCAAAGGATCCCATACATGAATACTCGTTAACAAATCAGAAAGTACATATAAATTATAATAGGTATAATTTATTATACCCAAAACATTAATTCACGACACTAGTATACTAGAGTACATGGTTTTACAAAAACAAAGGTTTAATTCAAAACTATTCAGTTATATACATTCATTCAAATACATGTTAAGAGTACTAAATTCAAAATTATACTATCAATGATTTACTTCAGAATGATTGGGTTTTCATAATTAATATACATGTAACCAGAGTCTCCAACAGGGGATCGAAACGATGGGTGTATAGATCTATATTGGGATTAAAAACCCTGCACTCGGACTGCTAGCTATAGTCAGGCATACATGCCTGTGAGTGACAATTGTTATCATCAACTTTCAACGCATTCATAGCGTTGGATCAGGCAATCTAGTTAGTATGGTTATAATAACTCATTTAAAAGATATTAACAATACGTTAATGTATAATTACTAAACTTAAGTACGTTTTCAAAGTACCAGTTTACAATATTCAGTATACAAGATTCAGTTTACGAGATACAGTTAACAAGATACAAGTTTACATAAAGATTACAAATACGAAACATTGGTTTACCAATAGAACAATTTTATACATATACAACTACTTTTCATATACAACAGAAAATATAGGGTTTTCTGGAAACAATTTACATATTCAAGAAACAGAAAACACTCTTACAAAACATAAATACTTATGCACTCACTCAACTTTATGTTGATACTCTCTTTTCAAATTACTAGTATTCTCAGGGAACCCGTAGACAGGTACACCCGAGCTTTTAAAGATGGAGCAGTTTATGTTTTGTCTTTATCTTTTGTACAACTTTTTGGTTTTAGTATACAATTTGTGTTGGGTCAAAAATATGGTTTATACTTTACTTTTCTAGGAAAATGTATTTTTGTGTCTTGGACCGTAAACAGCTTGGTGTTTACGGTCGTATACGTGTTTACGGTTGTGTTTACGGCCATAAACAGGTTTACGGCCGTAAACCCATTTATGGCCCATGTTCACCAAGCCCATGTTTCTTATGTATAAATATAGGTGTAAGGGGTGAGGAGTAGATTGATGAACACTAGAGGAGCTTAAGTGTGTGCATTTGAAGGTGTTCTAGAGAGAGAAAGAGAGAGAAAAAGAGAGTGTGTGTAAGTGTGTGTGAATCTTGTATCCGGATCTTCATTCATATCAATACATACAAGATTCATCATCTTCTTCTTCTCCTTTTCTTCTATTTGATCTGACATCATCCAATTGATTGGGATTCCACACCATCAATTGGATCTGATCGATACACAAGCATATTTGGGGACTTACAATTGGTATCAGAGCTTGGATTGTATCAATCAATTTTGTCAGATCTGGAGCTTATTTGATCTTATTTTTGAAGGATTTCTGCGTTTTTGGATAGATCTCTGAAAATTAGGGGAGGTTTGTTCTTTGCATTTCTTGATAAAAACGAGTTTTTGATCGAGTTTTGGAGCAAAAATGGTGAAAAACGTCGTTTTTTTCGCAATGTGATTGAAGGTGTGCGGCCAGTTGAAGGTGTACGGCCGCGGAGTGTGCAGTCCTCGGTGTGCGGCTAGGAGTGTGCGGCTTCGTGTGCGACTAGCAGCCTCGTCCTCGGTCTCGCATCTGATTCAGCAAGCTTCGCAGCAGTTTTCGCACTCAGCAACCTCGCACAACAGCTTCCATTAAAAAAAAATCGGATTTTTGGAGGTGCAGGGGATCGAACCCGGGTCTACTCCCAAATCACCAAGCGCCTTAACCAACTCCTCTAGCTTGCTGGATGATAAACTCCTTCGCTTCTTAATTCAAATATCGTATCTGCGCACCAAATTTCGCCAATTTGACATTTTTAGCCCAAAATCAATTTTCTTTTAATTTTAAATTACATTTTCAACCAAAAATTTTAGTTTTTAATTTTTTACTTTTAATTTTGACTTTTGACCATAAATTTTGTCTTTCACTTTTAAAGTTTGACCTTTGACTTTAAACTTTGACTTTTTCGTTTAACTTTTAAATTTTCAAATTTAGCTTTTAGGTTTGACTTTCAAGTTTGACTTTTCAAGTTTGACTTTTCAAGTTTGACTTTTTAAATTTGACTTTTAAGGTTAACTTTTGAGGTTTGTAGTAAAAGGGTTTGACTTTTGAGTTTGATTTTGGCTTTTAGTTGTGCTTTTAATGGTTTTTAAGGCCGACGAGGGAAATAAAGACATGAAAGAAAATCGTTAGGATATGTTAAGACAAAATTTCAACATGTTCAATTATATCTCTGGAGAAACCCCGGTAGCTCAGTTGCAGCGATTTACTACACTTACTACTGAGATGAATATAGCTGGGATTTTATTGACTAGATCTGAGATAAACAAAAAGCTGCTGAATTCACTTCCGAAATCGTGGGATAAGAACGTGGTTGTCATCAAGAAGACAAAAGATCTCAATCGTCTTAGTCTTGCTGATATAATTGAAGAACTTGATGCTGTGAAGTGTGGAAAAACAATGAGTTCCGCAAACCTTCCGGTCAATGAAGTTTCTTGTTCTCAATCATGTGAAGTTTCTTGTTCTCAATCATGTGAAGCTACGATTAAACTTCTTCGTGAACATAATGATTTATTAAAAAGAGAAGTTGAGGACCTGAGATATGAAGGTTATCAACTCAGGAAAGGACAGAAACCCCTAAAGGCCCAGTTAGAAACAAAAATAAAGGACTTTAAGAGAATTCAGCAAGAATACAGTGAAAAATGTGCAAATTATGATTATATCAAAAGACTGAATGATGAATTAACTACTGAGCTTGATACATTAAAGAGACAATTTGATACTGCAAATTTTGATTTTAGAAAATTTGATGGATCAAGCGAGGTAGTTGCCAACATGATTAAAGAGACAATTTGATACCTCCTCCTTTTAATCATACATATCAGTATCAACCCTTGTCTAAAGAGGAGATTGCCAACGAACCGTTCATGGTTTATGGCAAGCCATCTAGTTTTGTTTCAGGAGGATTTATTAATGTTGACAGCTCTAACCCTTCTACTTCCCCTATAGAGCAATCCTTAGATTAGTCAAAGCACGAAGTTGAAGGATCTGTTTCTGATAACAAAACTGAGTCTAAACCTGATGTTTCTGTTTCTAATGAAAACTGTATTGTTTCTGATGTTAAAAATGATGATACATCTTGTGATGCTTCTGCTTCAGATCGTGTTGAGTTGAATTTTTTTGACATATTTGATTATTTGTTTGAAAATACTGATGTTCCTGTTTCTAGTACATCTACTTCATGTGCAGGTAGAGTAGCAGAGGATGAGAACAAGGAGAACACCATTGACCCAACCAACATCTCCTTGAACTCTGAATATGTTGCTTTGAACTCAGCTGCTTCTGATCAACCTGCTGTTGAGAAATACAGGCCACCAATTCAAGTGAAACAGAGTGCCTGTTGTAATTGTGCTTGAGGGAAAAATAAGAGACAAGGCAAGGATACGCCACCAGGGGCAGGAAGAAACAACTTCACAATGAAGAAAAAGACATGTTTTCACTGTGGAACACCTGGACATATTGCCATAAATTGTCCTAATCGCGTACACGTTCCATACTATGCACAAGGGTGGCAGAACGCGCCAAGAGGGAGATACTCCAAAAGAAAACCCTCAAGGTCACGTTCAGTCAATGATGACTGGAATGCGCAAAAGAGCAAGAATCAAACTCCAAAGGACAAGAATCAAAATCCCAAAGTCAAGAAGGAAATGCCGGCCAAGAAGCCCAATCCAAGAGATGCTCCAATGAAACAAAGACCGGTTAGGTCAAAGTCATCTCAACGGCCGACATCAAGATCAAAAGCAAGTACTGAGCCACCCATCGGATCGAAAAAGAAATGGGTCAAACCCAACTACAAATGGGTTCCAAAGGCTCACTCTCCCAAATCTTCTGACGATTCTAATTTTTCTTCATCTTCTGTTTGTGATAAACATGATATGTCATGGGAGAGAGTACCGTGCAAGGATGAAAAAGGTCAACCCAGTTTCAAAATGGACTGGGTTCCAAAGACCAACTGATCCCACTCTGTGTCGGAACAGCTATGGAGGCATATAATCAGACTTCGGTTTATTGGTTGTGGCTGTTCCAGGCACATGATAAGGGACATCTCTCAACTGTCCAACATTCATAACTTTGTTTGGGGGTATGTGTCCTTTGCGGGAAAGGAAGAAAAGAAGAGATCACAAACGAGGTTAGTGCTTAATGACATGAAGAATTTTCGGATCTGTTCTGAGATTACGCCTGCTGTTCTCAGACCTTCTGGATGCAAATTCAATCGGTGACTTACGGTTTGAGTTTTCTTCTCTATACTCCTGAGTTTTTCTTAAGCTGATTCGCTTTAAAGACTAATTTTTGTTTTAGGATAGTTTAAATTTGTGCATTTACTTTCGTTTCTCTCCTATACACAAATTTAGGGGGAGAAATAAAAACAAAACAAAAATTAGAAAAGTTTAAAAAAAAAATTCCAAAAACATTAGAAAATCAGAAAATCCAAAAATATGTTAGTTATGGAATGTGCTTGCAGGTGATGTTTTGGGAAGTGATATAATCATGTGATAACAGGCAATCTGAATCTGTGTAAGGGACTGAATCTGAATTGTCTAGGCTCTGTGTTCGACGCGCTGGTAGGCACGAGAGATTAAAATGGAGTTGACTAGGCATTAATGAACTTAAGGAATCTAGAGACTTGAAAAATCTTGACTTAGATAGATCCATTTAGCCTGACAATACGACGCTCAGATAGGTTGAGCAGGGAGATATACATGATAATCCACCGGTCACATTAAATTAATCTGTATCTAGAACTGTGGTTTAACTCTTTCTCGATGTATGGACTTTGTCCTTAATTCCGGTATTGATGGGGCGACTGAGGAATTTCGATAAAGTAGGTCTGTAGGAAATTACTTTCTTGCTTTCTTTCTGTTAGTCATATGTTGCCTCATCTGCGTGATTGAAATACATCCAACCTGGACTGCAACATATGCAACTCTATTTCTACGCATCTTCTATCTATGCAATTCTTTCTATCTGTTAGCCATATACTGTCTCCTTTGCGTGACTTTCAATCCGACCTGGTACACAATATATGCACCATTCTACTTCTCAATCCCTCTAAATCTGGTTAGTCATATGTTTCACCCTTTGCGAGATTGGAAGAGATCCGACCTAGGTGTATAGCATATGCACTCTAAATCTGACTTCTCTCATAATAATTGTCTGCTCACCTAAAGTAAGGAGTACTTTGGAAGTTCCTGATTATTGGGGTATGTCAGGAAGCGGGAAACATGTTCTAGTACATTTAAAATTGAACAATCACTAGGTTGTCTGTAGATCTCGCTGCTCAATTTAGGTGGACAACAATATCTTTGGTCGTCGTCAGCTGAATGGTCCTTAAGGAATATTATCTAGGATCTTAGGATCACATTGTCTTGTCACTTATAGTATGTCCTAATTTTATCACAATCTTTCGTGTTTAAGTGGACCACAATACCAGCGATTGACCAGATATATTCATGAAGGGAGAGGTACTCATAAACGGATAAAGGCTGTCTAAAAACTTTGATCCCAAATCACTCTTAAAGTTAGATATCATTTTTATTTTTGTTAAATTTGTTCATAGTTTTCTTCTAATTTAAATATTAGGGGAGAATTAAAAATTTTAAAAAACCAAACAAAAATCAGAAAATAAAAAAAAATCCAAAAAATAGTGTTATTTCTGTTTTATTTCTTTTTCAGAAAATATGAAAAATCCAAAAATATTGTGTGCTAAAATTTTCTTTTAGTTTTGTTTTGTCTTGAATAGTGAATTCAGGTGAAGATGAAACTCATGGAGTTTGTGTCGAAGATTTCTGAGCCAAGGTTTCATCCGTGATCATCGAAGAATTCGCATTCGAAGGAGCAAGAAATGAAGATTATTCTTTCGACATTCAATCCTTCAACCCCAGAAGCAAGGTGAAGCTGAAATTGAAGATTATGTGGCGGATTGCATTGAAGCCTCCTCAATCAGTCTGCCGCTATCTTGTACCTGCTGAAGTGATCCAGAAGATTAGTTCTCTCTGATGTTCTTTCTGAAGATTCTCAAGCTGAAAGCGCTATCTTTCAAGAATCAATACGTCAAGCCTCCTCACCCAATGTACGTTCAATGCCAAATTCTGAAGAAATGCCCAACTGCTCAAGATGAAGTCAATTATTGAAGATTCATCATGTTCATCTTGAAGCTGTGAAGAATTCGAAGATTAAAGCTGATGCCAAAGCTCC
Source organism: Lactuca virosa (assembly GCF_052849685.1). NCBI lineage: Eukaryota > Viridiplantae > Streptophyta > Magnoliopsida > Asterales > Asteraceae > Lactuca > Lactuca virosa. The sequence goes on along the minus strand of NC_136427.1, from coordinate 21,263,286 downwards.
CAATGAAGACTATCAAGAAAGCCAGCTAATTTTTAGGGGGAGCTTGTTGGGTCATTTAAGAAAAGAAAAGAAAGCTATAAACCAAGGGGGAGATTGTTGGGTCAAAAATATGGTTTATACCTTACTTTTCTAGGAAAATATATTTTTGTGTCTTGGACCGTAAACAGCTTGGTGTTTACGGTCGTATACGTGTTTACGGTTGTGTTTACGGCCGTAAACAGGTTTACGGCCGTAAACCCATTTACGGCCCATGTTCACCAAGCCCATGTTTCTTATGTATAAATATAGGTGTAACTTGGACCTCTACAAACCAACCCATGAGTGTTGTAGCACCACTTTGTCCACCAACTTGGACCTCTACAAACCAACCCATGACAGTCTTGATTCATATCTACTTCCAACATATGACCGACTGTGGATGGTTTGAATAACTTAATCATTCAGGAAGAGCGACTTAGTTATTCTGGAAGTCAAAACATGCAAAGTGAAACACAAGAATAAATGAATCAAATATGGTATCAAACCCTATGAATATAAATAAACACTTTTATTTATCACCATACTGATTACTCATTATTCATTGTTTCGGTTTTATCAACTTTATACTTGAATTAAAAACACTAGTTGTCCCATGCTCCAAGCATGTACACTATGTTTTTCTTAAACAATAGCTTTGCCATACACCAAGTATGCACTCTATGTTTGTCTATGATCCTTACTTTGTGAAATAAACCAATTGAACATAATTTCAATGATTCTAATTTCACACTCCCAAATCCTTATCGGAAAATGTGAGAATTTCAAATTCCTATCATTTATCGAAATCTGTTTAGATTTTAAACCTATATGCACTGACCCTCCTGTAATGAATATGTACAAAGTCACAAAGACTTGTCAACAGTCATTATAAGGTATTCCAATGGAAATCAACTCCATGGAAACTAAGTCTCATATTCAAAGTACATTGCTTTGGACATGCTTCTTGCATTAAGTTTTCTAATCTTACACAGATAACTTCCACCTATGGAGACAACTCCATATTCTCATTTTGACTATCACTTCTAAATAAGAGATGCCTCTTTTCAGAATATGGTAATATGGTCTTTCCAAAATTAGCACTATACTTCCAACTGTCCCTGAGCAACCAATCTTTGGTAAACCTCAGATTGTCCTTGACAATTGCTTAATCATTTTAGTCATATCCAATTCTAGACCTTTTCCCTTCTTAATGCCTCTGGGCATTTGGAAAAATTTAGAAATGACAAATATTATAGCACATGCAATCGATCCTGTACCCAAAGCAAATGGTACACGATTCATGATGTCTCACATAAAGACATGATTCTAGACTAGTCTTTTGCTACAATATTTTTATTTGCCATGTTTTCAAAATTTGACTATGAAGAGGGATGCTGTAATCATAATAGAATTTTGAGAACGCAATATATAGAATTTCCTTAAGTTGAACCAATCCAACATGAAATTCATATATATATTCTTGACTAAAGATGATTAAGGTCTCAATCTAAGCCTTTAGAACTGAAATGAAGTATATCCTCTCCCTTAATTATAGCAAAACAACTTTTTCAATCCCTGGAGCCTCACGAATTGAAACTTTTGTTTTCTATAATTAACATTGCTAACTTGCAACACTAACAATAATTATCATGCTCCCACTAACATGATGATTATTAGCATAACACTTATGCTCCCACTAGCTTTGACATGTACTCAGAAATCAGCTGGACTTGTAGAAATCAATACTTTATTGACTTTCTTACCAAAGTTCAGATTTCTGATACGAGATGCTTTGATAAAACTTTATCAAAATCATACACCTTTCCTTAGATAGCATGCATGTGTGTCTAAACAATTTCAGAACTATGAAAAGGGATGCCGTAATCATAATCTCAATTGTTTAGACCTTTTGCCATCTGCTTCAAATCTACTTGGTGGAAGTGTTTCCTCACCATCATTTTCATGAATCGGAGAGAAACCTTATGACCCTTAGATTTTATGGTGTATGTGTTCTTATCCATCTGAATCGTCAAAACCATAGTCACAAGACAAGGATAATGACAAATCCAAACTCATATGGACTGAACTTATGCAATCTTAACTTCTTGCCACCTGGCAGTACAGGGCCTGCCATTGCTTCCAAGTTGTTATGCAACCAATTGAGAACTTTTAGAACTCCTATGCAAAGCTAACTTTAACTGGAATGGGCACAGAATATGTCAACACGATAGGTTATAAACCTCAAGTCGTGTGCTAGTGAAGAACCTCAGGTTTTATTCTTGATTAGTTCTTTAAATTCTTTTTAGGATCTTGAAGACTCCCACTATCCTGTTGACGTATAAGACTATCTTGCCAAATATTCAAGAGATAGTGCAGATTCTTTATCAAGACAAACACTTCACACAATTGGCCTTAGTTGGTCTTTGTTTTATCCAAAACATCACAACTTACCAATTTCAAATGTACAAGAGTAGGACACTTTTACTCTTACATTTGACAAGTGTTTTAAACCTTTCTTTAAGATATATCACTCAAGTTACAATCTTGGAGTATGACTCTAAGAATTGTTTTGGAACGAAGTATGACTCATCTTCCTGATCTAACCATTTCAACAATTCATGACTCCTCTTCTTAGTCATAAGAATGCACTAAGATGACCTTTAGAGGACTAATTGTGATATGATTTCTAAATCATTAAGATGATCACAAACATGATACTAAAGTACTCTCCCATCTTTTCAGATTTTAGAAACTTTTATCTTTCTGCCTAATTTGATTCTTCCCATTCGTTCTGCCATACATTGAGACTTTTCCAATGTTTCAGAATTATACTTAAACTTGTAAGTATAACCATATTTACTAAACTTTAGTAAATCAAATAGTCTTAACGAGCTTTGTGGTGGACATGACCAGTGCACAAGAATGTGTACTTGATCCCTTTAGTCCTTCACTTGACTCACACATCTATGTGAACAAGTAATTAGTCTTGATTTTCCAATGCTTGAAAGTTCTCATTCATCATACTATTCAACTTGCATGATTCCATGTTTCGATCCAATTGAAACTTGGGTGATGAGGAACTTTCCTGATTTGGTAAATTTAGACACTACCACAAATGAAAGAATCAAATCCATTTTCCAATATTGTTGTCAGTGGAATCATATAAGCAACAATTTTCCACAAATACCATTGTAAGGATACTTCAAATAAATAAAATTAAACAATTTTCTTTTATTTTAAAACTTTGCGTAAAAACTTATCCTTACAATCCACATGGAAAATTGTTGTTATCTATTCCTTAGCAATATATCATAACTTCTTAAGCAACTGCTCAAAATTCTGATGCGATCGAAATCCACCTTCGCGATCAGAATCAGCATATACTTCCTTTAAGATTTCTCTCTATTCTTTGATTCTTAAAACATCAACATGTGACCCAGTCACATCATGTAATGAGGATCTCAGAATAGAACTTAACAGAGTTAGATAATGGGCTCTACCTGATGTAGAGTCAAACTTATTGACTTTAACATCCTTAGGTAAATTTGGCAGCTTTGCAATCAACGCCCCTTCCTTTGGCAAAATAAACATATGGACCCTTTAGTAATGGGACTATCTCAGACTTAGCCTTTCTCTTTACCATTTGGTCAACCGGGTTGACTATGGTCAATCCCTTTCCATTGGGAAGAGAATGCTTTTTCTGGATTTCCAGTGTCACCATTGTCACTGTCCATAAAGTTTTTGGGAAGTTGATCTTCTAATCAAATTTGCTTTACTATCGTTCCAAATCATTGCTGATTCAGCAGCACTAAAATAGATATGATCATTAAGGTTCATGTCATAGTCTGTTTCATAGTAGTCCCAAAGGAACTCACTATGTGACTTAGAAAGTGATTGAACATCCAACTTTCTCAAGACTTTGACACCCAACTCTCCCGGCTTGTCAATATGTGACTTCATCTCTAAGATGTGATCACACATAGACCTTGCTTGCCATTAGGGCTTGAGTGACCTTGAACTTGTGGGTTAGGGAGAATAATTGGAGGAGGTGGAGGAAGAGAAGTATGACTTCCATGAGCCAAACTCGGGAAGTCATATTCATTAGGAAAGCTTGGTTTGGGAAGATCATTGTTGTCTAAACCAGACATCAACAATGGGAGAAATTCACGTAAAGTTAATTTAAGTCCTTAATATAACACCCAATATGATATATTAAGCCTAGGACCCAACAAACTATTTTATAACTTGGAAGAGGGATGCCGTAATCCAAGCTATAAAATATTTGAAGGTAGGTGAATGACGATTCACCAATTTCCACCAAGATAAACGAAATGTATTATTAGGTTTTAATTGGTTTTGAAACTCCTAGATTCTTTTGAGATTCATTGAACTTTTCAATGGCATGTTTCAATCTCGAGTGTGCCCTTCAGGTTTTGTGACTGGGATGCCGAGGATCACAAAACAAGGTGTGAAGTAACCATGCAAATATACTTGGTACCCTTAATATTTACCCCTCAATCGATGTGCCGGTTAACCACACACGCTCTAACGATACTATGATAAACATTAAGTTACCCTTTGCCTACCTTGTTAAGTCCAGGTTAGTGTGCCGGTTAACCACACACGCTCCACTAACAGCTTAAACAAAGTGCAAAGTGTAATTTCATGGATTAGCACCTTATTCACATTTTCCTAAGTAACTAAGATTGGGAATTTATAAAAGGTTTAGTTACTTAGTATTTATCATTAATACTTTTAATGAAGGGAGAATTATAGTCCTTGTCCTACCTGTTCGGCTAACGACCCTCTACCAGTCAAGGAAGCGGTGGGTGAGAGTGGACACCCATTAAACTGCCATTTTATAGGCAGTAACCTTATACCCCCCTTATAGACCGGCTTCGTGAATGAGGCCTACTAATGGTAAGACGACTTGCTCTTATACATATAATATATTAAACTTTTAATATTATAATAGTATAAGGGTGTATTTTAGACATTTAAAATACTTGGTGGTTTAATCTATTAATTAAACTATACTCTTAATTTAATTAAATTTAAACCATGTCATTATGGAATTATTAATTCTCTTTTAATTAAACACTTTAATTATCTATTAATAAAGTCCATAAGAGTTAATTGAATTATTCAATAAAAACATCATAATTCCAATTATTAAATTCAAAATTAAAACCATTTAATTAACTGTTTAAGTTATGAACCCAAGAGTTTTAGAATTCAATTCTTTTTTTTTATCATAAAAAAACTTTTTCCAAATTCCAAAACTTGAGGGCAAGTTTTGTAACTCTTGAAAACTTTTGGATTCCATAACTTATGGAGTTAAATACTTGTTTTATGATGAAACTTTTCATGTTCCATAACTTAAGAACAAGTTATGGTATTCTTTAAAACATTAAGACTAAGTTTTGTAACTCCATAAAAAACTTTGAATCAATTTTTTTAAAAACCTTTTCATATCCATAACTTATGGTGGTTTCAAAAAACTCTTTAGATCAAACTTTTAAAACTAATAAAATAATCATATCATTTTATCTTTTCCTAAATTTGACCTAATTCAACTCATATAGCAAATGATTCAAATTTTACAAATAATTAGTTTTTCACAAAAACAAGTAATTATCTTAAAATTTGACAAACGTCATGTTTTTTCCTTTTTTTTCCAACTTTGAAAATAAAACATTTACATCAATATAACAGAAAACAACCCATGGCTCTGATACCACTGTTGGGTTTTGAGCATTCTAACACTCCTATGGTGTACATGCAACCCTATAAACCTTGGATCTATGTTTTTCTCTATTATACATGCAAATATTAATTATTCCAAGGTTTCATCCTAACTAGCATATTATGAAGCACCTATACTACAAAGTTCTAGTTAGATGACATACCTTTTGATGTAGCTTGATGTCTTCAAGCTTTAAGAGCTTAGCCCAATAGTGTGCAAGCCTCAAGTGGAATCACAAATCACCAAAACACCTTGGAAAACCTTTAGAGAATATGGATACTTGGCTCACACTGTGAAATCGGTTATTGCCCTCTTTAGTGTATCCACACTAGCCACTAGCATAATTTCATGAACCATAAGACCCTTTACATAGTGTGGAGGATTAGGGTTAAACCCTAATACCCATGACCTTTCATTTCCTAGGATCCATGGGTTAAAGCTCCATAGACTATCCATGAAGACTTAGCCCAACCTAAATGAACTTGGCCCATTACACATATATATATATATCTAAGAGTCCATATTTAATTAGTCCTTTTGATCACTTAATTAATTATAAATTAATTCTTGATCAATACTAATTAAATAATATGATTATATATAAATATATTAGAACTTATAATATATTAATATAAATCATAAATATACTATTCTCAAAAGACTATCCATATAAATTGTGTCAGTGAAGTGCAACCCAAATGGACCATGCCGGGTCGGGTCAAGTACATACCAAATATAGTTATGGACTTAGACATTAATCCAACAGTTGCTTCAATAGGTCTTGAGGTAAGAAGTAACCCTATCCTCTTCTCTACCCTCGTAACCTCGTGTTCTACCCCTATCTCTCTCCCTTCCATCCGAAAATAGTCTCCATACACGCATCATAACAATTGGAAATTTTGTTTTTCCGATTGATTTTGTAGTGATAGACATGAAAGAGGATGAAGATGTTCCTATTATACTTGGACTCCCATTACTTAATACCGCGTGAGCCTTTGTAGATATTCCTGAATCAAATTTTACCTTGCAAGTGGGAAAATAGGAGATGACATTCAGAGTTGAAGAAAGATTTGAACAGGCTGAAGCTCAAAATGAAGTGTTCTTTATGGATGAAGACAATGAACTTGAAGAGTTAGAAAAATTAATGGAAGAAGAGGTCCAAACAAGAGAAAATCCTAAAGAACTAGTCAAAACCACTAAACCAAGAGCCTTGATACCGATGATATTTGAGGTCTTTGCCTTCACGACATAAAAAATTCAAGAACAAGAGGTTTGTGAAAGTGGAGAGTGAAGTTCAAGTGATGAACAACACAGGACTAGTTGAAAATCAAGAGAAGAACTAGTTGAGAAAGCTTGAGGTGTGCAATGTTCAAACAAAGAAAGAAAATTCCAAGAAGGCATATATAAGAAGCGTTCAAGCCTACAAAATGATGTAGAAGGAACAAAAAGTGCAACGGGAAATCACACCCCCAACCGTAACAATGTAGGGCGTAAGGAGTCCGACTCATGACTCCATAAAAAGAATTGCTTCACAGGAGGCAACCCGAGCTTGGTTTTCATTTATTTTCTATTTTTCTTTTATCTATTTGTTTTTCATTTTAGGATAGATTTCTTTGTCCTTCAAATTTTTGAAATCAAGTTTGGGATCCAAATCGTAAGTGAAAAATAGTCTCCAAAAGAAATTAATAATGAAAAAAAAATGATAATTAATAGAATAAATCACGAGTAAAATATATAAAGAAACTGGATTTGTGACCCAACAGTAGCTGCCCATCGAAACGGCCCAGAGAAGGCTCACGACGTGAGCCCATATATCTTACGATTTGAGAAGTAAAAACACGGAACACTAAAAGATCAACAATCACTTTTTGTTATTCACTTTCTAAACACTTCTTACGAGGTGAACTCGATTCTGCTCCCCCCACATTTCAATTTCAGCCACTAATCTCCTTTTTCTCCGATTTGCTTAGGTTAGCATCTTAAAAGGTATGATTTTTATGTTTACTACTCTTTAATTTCCTTAATTTCAAGTCTTGAAGAGTTAGGGTTTGTTTTTGAGATGATAAATTTGAAATTGGTTCAATTAGTAGCAAATTTCTTGTTGAATGTGTGTTTATTAGACTTGGACATACAACTTAAGCAAACCACATCACTTTCTTTGGCTCGATTTTTCCCTAATGATGAAGGAATTTTTTTTCGTTTTGGACTAAGCTCACGACGTGAGCCTTAGAGCTCATGCCGCGAGTTATGGGTAAAACAGATTTTATGCTTTTTCCAGTTGATTACTTAATCCTTGGTATTTCTTTTTGGTTTTGTTTGTTGTTTGTTTTAAAGAAAATGACATCAAGGAGAACCGATGAAAAATTCCAAGGAAATGTGTTTGAACTCCACCCGTTGTGTCAACTCCCCGTGAGTGTTCCTCAGAATGTGGTGATTAATTTCAACAATAAATTGGGATGGTTATACAATAGAGAGTTTTCAATTTCTCCTCGCATTGACTAGGAAAAATTGGAATTATGGCGAGGTTGACCCCATATTTAACGAAAATATTTGTTGGGGATGGATTTTCTTTCAGATGAAATGGGTGGAAAAAGTTGCTTGCCATTAGTGAGCCGGTTTACAAAGAGTTATGTGTCGAGTTTTTCGCAATGGTCTCATTTGAAGAAAGGACAGAAGTTCATTACAATGCATGGGCCCTTGTTTTTCGTCTTGGGGGCGAAAATCGCGAATGCAACTTGGCAAAATTTTCATGGAGAATTGGGATTTATTAGCAAAATGAAACAACGTCTCTAATTTTTAATATGTTTTTTAGGGCAGCTGCACGAGAATATTCTCCGGGGGTAAATGGGTATGGTTTTTGGACTACAATTGCTAATAGGGCATTTCATTCGGGTGTCTCACAAGAAAGTTCACCGACTCCTTCACCGTTCGTGACTGTTTCTATCAACAATAAGAAACATGGGGGCAAGGTCACGAATCTCAACTTGTTCTTTTTGTGGTCCATTATTGCACCAACCGTTTGTTGCAACATTCCTTACCATCTTGCTAGCTACTTGGGAAGAAATGCGGTCACTTCACGAACAGGGAGCCCTATAACGGGAGGACATTTTGTCACTCGTTAGGAAGAGTCGAATGGTTTTTTACGCCATGAATAATTTGCACCTTGACATGCAAGGCACGAGACGATTTATCTTTGGGTTATACAGAGTCCATACATGTTATTATAAATATGGGCACACATTGGAGTATTTTGCTGACAATGAGGTTGGATAATTGGGTCAATCCGAGGAGCAACCACGACTACGAGGACGAAGAAACATGAGGACAATAGGAGAACAGAGGCAACAAAAAAAACATCAACAATTTGAGGGTGGTGTACCAACCAAACCATTTCAAAGTCGGGTTGGTACATATTTAGATAATTTGCGTGGTGGTGTGAACTATCAGAACCAATCCATGGACATTTTGTTTTCGCACATTCACATCGAGCGACCGCCCACCATGCCACCTCACTATCCCTATATTCCGACATGGGAGGAGCTTTGGTCACAACAAGGAGATGAAGCTAGGCCTAGGGGAGCGGGAGGCGATGGAGATGATGATTGATATTTATCCTTTTTATTTTTATTTATTTTTCCTAGTTTATTTTTGATGTGTTTTGTGTGTTTTTATTTTTATTTGGTTTGTTTTTGAAAAACATTTAACCGAATGATAGATGTTGGTTTGTAGTACAACCAATAGTTTGTTTGTCGCAGAATTATTTCATATTGAGTGAAAGCAAAAAAAAAAAAACAAGACAAGCCGTGAGCGTTAGAGGAAAGAATCAAAGCCTATAATCTTTGATTAGTGTGGGGTGACATTCGTGTGTGACGATAGAGTAGAGAGAAGAAAGAATTCATTAAAAATGGATCTTAAAATATGTCTTAATGAGTTAAGAAGGCAATGAAAATCATATACATAGAAGACTTGTAGAAGAAACGCAATCTCCTAGCACCAAGTTCTCACGTACTGAGTATCTACTTCTCACGACGTGAGGCATATATTCATCGTGATTTCAAAAACGATCTGAACCATACTCACGTCATGAATCATTACTTCTCGCGTCGTGAGTCATTATACATGGCATTACACTCTCTTCTTCCATCCTTACAATGTGGCGTATGCTTTTCCACATTGAGATGTTTTACTTTGAAGATTTTATGCACCACACTTTTTGAAGTTGCAAGTTTATGGTTCGCATTTTATTCGGTGCATTCACGAGTACCAAAAAAGTCCAAGTTTTAGTTACATATTCAAGATGTTCAAGTTTTCCACACACCTTCAAGAAATCGATCTCGCCATTACTACCCCAGGGTCCTTTTTCTCCCTTTTACTGTTTTTATAGTTTTATACATATAATGAGGGCATTGTATGAAATAAGTGTGAAGTAGGGGATCGAAAAAGGAATTTAAGTTTAAATTGGAAAATTAAAGTTTTCCTAGATTAGGAATACTTAAAAATTTATAAACTTGAAAAATGGTATATGTTGAAATCTAGTGATAGTTAAAAAAAAACTTAAGTTGCTAGTATTGTTGGGATAATCCAATGTGAGCTCAAATGTTTAATTGAGCCAACATATGTTATAATATATTTTTGGCTTCCCATTCTTAGTGAAAATCCATGAGATATGAAAGGTAATCTCGCAGTTTGTAGGATGTAATAAGTTTTGCAGCGTGTTGTCATTGAACTTAGACTAATACCTCTAAACAATAAAGGCTGAAGTCAAGCTCCCTTTTTCAAGCATGTAGGATTTGAGCAAAAAAAGTAAGATATATAAAAAAAAGAGAGAGAAGTTACAAAAGTTGAAAGAATTTTGGAGCTATCAAATTATGAAGATCAGAAGATCGAAAATTCTGAAGAATCAAAAATTGAAGATACCAAAAATCAAACAAAAAGATGTCGAATTCAAAGAAATCAAAGAAAAAATATCAAAGAAGATATGAATTCAAAGAGCTCCATTGTGCTATCAAAGTTGTAATTCTTTCTAGATATTATGTATGCTTGGGTAGCTTAACAAAAATACCTTGAGGTTAAGAAAGATTTCTGAGGATGGAGTCGGAGAGTTGCAAAAATGAGTGTTGTATAAACTAAGGGGTGAAGGTTCATAAGGATTGTTAGTATTTAGGATTGGGATGTTTTTAGGAATTATAGATAAATATGTGCATTGCGGTCTTTGTATAATGGCCAAGGTTCTATATGGATTGTCTTATGCAATTATGGTGATGAAAGTTTAACTTAAAAGATTAGTTTTTCTTGAGGGTAACAAAAAGATAAGTGTGGGGTATTTTGGTATTTTCATATATATAGGGAATATTTTGATACATTTTACGTATTATTTTAGTTAATTGCGAAGATATTTGATACTTATTCAATTAAATTATATTTTGCAGCCAAATATGACATTCTTGAAGGATAAGGACTAGAAGTGACAAAATACTGGAGCTTGTAGGACTGGAACTAAAACAGGAACCTAACAGAGTTTAAAAGAAAAAGATTCTCGCAAAAGACCAAGATCACAACGTGATCCTAACAATCTCACGATGTAAGGAGAAAGATTGTAGAAGATAACTATGAGGAAGCCAAATTCCTTGCCAGACACGGATTCTACTGAGTTCACGACATGAGACCTTAATTCTCACGACATGAGCTATGATTTTTGAAAACTATCAATAGCATTTTCACATTAGACTTGAGGAGGTTGGATTGAAAATATTCTGGAGTTATAGTCGATTTTAGAGGCCAGAAACCTACGAAATTCACCTATTTGAAGGAGAGATCGTTTGAGATTGAAGATTTGAAGACTATACATCACATTCAGTTTGCATTGATTCAATCATGCTTAATATCTATGATTTTGTGTGCTTATTTTCCGCCATGATTAGCTAAATATTAGGCTTTCGATTAGTGTAGATGAACCTTAATACTATGTGCTAGTTTTCTACATTTCGATTTGATAAAGTTGGTTTAATGCATGTGTTTGATTATTATTACCTAACATGTAAAGTTTGGATCTTTGTTTCTTTGATTCAAGTTAAGTGTAGTTTAGTGACCATTAAATTACATGAACTTGTTTACTTAGTAGTTCACGACCATTAAATTGCAAGAGCTAGGATTAACCGCACCTTAGATTAATTAATAAAGGTAACAACTTTAGTTGTGCTGGAGAACATAATTTTATCATAATTGTGTTTGATTAATTGTCTTAAGCATAGATAATTGTCTAGATATATCTTACATTGCCCAATTATCATTAATAATCAATTATGTGTTTGGTTGTGTATGACCATTACCTAGTAGTACATAAATTGGTAAAAATTTTAGTCAATCGGACAAAGACTGCTAATTACATCTAAATTGGTAACCAATTGAATATATCCATACTTAGAAACTACACATAGGAAAATGGGGGATTCGATGCTAAACATACTAAACCTTTTTTACAATCATTTTTAGTTGAGTGTTTGTTTAAAGTTTATTTGAACTTGAAAAATCAGATAAAACCCCCACTTTTAGTTGTTTTTCTTAGTTTAGCTTTTAGTAATTATTTTTATTAATTAAATTTCATTCCATATGATTGACACGCGACTTACCCAAGCTATTATATAATCTGACTAGGTAGACTACCTATAAGTGCATAATTTAGCTAAGTAGTTATGTTTATAAATTTCAATCTAGATAGGTGTATAAAGTGCACATCATGGGCCCCAGATTTATCGGACCTTTAAGGATTTCGGCTCGAGTGGGCAAGGTTGCATACCGGCCGGATGTTCCTGATGAGCTCAACCAAATCCTTAACTCCTTCCATGTGTCTCAACTTCGGAAGTGTGTGGCCGATTAGTTCACAGTTGTTCCTCCGGATGATATTCAGGTGGATGACCGTATGAATAATGTGGAGAGACCGGTGGCGATCTTAGATCGGAACACGAAGGCTTTGCATAACAAGAAAGTTTCACTGGTCAAGTCCAGTGACAACATCGGAAGGGTTCCGAATGGACATGGGAACCTGAGGCTGAGATGCGAGAGCACTACACTGATTTGTTAATGGCAGCAGACTTTGAGGGTGAAGTCTAATTAAAGTATAGGAGAGTTGTAACATCTAATTTTCCAAGTATTTGCTTTTGGACCCTTGAGTTATGAATTGTTTGCAAGAAGGTTCCCAATGGAAATTTCGTGACTTTTGGGGACTGCTTGAGTACGTTGGACATACACGTTGGTATGTTGGGGGTATTGTGACATGTGCCAGTACGTTGCGTGTACTCCAGTATGCTGGGCATACGTGGTTTAGACCAAAACCCTAATATTTAGGGTTTGTGCACTATTTATGAAGCATTATATCCTCAATACCTTTCCCTTTATCAACCTCCATCCCAAGGTCAACCCTCCTTGCAAAACCTAGTTTATTTTGAGCATTTTTAGCTTTTAGAGTGAGTTGTGTGATTCCTAGTTTGTGAAGAAGGACCTTGAGGGAGTAGGCTTTGATCTCAAGACTTTGGAACCAACATCTTTTCTTCATTATGCACCATTTGGAGGTATAAAGTTGTTGGTTTTTGAGCATTCTAACACTCCTATGGTGTACATGCAACCCTATAAACCTTGGATCCATGTTTTCTCTAAAATACATGCAAATAAGAATTTCCAAGGTTTACATCCTAACTAGCATGGCATGGGGAACTTGAATCATAAACTTACTAGTAGAATGGCATACCTTTTAGTAGTGGTTGATTTCTTGGAGTTTGAGAGCCTACCACCAATAGTGTGGATGCCTCAAATGGAAATCACAAATCACCACAAACTTTGGAAAATGCTTGAGAGAATAATGCACACACTTGAAATCGGCCACCACTCTTGTTCACACACAAATAGTGCCAAATCAAGTGCCAAAGACTCCTTTATATAGTGTGGGGAATTAGGGTTACATCCATGTAAACCCTAATACCCATGACTCTTCCTTTCCAACGGTCCATGGGTAAAAAGCTCCATGGACTATCCATGGACTCCCATGCATGCCAAGCCCATTCCAAATGAGTATTAGCCCACACTACATAAAATACAAGAGCCCATATTTAATTAGTCACCTTTTTGATCACCAAATTAATTCTCAATTAATTTATGATCAATACTAATTAAATAATATGATTTCATATTACTCTATTATAACTTATAATATTTTATTAAATCATGAACATATTATTCTCAAAAGATTATCCATACAAATTGTTCGGGTGAAGTGCAACCCAAATGGACCATGCTGAGTTGGGTCAAGTGCATCTCAAATATTGTTATGGACTTAGACACCTTATCCAACATTGTCCCACTTGGATAAGTCTAATAAAATATTTGCAAATATGACTCTAGGAACCAACCGACAATCGTAGATCTCAAAACTCTGTTGAACTATGAAGCGCCATTTTAGATAAGTGATCATATAATCCTCTGTTTTCACGATATCAGTCAGACAAATACATGGAACAACGTCGTACTTATTGTCCAACAATTTTGTTTCCCGATTTCCGATTTGTTTGGCATAGAACTAAATTGAACACATCAATTAGGTTCTGACTGGGCTCGGTACATAGTTCAACACAAAATCATCGAGGGGCCCAGATATCGCTTCTAATCGTCCAAGGACTAGAAGGAACATATAAACTTCGACTCATATACCTATTTCTACTACTTGTTGAATTATTCATAAAGGCACGTTTTATAACATCAAGTTACTGATGCGTTTTCGTGCAATCAATGTACAACCAACGCATAGGTAACAACTCATATCTCTAGGTTTGAAGACTTATATGATATTAACGTCTCACGATCACTCGAGATAAATTCCATGAAGTGATGCAAGTGAGCGTAGGTTTATTCCAATACTCAGAACTTCTGAGCACTCATGAATATTGTGGCAACCATTGCTATGGATAAACACCTTTAGTCATCTACAATCCCAATTCATGACAGTCTTAATTAATACCTACTTCCGACGTATGACCGACTGTGGAAGTTTGAATAACTTAGTCATTCGGAAAGAATAACCTAGTTATTATGGATGTCAAAACATGCAAAGTGAAACACAAGAATAATTGAATCCAATATGGTCTCAACACTTATGAATATAAATAAAACACCTTTTATTCATCACCATATTGATTCCACATTATTCTATTTCGATTTATCAACTTAACACTTGAATTAAAACAATAGTTATCCCATGCTCCAAGCATGTACACTATGTTTTCTAAACAATAGTCATGCCATACTCCAAGTATGAAAACTATGTTTGTCTATGATCCATACTTTGTGAAGTAGATCAATTGAACACTATTTCAATGATGCTCATTTCACAATCCCAAATCCTTACCGTAAATGTAAGGATATCAAATTCCTGTCATTTACTGTAATCTGTTAGATTTTAAACTCATATGCATTGTTCCTCTTGCAATGACTATGCACAAATATCACAGAGACCTGGCAACAAATATTACAAAGTATTCCAGTGGAGATCAATTCCATGGAAACGAAGTCTCACATTCAAAGTATATTCCCTTGAATAACCTTCTTGCATAAAAGTTTCTAACTTTCTGATAGATTCTTAAAATCCAACTCCCAATATGAAAACATTTCCATATTCCCATTTTGACTATCACTTCTGAACAAGAGCTACTTCTTTTCAGAATATGTCAATATGGCCCTTTCTAACATCATACTTCTAACTGTCCATGAGAAACCAATCTTAGGTAAACCTCAGATTGTTCGCGACAATTGCTTAATCATTTCAGTCATATCCGCTTCTATTCCTTTTTCACTCTTAATGATCTAAGCATTTTGAAAAATTTAGAACGGATAAATATTATATTGTCACACCCCAAAACCGGAACGGCGGAAACGTTCGGGGGTAGAGGACGTCATGTTCAGTATCACAACAATGCAAAGTAGTAAACAAGCAACAACATCATCCATTGCATTAATAATATAATTTCATACAAGGGTGTTCGGTCAAGTTATATAGACACCAAAAATATACATCAAAAATAAAAGATGAGTCTTGAATTCTCAGAACCTGGCACCGGTACCTGTCTACTGGTGACCTGAGAATACAAGTTATTTTGAAAGGGTTTATCAGCTTTAAAGCTGGTGAGATCATAAGTATATTAGTGTTTGTGTTTGTATGAAAGCATTTGTAAGATGTTTGTAATGTATAAGTTTTGTAAAAGTTTGTATTTGTTTGAACTCTCCTAGAAAACCCTATGTTTCCTACTAAAAGTAGCCTTCTACCAAGGCATCTAGTGTCTGTGTATGTGTCTCTTGTAAGAGTGTGTATTTTCCCAAATCTGACTATCATTA
Source organism: Lactuca virosa (assembly GCF_052849685.1). Classification (NCBI taxonomy): domain Eukaryota; kingdom Viridiplantae; phylum Streptophyta; class Magnoliopsida; order Asterales; family Asteraceae; genus Lactuca; species Lactuca virosa. Next base: position 21,247,145 of record NC_136427.1, on the reverse strand, counting down.
ACCAAAAATATAGTTCTTACATTATTGTTTATTGTGTGAATATCACAAAGTAAATGTAAAGGGAAAGTAAAATCGTACTGTAGTGTTGTATTAAGTAACTACTGCTGTACTAACTACTTTAAACTAATTGTTATTTAAAGTACCATATGATCAGCATGTATCCTGCTACCGACTCTAGTAAAACGACGATGTAAGACGTCGTAAGAAATGACGTTTGGCACCCGTAGACTTGCAAGTCCCACTGTAGCGAGCAGCAAGGTGTAGGATAGTCAATCCAGTATAGATCTATACACAAACTCATACACTCCCCAATTAAGGAGATTCTGGATACAAAACGGGTCATGACAGGTAGTGCCATGTCCCCCCGTTAAGTGGCTCACATAACTGTATTTAATGTATATGTATATGTATATGTATATGTATATGTATGTTCTAGCTGTATTGTGTGTTCTTTCTCTGTCTAGCTTGTATGTTTTGTTTCTCGTCACTGTGTATTATGTTTGTTTCTCATCACTATGTATTATGTTTGTTTCTCATCACTATGTATCATGTTTGTTTCTCATCACTATGTATTATGTTTGTTTCTCATCACTAGGTATTATGTTTGTTTCTCATCACTATGTATTACTCATGAATTAACTGACTCATTGAATGTTTCATTGTTATAGTAACAATATCTTCCTAAACCATACCTATTATAGTTTACTAGTAATGTTGTTTGTGTATATGAACATGTTTGTATACCTTTGCTACCCAAAGGCATTGAACTAAATGAAAGAAGTAACCTTTTATATCTATACATATATACATGATATATAACTAGGATTCAAATGACCTTCAGACAAATAACCCGAATACCCTAAGTCCACAACCAAACAAGGAACAGGAAGTAAGGTGAGCTATCAGTCCTAAGTACTTTCAATCCTACTTATATAACTATATCTATATAGATGCACATAATATAAGTTAAAAGAGTTTAAGTAAAAGTATTTAACATGTAAAAGAGTTTGATAAAAGCATTTGGTATGTAAAAGAGTTTGTAAGACAGTTTGAAGTAAAACAGTTTGGTAACACAGTTTGAAAAGTAAGAAATCCACTTGTTTGGTAGTTATCAATCACATGTGATTGATATAAAAAATATAATTGTTCAACTTGTATTCCCCCCCCCATAAAAGCATTTAAAAACATTTAAAAGGTTAATTAAGGGGTATGAACTCACCTGTAGTGAGTGGTTTGGATGAACGGAATGTATAGGATGCTAAGTGTCAAGTGAAGACTTGAGCACACACACGGATCCTATTTAACATATAATAACACATATATGTATCCAATTAGTCCTTTAACAACTAATTAACCAAGTTAAGACACCCTAGGTCATGGAAAACACGTTGATTCAAGTGCTAGAAGTACCAAGGGTTGCATCTAAGGGTTGTATAGCTACCAAATGGAGCTTTCGGTCCAAGTGGTTTTCGGTCCAAAGGACCTTTCGGTCATGGAGGTTTTCGGTCCAAGAGGTTGGCCGAAAACTCTTGTTCTTTGATGCAAAAGGTGATTTTCCAAGGGCTTCCAACCAGTAAAGAAGTGTTCTAGACTCGATACTAAGCATTAGGAAAGTTTAAAGTCATTTTGCACCTTTCATAAAGGGTTTTCGGTCTAAGGAGATGCACTAGACCGAAAACACCATTGTTCTTGGATAAATGGTTGCTTTCAAGGCTCTAAATTAATTATCCTTACTAGATAACAAGTATAAGAGATAGATACTTACAATATGGAAGCAAAGAAGGGTGTTTTCGGTCCAAAACACTAGTGTGTGTTCTTGGTGTTCTTGGTGAAATGAAGAACACTTGAAGATCTAAGAAAATGGAATGATTTCACGGATGAAATCTTGTAAGATCACTAGATAATGGAAGAGATCAACTAAACATGGAAGGAAACACTTACAATCTTGAAGATTTTGACAAAATTTTTGGATGATACTCGAGAGAGATTGTTCTTGACTTGAAAATGGGAAAAAGACTAAAAATGACTAAGTGTCATTTATATACCCTTTAGGGTTTTCGGCCCTAACACTATTTTTGGGCCGAAAACTCCAAACTCTTGGAGTTTTGTGACTTAAATGTTGCACAAATAATCCTAGGGCACCCTCTCTCCTGATATCTCCTGAATTAGTAACTTAAAAATACTCAAAGTTATTCCAAAAAGCTTGAAAATTAGCAGAAACAGTTCTGAATCCTATTGAAGTGAATGGTTGTACAGACTAGAAATTTCGGGTTGTCACATCATCCCCCCGTTAGAAGGAATTTCGTCCCGAAATTAGAGTTTAAGCAAATAAGTAGTTACAAATAACTATGTAAAAAGATGAGGATATTTCAGTTTAAACTGATCCTCGCGCTCCCAAGTGAATTTCGGTCCACGCCTGGCGTTCCAGCGAACCTTCACTATCGGGATACGGATTTGCTTGGTTCGTTTGACCTCTCGGTCCATGGTCACTACGGTTCTTCCACGAAGGTGAGCCTCTCGTTGATCTCGATCTCGTCGAGTGGGATTACAAGAGTCCTGATGGAAAGGTACTTTTTCCAGTTCGAGACGTGGAGGGTAAAATGTACGTTACTGATTTCGCGAGTAGGTTGAATTTGTAAGTTACAGGGCCGATTCTGGCAAGAATCTCGGAGGTCCTAACTATCTTGAATTTTAGCCTTCCACGCTTTCCGAAGCGTATCAAGCCTTCCCAGAGTGAGACTTCCAAAAGAATTTGGTCTCTCACCTGGAGTTCCAAAGGTTTCTTCCTCTTGATTTTCTTCCCAGTCAAGGGCCGCTCCCTTGTGGGTCAAAGTCGTAAGAGGTTCCGTAATTTGCGAGGAGTTCTAAATGAACTACGACTGTAGGTCATCGAGACCTAGAATTTGGCAAATTCCCGTTGGCGTCTTCGGTGCTGACAAACTCTCAACCATTTTGATTAATTGAAAGGGTCCTCAAGAATTTTCCACCTCACTAATGGGGTGTCTTAGGAATTTGACTCTTCAATTCAAAAACTCGTATTTAGAGAACTTTGCGTAAAGCTTCTCTGATCGTATTGATTCCATGGTTTGTTGTGGATGCTCTTTATGATTTCCTTCTTACTTCCAGAGTAGATAAGTAAGTCATTACAAGGACAATGACGAACTGATGCAAGTAAGAATGGCGTACACTATTCATTAAGTTCATGAATACTACGGGCGTATTGGTCCTATCCGAGGGGTATCACTACGGACTTGTAGCGTCCGCATCGAGTTCGGAAGATTGTCCTCGGGACATCCTTCTCTAATACTCGCAACTGGTGATATTCGGATCTCGGGTCCATTTTTGAAAGGTACATCGTTCCTTGCGGTTGGTCAACCAACTCATCTATGCGAGCCAGAGATAATGATTTCTAATGGAAATCTTGGTGAGGTCTCCGATAGTCGATGTACTTACGATACAATCCGTCTACCTTCTTGAAGAATAAGACCGGAGGTCTCCATGGTGAGGAGCTTGATCTTCCAATTCTATTGCTGAGTAGTCGTTAAGTTGTCCAGACGGTTCTTGTATCTCCGTAGGTGTTAGACTGTAGGGCGATCTGGTTACAGGATTCATACTGGGTTCTAAGTTTGTTCGCATGACGATGCGATTACTCGTAGTCTTGGGCAGCCTCCGTCCTGAAGTTCATCTTAGAAATCATACATGGTTCATCAATCACAGTCTTGTGTATACGAGTTGTATATAATTAAGATTGAAAAGGTAGTCGAATAAATGATTCTTCCTTAATCTCACATCCCAACGAGGAAAAGAAGTTAAAGTGGAATCATCAATTCTAAACCTGTAGAACCTTGATTATATACCACCCCTGTGTATACATTCTTCAGCGATAGATCAACCGTACGGGTATTTGGATTGAACTTGACGTACCGTACGAGTGGTACTCTGGGGAGGTTTGCTGAGGTTTCTTCGGAAAGGATAACAAACATGAGGTACTCTACGCATTAGTACTTCGGAGTTCTGAAATGACGGCTTCGCTTAGAAAGACGATTTCGGAGAAACAGATTTACGCACGAAACTGGTATTGTGAGGGTCGAAATGACTCAAGTTATCTGATAGTGTCGGACTACTCGAAATAATAAAGGCATTAGATTAGATCCTAAAGGCGTTACAGACAAAACATAACAGTGCAACTTTTAACAAAGTTACAGTACTATAGATTTACTACAAGACTATTGCTGCGAACTAGGTATACTACAAAAGACAAGTATACGCAGCACGAGGGTCCCTTTAAATGACGGGATCTCGCAAAAGATAAGACTCGAGTTGCACTAGTTTTAAACAGTATGAAAGCATACAAAATACTGCCGATGGGAAGCGTTCCTACACTATAGTAGGGTCCTTAGCTGTCTTTCGTTGTCCTGGGGTCAAATTCCTCCTGTTCCCTCGTCACCCCTCTCAGTTGGGCAGTCCCTTTTGAAATGCCCCATTACGCCACATAGATGGCATATCCGAGAAATTTCGACATTGGTGGTTGAAGTAAGGTGTTGGATCCTTGTCCTGCAGAAGCGGGTAGCGTGTCCGTCTTTATTGCAGTTATTGCAGTGCAACAGACGACAACTACGTAGATGATTGAAGTTGCACTTATTGCACTTCGGTAGGTTTCCAGCATACTGTCTGGCTGGGTTAGGAATAACCACGATACTAGTAGGGATGGTAGTAGGAGTTACAGACGTCGTGGCCGCGAAGGCTGCCACGGGTTGTTGTCTCTTGTTCGTGCCTTGGGGTGATTTGCCTTTAAATCTATCCCGGAATTTTCGTTTATTACTCTTGGGTTTGAGATTCAGAGTGTCGTGGTAGTTTGATACTCGCTGATGTATTTGGTTGTTACTTTCATTGGAATTATTGATACCCATCCCGCTAACATTTGCATTGTTAGCGTTTAGGTGAGTCATGACAGCTGTCAAGGCAGCTGTGACTGCAGCTTGAAAGGTGGTTGCATCAATCTGGAGAGTTGGTGTTTGGCTGATGGGTTGTTTACTTTTCTTTGGCGACATGATTCTGTTACATGAAAAGAAAATGAGTTCGTGAGCGATTGTGGTTGAACCTAGATGTATTTCGATCGCTCATGAAAAGAGTAGATGTATGTTCTCGAGGGTTTGATCTACACCCCTATGATGTAGTCATAGTACATCATAGTACCGGGTAGGAGTAAGCTCATAGAATGGGTACAAGACGTTTGTCGTTATAACCGGGGTTCCATTGGTTGGTGGATGACATGATCCATCCTTCGAAAGAAAATTGGGAATGATCCCTGAGTTAAATTACCCTAGTCCAATAACTTGACTAGAGTGGGTTTTAGATAGACTGCAACGATAGTATGATGAAAGTATTTGAACAAAGCGTGACATGGAAATTAGCCGACTGTCAAAATCATTGTTATTTAAGATGTAATATGCTTGGGAAAAAAATGACCTTGGAGTAGGTCTTACATCTTATACGAGGTAACAAAATTTTTGACGGCATACTGGCCTAACTAGAAGGTACTTACAGTACAAAGTTAGTTACTTAGAAAGGTAGTACTTAGAGCATAGCTAAGAAGACTGTTCTTTCAACTAGGGAAAGAAAGGTAGAATGTCTCCTACTGGGGATGGTTATCCCTTGGGTGAACCCTTAGTTCAGCCAGTTGGCGCTCCATATGAATTAGGTGCCTTTCGTACACCCTTTGGCGTACTCGGAGCTCTATGACTTCAGCTCGAGTTTCAGCTAGCTCTTGTTGTAGGGTCTCATGGTCTACTCTGGATCTGTCACGATTTGATGAAGTTGGTTTAATGCATGTGTTTGATTATTATTACCTAACATGTAAAGTTTGGATCTTTGTTTCTTTGATTCAAGTTAAGTGTAGTTTAGTGACCATTAAATTACATGAACTTGTTTACTTAGTAGTTCACGACCATTAAATTGCAAGAGCTAGGATTAACCGCACCTTAGATTAATTAATAAAGGTAACAACTTTAGTTGTGCTGGAGAACATAATTTGATCGTAATTGTGTTTGATTAATTGTCTTAAGCATAGATAATTGTCTAGATATATCTTACATTGCCCAATTATCATTAATAATCAATTATGTGTTTGGTTGTGTATGACCATTACCTAGTAGTACATGAATTGGTAAAAAATTTAGTCAATCGGACAAAGACTGCTAATTACATCTAAATTGGTAACCAATTGAATATATCCATACTTAGAAACTACACATAGGAAAATGGGGGATTCGATGCTAAACATAAGTGTTTTCTAAACCTTGTTTACAATCATTTTTAGTTGAGTGTTTGTTTAAAGTTTATTTGAACTTGAAAAATCAGATAAAACCCCCACTTTTAGTTGTTTTTCTTAGTTTAGCTTTTAGTAATTATTTTTATTAATTAAATTTCATTCCATGTGATCGACACGCGACTTACCCAAGCTATTATATAATCTGACTAGGTAGACTGCCTATAAGTGCATAATTTAGCTAAGTAGTTATGTTTATAAATTCCAATCTAGATAGGTGTATAAAGTGCACATCATGGGCCCCAGATTTATCGGACCTTTAAGGATTTCGGCTCGAGTGGGCAAGGTTGCATACCGGCTGGATTTTCCTGATGAGCTCAACCAAATCCTTAACTCCTTCCATGTGTCTCAACTTCGGAAGTGTGTGGCCGATTAGTGCACAGTTGTTCCTCCGGATGATATTCAGGTGGATGACCGTATGAATAATGTGGAGAGACCAGTGGCGATCTTAGATCGGAACACGAAGGCTTTGCATAACAAGCAAGTTTCACTGGTCAAGTAAAGTGACAACATCGGAAGGGTTCTGAATGGACATGGGAACCCGAGGCTGAGATGCGAGAGCACTACCCTGATTTGTTAATGGCAGCAGACTTCGAGGGTGAAGTCTAATTAAAGTATAGGAGAGTTATAACATCTATTTTTCCAAGTATTTGCTTTTGGACCCTTGAGTTATGAATTGTTTGCAAGAAGGTTCCCAATGGAAATTTCGTGACTTTTGGGGACTGCTTGAGTACGTTGGACATACACGTTGGTATGTTGGGGGTATTGTGACATGTGCCAGTACGTTGCGTGTACTCCAATATGCTGGGCATACGTGGTTTAGACCAAAACCCTAATATTTAGGGTTTGTGCACTATTTATGAAGCATTATATCCTCAAGACCTTTCCCTTTATCAACCTCCATCCCAAGTTCAACCCTCCTTGCAAAACGTAGTTTATTTTGAGCATTTTTAGCGTTTAGAGTGAGTTGTGTGATTCCTTGTTTGTGAAGAAGGACCTTGAGGGAGTAGGCTTTGATCTCAAGACTTTGGAACCAACATCTTCTCTTCATTATGCACCATTTGGAGGTATAAAGTTGTTGGTTTTTGAGCATTCTAACACTCCTATGGTGTACATGCAACCCTATAAACCTTGGATCCATGTTTTCTATAAAATACATGCAAATAAGAATTTCCAAGGTTTACATCCTAACTAGCATGGCATGGGGAACTTGAATCATAAACTTACTAGTAGAATGACATACCTTTTAGTAGTGGTTGATTGCTTGGAGTTTGAGAGCCTACCACCAATAGTGTGGATGCCTCAAATGGAAATCACAAATCACCACAAGCTTTGGAAAATGCTTGAGAGAATAATGCACACACTTGAAATCGGCCACCACTCTTGTTCACACACAAATAGTGCCAAATCAAGTGCCAAAGACTCCTTTATATAGTGTGGGGAATTAGGGTTACATCTATGTAAACCCTAATACCCATGACTCTTCCTTTCCAACGGTCCATGGGTAAAAAGCTCCATGGACTATCCATGGACTCCCATGCATGCCAAGCCCATTCCAAATGAGTATTAGCCCACACTACATAAAATACAAGAGCCCATATTTAATTAGTCACCTTTTTGATCACCAAATTAATTCTCAATTAATTTATGATCAATACTAATTAAATAATATGATTTCATATTACTATATTATAACTTATAATATTTTAATAAATCATGAACATATTATTCTCAAAAGATTATCCATACAAATTGTTCGGGTGAAGTGCAACCCAAATGGACCATGCTGAGTCGGGTCAAGTGCATCTCAAATATTGTTATGGACTTAGACACCTTATCCAACAGTGTCCCACTTGGATAAGTCTAATAAAATATTTGCAGATATGACTTCAGGAACCAACCGACAATCGTAGATCTCAAAACTCTGTTGAACTATGAAGCGCCATTTTAGATAAGTGATCATATAATCCTCTGTTTTCACGATATCAGTCGTACAAATACATGGAACAACGTCGTACTTATTGTCCAACAATTTTGTTTCCCGATTTCCGATTTGTTTGGCATAGAACTAAATTGAACACATCAATTAGGTTCTGACCGGGCTCGGTACATAGTTCAAAACAAAATCATCGAGGCGCCCAAATATCGCTTCTAATCCTCCAAGGACTAGAAGGAACAGATAAACTTCGACTCATATACTTGTTTCTAGTACTTGTTGAATTATTCATAAAGACACTTTTTATAACATCAAGTTACTGATGCGTTTTCGTGCAATCAATGTACAACCAACTCATAGGTAACAACTCATATCTCTAGGTTTGAAGACTTATATGATATTAACATCTCACGATCACTCGAGATAAATTCCATGAAGTGATGCAAGTGAGCGTGGGTTTATTCCAATACTCAGAACTTCTGAGCACTCATGAATGTTGTAGCAACCATTGCTATGGGTAAACACCTTTAGTAATCTACAATCCCAATTCATGACAGTCTTAATTAATACCTACTTCCGACGTATGACCGACTGTGGAAGTTTGAATAACTTAGTCATTCGGAAAGAATAACCTAGTTATTATGGAAGTCAAAACATGCAAAGTGAAACACAAGAATAATTGAATCCAATATGGTCTCAGCACTGATGAATATAAATAAAACACCTTTTATTCATCACCATATTGATTCCACATTATTCTGTTTCGATTTATCAACTTAACACTTGAATTAAAACAATAGTTATCCCATGCTCCAAGCATGTACACTATGTTTTCTAAACAATAGTCATGCCATACTCCAAGTATGAAAACTATGTTTGTCTATGATCCATACTTTGTGAAGTAGATCAATTGAACACGATTCCAATGATGCTCATTTCACAATCCCAAATCCTTACCGTAAATGTAAGGATATCAAATTCTTGTTGTTTACTGTAATCTGTTAGATTTTAAACTCATATGCATTGTTCCTCTTGCAATGACTATGCACAAATATCACAGAGACCTGGCAACAGATATTACAAAGTATTCCAGTGGAGATCAATTCCATGGAAACGAAGTCTCACATTCAAAGTACATTCCCTTGAATAACCTTCTTGCATAAAAGTTTCTAACTTTCTCATAGATTCTTAAAATCGAACTCCCAATATGAAAACATTTCCATATTCCCATTTTGACTATCACTTCTGAACAAGAGCTACTTCTTTTCAGAATATGTCAATATGGCCCTTTCTAACATCATACTTCTAACTGTCCATGAGAAACCAATCTTAGGTAAACCTCAGATTGTTCACGACAATTGCTTAATCATTTCAGTCATATCCGCTTCTATTCCTTTTTCACTCTTAATGATCTAAGCATTTTGAAAAATTTAGAACGGATAAATATTATATTGTCACACCCCAAAACAGGAACGACGGAAACGTTCGGGGGTGGAGGACGTCATGTTCAGTATCACAACAATGCAAAGTAGTAAACAAGCAACAACATCATCCATTGCATTAATAATATAATTTGATACAAGGGTGTTCGGTCAAGTTATATAGACACCAAAAATATACATCAAAAATAAAAGATGAGTCTTGAACGAGCTCCATCTTCTCAGAACCTGGCACCGGTACCTGTCTACTGGTGACCTGAGAATACAAGTTATTTTGAAAGGGTTTATCAGCTTTAAAGCTGGTGATATCATAAGTATATTAGTGTTTGTGTTTGTATGAAAGCATTTGTAAGATGTTTGTAATGTATAAGTTTTGTAAAAGTTTGTATTTGTTTGAACTCTCCTAGAAAACCCTATGTTTCCTACTAAAAGTAGCCTTCTACCAAGGCTTCTAGTGTCTGTGTGTGTCTCTTGTAAGAGTGTGTATTTTCCCAAATGTGACTATCATTAACCAAAAATACAGTTCTTACATTATTGTTTATTGTGTGAATATCACAAAGTAAATGTAAAGGGAAAATAAAATAGTACTGTAGTGTTGTATTAAGTAACTACTGCTGTACTAACTACTTTAAACTAATTGTTATTTAAAGTACCATGTGATCGGCCTGTATCCTGCTACCGACTCTAGTAAAACGACGATGTAAGACGCCGTAAGAAATGACGTTTGGCACCCGTAGACTTGCAAGTCCCACTGTAGCGAGCAGCAAGGTGTAGGATAGTCAATCCAGTATAGATCTATACACAAACTCATACACTCCCCAATTAAGGAGATTCTGGATACAAAACGGGTCATGACAGGTAGTGCCATGTCCCCCCGTTAAGTGGCTCACATAACTGTATTTAATGTATATGTATATGTATATGTATATGTATATGTATGTTCTAGCTGTATTGTGTGTTCTTTCTCTGTCTAGCTTGTATGTTTTGTTTCTCGTCACTGTGTATTATGTTTGTTTCTCATCACTATGTATTATGTTTGTTTCTCATCACTATGTATCATGTTTGTTTCTCATCACTATGTATTATGTTTGTTTCTCATCACTAGGTATTATGTTTGTTTCTCATCACTATGTATTACTCATGAATGAACTGACTCATTGAATGTTTCATTGTTATAGTAACAGTATCTTCCTAAACCATACCTATTATAGTTTACTAGTAATGTTGTTTGTGTATATGAACATGTTTGTATACCTTTGCTACCCAAAGGCATTGAACTAAATGAAAGAAGTAACCTTTTATATCTATACATATATACATGATATATAACTAGGATTCAAATGACCTTCGGACAAATAACCCGAATACCCTAAGTCCACAACCAAACAAGGAACAGGAAGTAAGGTGAGCTATCAGTCCTAAGTACTTTCAATCCTACTTATATAACTATATCTATATAGATGCACATAATATAAGTTAAAAGAGTTTAAGTAAAAGTATTTAACATGTAAAAGAGTTTGATAAAAGCATTTGGTATGTAAAAGAGTTTGTAAGACAGTTTGAAGTAAAACAGTTTGGTAACACAGTTTGAAAAGTAAGAAATCCCACTATAGCGAGCAGCAAGGTGTAGGATAGTCAATCCAGTATAGATCTATACACAAACTCATACGCTCCCCAATTAAGGAGATTATGGATACAAAACGGGTCATGACAGGTAGTGCCATGTCCCCCCGTTAAGTGGCTCACATAACTGTATTTAATGTATATGTATATGTATATGTATATGTATATGTATGTTCTAGCTGTATTGTGTGTTCTTTCTCTGTCTAGCTTGTATGTTTTGTTTCTCATCACTGTGTATTATGTTCGTTTCTCATAACTATGTATTATGTTTGTTTTCTCATCACTATGTATCATGTTTGTTTCTCATCACTATGTATTATGTTTGTTTCTCATCACTAGGTATTATGTTTGTTTCTCATCACTATGTATTACTCATGAATGAACTGACTCATTGAATGTTTCCTTGTTCTAGTAATAGTATCTTCCTAAACCATACCTATTATAGTTTACTAGTAATGTTGTTTGTGTATATGAACATGTTTGTATACCTTTGCTACCCAAAGGCATTGAAATAAATGAAAGAAGTAACCATTTATATCTATACACATATACATGATATATAACTAGGATTCAAATGACCTTCGGACAAATAACCTGAATACCCTAAGTCCACAACCAAACAAGGAACAGGAAGTAAGGTGAGCTATCAGTCATAAGTCCTTTCAATCCTACTTATATAACTATATCTATATAGATGCACAGAATATAAGTTAAAAGAGTTTAAGTAAAATTATTTAACATGTAAAAGAGTTTGATAAAAGCATTTGGTATGTAAAAGAGTTTGAAGTAAAATAGTTTGGTAACACAGTTTGAAAAGTAAGAAATCCACTTGTTTTGTAGTTATCAATCATATGTGATTAATATAATAACTATAATTGTTCAACTTGTATTCCCCCCCATAAAAGCATTTAAAAACATTTAAAAGGTTAATTAAGGGGTATGAACTCACCTGTAGTGAGTGGTTTCGATGAACGGAATGTATAGGATGCTAAGTGTCAAGTGAAGACTTGAGCACACACACGGATCCTATTTAACATATAAAAACACATATATGTATCCAATTAGTCCTTTAACAACTAATTAACCAAGTTAAGACACCCTAGGACATGGAAAACACTTTGATTCAAGTGCTAGAAGTACCAAGGGTTGCATCTAAGGGTTGTATAACTACCAAATGGAGCTTTCGGTCCAAGTCGTTTTCGGTCCAAATGACCTTTCGGTCATGGAGGTTTTCGGTCCAAGAGGTTGGCCGAAAACTCTTGTTCTTTGATGCAAAAGGTGATTTTCCAAGGGCTTCCAACCAGTAAAGAAGTGTTCTAGACTCGATACTAAGCATTAGGAAAGTTTAAAGTCATTTTGCACCTTTCATAAAGGGTTTTCGGTCTAAGGAGATGCACTAGACCGAAAACACCTTTGTTCTTGGATAAATGGCTGCTTTCAAGGCTCTAAATTAATTATCCTTACTAGATAACAAGTATAAGAGATAGATACTTACAATATGGAAGCAAAGAAGGGTGTTTTCGGTCCAAAACACTAGTGTGTGTTCTTGGTGTTCTTGGTGAAATGAAGAACACTTGAAGATCTACGAAAATGGAATGATTTCACGGATGAAATCTTGTAAGATCACTAGATAATGGAAGAGATCAACTAAACAAGGAAGGAAACACTTACAATCTTGAAGATTTTGACAAAATTTTCGGATGATACTCGAGAGAGATTGTTCTTGACTTGAAAATGGGAAAAAGACTAAAAATGACTAAGTGTCATTTATATACCCTTTAGGGTTTTCGGCCCTAACACTATTTTGGGCCGAAAACTCCAAACTCTTGGAGTTTTGTGACATAAATGTTGCACAAATAATCCTAGGGCACCCTCTCTCCTGATATCTCTTGAATTAGTAACTTAAAAATACTCAAAGTTATTCCAAAAAGCATGAAAATTAGCAGAAACAGTTCTGAATCCTATTGAAGTGAATGGTTGTACAGACTAGAAATTTCGGGTTGTCACATCATCCCCCCGTTAGAAGGAATTTCGTCCCGAAATTAGAGTTTAAGCAAATAAGTAGTTACAAATAACTATGTAAAAAGATGAGGATATTTCAGTTTAAACTGATCCTCGCGCTCCCAAGTGAATTTCGGTCCACGCCTGGCGTTCCAGCGAACCTTCACTCTCGGGATACGGCTTTGCTTGGTTCGTTTGACCTCTCGGTCCATGGTCACTACGGTTCTTCCACGAAGGTGAGACTCTCGTTGATCTAGATCTCGTCGAGTGGGATTACAAGAGTCCTGACGGAAAGGTACTTTTTCCAGTTCGAGACGTGGAGGGTAAAATGTACGTTACTGAGTTCGCGAGTAGGTTGAATTTGTGAGTTACAGGGCCGATTCTGGCAAGAATCTCGGAGGTCCTAACTATCTTGAATTTTAGCCTTCCACGCTTTCCGAAGCGTATCAAGCCTTCCCAGAGTGAGACTTCCAAAAGAATTTCGTCTCTCACCTGGAGTTCCAAAGGTTTTTTCCTCTTGATTCTCTTCCCAGTCAAGGGCCGCTCCCTTCTGGGTCAAAGTCGTAAGAGGTTTCGTAATTTGCGAGGAGTTCTAAATGAACTACGACTGTAGGTTAGCGAGACCTAGAATTTGGCGAATTCCCGTCGGCGTCTTCGGTGCTGACAAACTCTCAACGGTTTTGATTAATTGAAAGGGTCCTCAAGAATTCCCACCTCACTAATGGTGTGTCTTAGGAATTTGACTCTTCAATTCAAAAACTCGTATTTAGAGAACTTTGCGTAAAGCTTCTCTGATCGTGTTGTTTCCATGGCTTGTTGTAGATGCTCTTAATGATTTCCTTCTTACTTCGAGAGTAGATAAGTAAGTCATTTACAAGGACAATGACGAACTGACCAAGTAAGAATGGCGTACCCTATTCATTAAGTTCATGAATACTACGGGCGTATTGGTCCTATCCGAGGGGTATCACTACGGACTTGTAGCGTCCGCATCGAGTTCGGAAGATTGTCCTCGGGACATCCTTCTCTAATACCCGCAACTGGTGATATTCGGATCTCGGGTCCATTTTTGAAAGGTACATCGTTCCTTGCGATTGGTCAACCAACTCATCTATGCGAGCCAGAGATAATGATTTCTAATGGAAATCTTGGTGAGGTCTCCGATAGTCGATGTACTTACGATACAATCCGTCTACCTTCTTGAAGAATAAGACCGGAGCTCTCCATGGTGAGGAGCTTGGTCTTCCAATTCTATTGCTGAGTAGTCGTTAAGTTGTCCGGACGGTTCTTGTATCTCCGTAGGTGTTAGACTATAGGGCGATCTGGTTACAGGAGTCGTACTGGGTTCTAAGTTTGTTCGCATGACGATGCGATTACTCGTAGTCTTGGGCAGTCTCCGTCCTGAAGTTCATATTAGAAATCATACATGGTTCATCAATCACAGTCTCGTGTATACGAGTCGTATATAATTAAGATTGAAAAGGTAGTCGAATAAATGATTCTTCCTTAAGCTCACATCCCAACGAGGAAAAGAAGTTAAAGTGGAATCATCAATTCTAAACCTGTAGAACCTTGATTATATACCACCCCTGTGTATACATTCTTCAGCGATAGATCAACCGTACGGGTATTTGGATTGAACTTGACGTACTGTACGAGTGGTACTCTGGGGAGGTTTGCTGAGGTTTCTTCGGAAAGGATAAGAAACATGAGGTACTCTACGCATGAGTACTTCGGAGTTCTGAAATGACGGCTTCGCTTAGAAAGACGATTTCGGAGAAACAGATTTACGCACAGAACTGGTATTGTGAGGGTCGAAATGACTCAAGTTTTCTGATAGTATCAGACTACTCGAAATAATAAAGGCATTAGATTAGATCCTAAAGGCGTTACAGACAAAACATAACAGTGCAACTTTTAACAAGGTTACAGTACTATAGATTTACTACAAGACTATTGCTGCGAACTAGGTATACTACAAAAGACAAGTATACGCAGCACGAGGGTCCCTTTGAATGACGGGATCTCGCAAAATATAAGACTCGAGTTGCACTAGTTTTAAACAGTATGAAAGCATACAAAATACTGCCGATTGGAAGCGTTCCTACACTATAGTAGGGTCCTTAGCTGTCTTTCGTTGTCCTGGGGTCAAATTCCTCCTGTTCCCTCGTCACCCCTCTCAGTTGGGCAGTCCCTTTTGAAATGCCCCATTACGCCACATAGATGGCATATCCGAGAAATTTCGACATTGGTGGTTGAAGTAAGGTGTTGGATCCTTGTCCTGCAGAAGCGGTTAGCGTGTCCGTCTTTGTTGCAGTTATTGCAGTGCAACAGACGACAACTACGTAGATGATGGAAGCTGCACTTATTGCACTTCGGTAGGTTTCCAGCATACTGTCTGGCTGGGTTAGGAATAACCGCGATACTAGTAGGGATGGTAGTAGGAGTTACAGACGTCGTGGCCGCGAAGGCTGCCACAGGTTGTTGTCTCTTGTTCGTGCCTTGGGGTGATTTGCCTTTAAATCTATCCCGGAATTTTCGTTTATTACTCTTGGGTTTGAGATTCGGAGTGTCGTGGTACTTTGATACTCGCTGATGTATTTGGTTGTTACTTTCATTGGAATTATTGATACCCATCCCGCTAACATTTGCATTGTTAGCGTTTAGGTGAGTCATGACAGCTGTCAAGGCAGCTGTGACTGCAGCTTGAAAGGTGGTTGCATCAATCTGGAGAGTTGGTGTTTGGCTGATGGGTTGTTTACTTTTCTTTGGCGACATGATTCTGTTACATGAAAAGAAAATGAGTTCGTGAGCGATTGTGGTTGAACCTAGATGTATTTCGATCGCTCATGAAAAGAGTAGATGTATGTTCTCGAGGGTTTGACCTACACCCCTATGATGTAGTCATAGTACATCATAGTACCGGGTAGGAGTAAGCTCATAGAATGGGTACAAGACGTTTGTCGTTAGAACCGGGGTTCCATTGGTTGGTGGATGACATGATCCATCCTTCGAAAGAGAATTGGGAATGATCCCTGAGTTAAATTACCCTAGTCCAATAACTTGACTAGAGTGGGTTTTAGATAGACTGCAACGATAGTATGATGAAAGTATTTGAACAAAGCGTGACACGGAAATTAGCCGACTGTCAAAATCATTGTTATTTAAGATGTAATATGCTTGGGAAAAAAATGACCTTGGAGTAGGTCTTACATCTTATACGAGGTAACAAAAGTTTTGACGGCATACTGGCCTAACTAGATGGTACTTACAGTACAAAGTTAGTTACTTAGAAAGGTAGTACTTAGAGCATAGCTAAGAAGACTATTCTTTCAACTAGGGAAAGAAAGGTAGAATGTCTCCTACTGGGGACGGTTATCCCTTGGGTGAACCCTTAGTTCAGCCAATTGGCGCTCCATATCAATTAGGTGCCTTTCGTACACCCTTTGGCGTACTCGGAGCTCTATGACTTCAGCTCGAGTTTCAGGTAGCTCTTGCTGTAGGGACTCATGGTCTACTCTGTATCTGTCACGAGTATCTTCCAGACGAATGGTGCGGAGGGTATGCATACTTGCATTTATGACAACTTTCGTGATTTGATGGAGAGTTGTCCTGCCTTGAATCTCATTTCGGTCCACTCTGCGGACCAGGATTGACAAGACTCTGTCTGCTAAGCCCCCTTCGCTCAGGTCATAAAAGCTTCGGTCTCCATTAAATGGCATGGGCTAATCCTGTCCTTGGCTCAATGTTTCCAAGCTTTCCACCCACGATGGCGTCGGGCCTTGAAAAGCCGGACGAGGGTTAGGATTTGGAACAAGAGCCATCAGGGGTAGGTTCTCCACTTCAGGTTTGGAGTCAGAACCATCAGCAAAGCCTTCAGCTTCGTGATCATGCAAAGGGATTGGGTGATCATCTTCTAGCTCTTCTCCCAGCCATCCTGCATTGTCGTGGTTGGGATAGTACGGGTCTCCGGGGATATGGAATCCAACCATGAAATCTATGCGAGAAAAGGGATAAAGAAATAACTAAATAGACGAACTAATTAGATAATTATAACATGATCTTTATCAGTTACTTCAACATTTGCGTAGTGCATACCAGTCATATGTAACCAAGACTGGATAGACCTTCGAATAAGCGACCCTAACTCTAAGTCCACAACCAAACAAGGACCAGGAAGTAAAGCAAAGATCTCAGATTCTAAGTCTATGATATCCTAGACACATATAACCTTAGCGTATCCACTCAGCAACTATTGATATATACTAATAAAGACCTTTAGTTCTCAGATAAGTAATTAAAGTATCACAAAATACTCCTATAGTATTTTAAGTTTATGTTCTGTTCTACTGTTCTTGTTGTAGAAGTGTTGGTAAGTTTTTAGACTTGTTGCAACCTCACAACCACTCTTAGGCACATGCTTATCACTCCTCGGATAATGTAGTTGATCAGGCTACATCTTTCCAGGGTTGACCATATGTCTCTAAGTCTACTTGTGCTGCCCAACAATCGTAATACTTTTGTTCTGTCCTAGTGACACTGATTTTAGTATGAATACAGGTATGTATACTTAGTTAAATATTTTATTATTTAAAAGTATAAACTCTTTATCAGAGTATTTAATCCCGCTGTGTTTATAGTTCGTACATCTTTTATGGGTTGATACACTCGATTCACTATAAACAATGCTCTGATACAAATCTGTCACACCCCAAAACCGGAACGGCGGAAATGTTCGGGGGTGGAGGACGTCATGTTCAGTATCACAACAATGCAAAGTAGTAAACAAGCAACAACATCATCCATTGCATTAATAATATAATTTCATACAAGGGTGTTCGGTCAAGTTATATAGACACCAAAAATATACATCAAAAATAAAAGATGAGTCTTGAACGAGCTCCATCTTCTCAGAACCTGGCACCGGTACCTGTCTACTAGTGACCTGAGAATACAAGTTATTTTGAAAGGGTTTATCAGCTTTAACGCTGGTGAGATCATAAGTATATTAGTGTTTGTGTTTGTATGAAAGCATTTGTAAGATGTTTGTAATGTATAAGTTTTGTAAAAGTTTGTATTTGTTTGAACTCTCCTAGAAAACCCTATGTTTCCTACTAAAAGTAGCCTTCTACCAAGGCATCTAGTGTCTCTGTGTGTGTCTCTTGTAAGAGTGTGTATTTTCCCAAATCTGACTATCATTAACCAAAAATATAGTTCTTACATTATTATTTATTGTGTGAATATCACAAAGTAAATGTAAAGGGAAAATAAAATAGTATTGTAGTGTTGTATTAAGTAACTACTGCTCTACTAACTACTTTAAACTAATTGTTATTGAATGTACCATGTGATCGACCTGTATCCTGCTACCGACTCTAGTAAAACGACGATGTAAGAAGCCGTAAGAAATGACGTTTGGCACCCGTAGACTTGCAAGTCCCACTGTAGCGAGCAGCAAGGTGTAGGATAGTCAATCCAGTATAGATCTATACACAAAGTCATACGCTCCCCAATTAAGGAGATTCTGGATACAAAACGGGTCATGACAGGTAGTGCCATGTCCCACGTTAAGTGGCTCACATAACTGTATTTTGTGTATATGTATATGTATATGTATATGTATATGTATATGTATATGTATGTGCTAGCTGTATTGTGTGTTCTTTCTCTATCTAGCTTGTATGTTTTGTTTCTCATCACTATGTATTATGTTTGTTTCTCATCACTATGTATTATGTTTGTTTCTCATCACTATGTGTCATGTTTGTTTCTCATCACTATGTATTATGTTTGTTTCTCATCACTATGTATTATGTTTGTTTCTCATCACTATGTATTACTCATGAATGAACCGAATCATTGAATGTTTCATTGTTCTAGTAATAGTATCTTCCTAACCCATACCTATTATAGTTTACTAGTAATGTTGTTTGTGTATATGAACATGTTTGTACACCTTTGCTACCCAAAGGCATTGAACTAAATGAAAGAAGTAACCTTTTATATCTATACACATATACATGATATATAACTAGGATTCAAATGATCTTCGGACAAATAACCCGAATACCCTAAGTCCACAACCAAACAAGGAACAGGAAGTAAGGTGAGCTATCAGTCCTAAGTCCTTTCAATCCTACTTATATAACTATATCTATATAGATACACAGAATATAAGTTAAAAGAGTTTAAGTAAAAGTATTTAATATGTAAAAGAGTTTGATAAAAGCATTTGGTATGTAAAAGAGTTTGTAAGACAGTTTGAAGTAAAACAGTTTGGTAACACAGTTTGAAAAGTAAGAAATCCACTTGTTTGGTAGTTATCAATCACATGTGATTGATATAATAACTATAATTGTTCAACTTGTATTCCCCCCCATAAAAGCATTTAAAAACATTTAGAAGGTTAATTAAGGGGTATGAACTCACCTGTAGTGAGTGGTTTGGATGAACGGAATGTATAGGATGCTAAGTGTCAAGTGAAGACTTGAGCACACACACGGATCCTATTTAACATATAATAACACATATATGTATCCAATTAGTCCTTTAACAACTAATTAACCAAGTTAAGATACCCTAGGACATGGAAAACACTTTGATTCAAGTGCTAGAAGTACCAAGGGTTGCATCTAAGGGTTGTATAGCTACCAAATGGAGCTTTTGGTCCAAGTGGTTTTCGGTCATGGAGGTTTTCGGTCGAAGAGGTTGGCCGAAAACTCTTGTTCTTTGATGCAAAAGGTGATTTTCCAAGGGCTTCCAACCAGTAAAGAAGTGTTCTAGACTCGATACTAAGCACTAGGAAAGTTTAAAGTCATTTTGCACCTTTCATAAAGGGTTTTCGGTCTAAGGAGATGCACTAGACCGAAAACACCTTTGTTCTTGGATAAATGGCTGCTTTCAAGGCTCTAAATTAATTATCCTTACTAGATAACAAGTATAAGAGATAGATACTTACAATATGGAAGCAAAGAAGGGTGTTTTCGGTCCAAAACACTAGTGTGTGTTCTTGGTGTTCTTGGTGAAATGAAGAACACTTGAAGATCTAAGAAAATGGAATGATTTCACGGATGAAATCTTGTAAGATCACTAGATAATGGAAGAGATCAACTAAACAAGGAAGGAAACACTTACAATCTTGAAGATTTTGACAAAATTTTCGGATGATACTCGAGAGAGATTGTTCTTGACTTGAAAATGGGAAAAAGACTAAGAATGACTAAGTGTCATTTATATACCGTTTAGGGTTTTCGGCCCTAACACTATTTTGGGCCGAAAACTCCAAACTCTTGGAGTTTTGTGACTTAAATGTTGCACAAATAATCCTAGGGCACCCTCTCTCCTGATATCTCCTGAATTACTAACTTAAAAATACTCAAACTTATTCCAAAAAGCTTGAAAATTAGCAGAAACAGTTCTGACTCCTACTGAAGTGAATGGTTGTACAGACTAGAAATTTCGGGTTGTCACATCATCCCCCCGTTAGAAGGAATTTCGTCCCGAAATTAGAGTTTAAGCAAATAAGTAGTTACAAATAACTAAGTAAAAAGATGAGGATATTTCAGTTTAAACTGATCCTCGCGCTCCCAAGTGAATTCCGGTCCTCGCCTGGCGTTCCAGCGAACCTTCACTATCGGGATACGGCTTTGCTTGGTTCGTTTGACCTCTCGGTCCATGGTCACTACGGTTCTTCCACGAAGGTGAGGCTCTCGTTGATCTCGATCTCGTCGAGTGGGATTACAAGAGTCCTGACGGAAAGGTACTTTTTCCAGTTCGAGACGTGGAGGGTAAAATGTACGTTACTGAGTTCGCGAGTAGGTTGACTTTGTGAGTTACAGGGCCGATTCTGGCAAGAATCTCGGAGGTCCTAACTATCTTGGATGTTAGCCTTCCACATTTTCCGAAGCGTATCAAGCCTTCCCAGAGTGAGACTTCCAAAAGAATTTGGTCTCTCACCTGGAGTTCCAAAGGTTTCTTCCTCTTGATTCTCTTCCCAGTCAAGGGCCGCTCCCTTCTGGGTCAAAGTCGTAAGAGGTTCCGTAATTTGCGAGGACTTCTAAATGAACTACGACTGTAGGTCAGCGAGACCTAGAATTTGGCGAATTCCCGTCGGCGTCTTCGGTGCTGACAAACTCTCAACGGTTTTCATTAATTGAAAGGGTCCTCAAGAATTCCCACCTCACTAATGGTGTGTCTTAGGAATTTGACTCTTCAATTCCAAAACTCGTATGTAGAGAACTTTGCATAAAGCTTCTCTGATCGTATTGTTTCCATGGTTTGTTGTAGATGCTCTTTATGATTTCCTTCTTACTTCGAGAGTAGATAAGTAAGTCATTTACAAGGACAATGACGAACTGATCCAAGTAAGAATGGCGTACCCTATTCATTAAGTTTATGAATAATTCGGGCGTATTGGTCCTATCCGAGGGGTATCACTACGGACTTGTAGCGTCCGCATCGAGTTCGGAAGATTGTCCTCGGGACATCCTTCTCTAATACTCGCAACTGGTGATATTCGGATCTCGGGTCCATTTTTGAAAGGTACATCGTTCCTTGCGATTGGTCAACCAACTCATCTATGCGAGCCAGAGATAATGATTTCTAATGGAAATCTTGGTGAGGTCTCCGATAGTCGATGTACTTACGATACAATCCGTCTACCTTCTTGAAGAATAAGACCGGAGCTCTCCATGGTGAGGAGCTTGGTCTTCTAATTCTATTGCTGAGTAGTCATTAAGTTGTCCGGACGGTTCTTGTATCTCCGTAGGTGTTAGACTGTAGGGCGATCTGGTTACAGGAGTCGTACTGGGTTCTAAGTTTGTTCGCATGACGATGCGATTACTCGTAGTCTTGGGCAGTCTCCGTCCTGAAGTTCATATTAGAAATCATACATGGTTCATCAATCACAGTCTCGTGTATACGAGTCGTATATAATTAAGATTGAAAAGGTAGTCGAATAAATGATTCTTCCTTAAGCTCACATCCCAACGAGGAAAAGAAGTTAAAGTGGAATCATCAATTCTAAACCTGTAGAACCTTGATTATATACCACCCCTATGTATACATTCTTCAGCGATAGATCAACTGTACGGATCTTTGGATTGAACTTGACGTACTATACGAGTGGTACTCTGGGGAGGTTTGCTGTGGTTTCTTCGGAAAGGATAAGAAACATGAGGTACTCTACGCATGAGTACTTCGGAGTTCTGAAATGACGGCTTCGCTTAGAAAGACGATTTCGGAGAAACAGATTTACGCACGAAACTGGTATTGTGAGGGTCGAAATGACTCAAGTTATCTGATAGTATCGGACTACTCGAAATAATAAAGGCATTAGATTAGATCCTAAAGGCGTTACAGAAAAAACATAATAGTGCTACTTTTAACAGAGTTACAGTACTATAGATTTACTACAAGACTATTGCTGCGAACTAGGTATACTACAAAAGACAAGTATACGCAGCACGAGGGTCCCTTTGAATGACGGGATCTCGCAAAAGATAAGACTCGAGTTGCACTAGTTTTAAACAGTATGAAAGCATACAAAATACTGCCGATTGGAAGCATTCCTACACTATAGTAGGGTCCTTAGCTGTCTTTCGTTGTCTTGGGGTCAAATTCCTCCTGTTCCCTCGTCACCCCTCTCAGTTGGGCAGTCCCTTTTGAAATGCCCCATTACGCCACATAGATGGCATATCCGAGAAATTTCGACATTGGTGGTTGAAGTAAGGTGTTGGATCCTTGTCCAGCAGAAGCGGGTAGCGTGTCCGTCTTTGTTGCAGTTATTGCAGTGCAACAGACGACAACTACGTAGATGATGGAAGCTGCACTTATTGCACTTCGGTAGGTTTCTAGCATACTGTCTGGCTGGGTTAGGAATAACCGGGATACTAGTAGGGATGGTAGTAGGAGTTACAGATGTCGTGGACGTGAAGGCTGCCACAGGTTGTTGTCTCTTGTTCGTGCCTTGGGGTGATTTGCCTTTAAATCTATCTCGGAATTTTCGTTTATTACTCTTGGGTTTGAGATTCGGAGTGTCGTGGTAGTTTGATACTCGCTGATGTATTTGGTTGTTACTTTGATTGGAATTATTGATACCCATCCCGCTAACATTTGCATTGTTAGCGTTTAGGTGAGTCACGACAGCTGTCACGGCAGCTGTGACTGCAGCTTGAAAGGTGGCTGCATCAATCTGGAGAGTTGGTGTTTGGCTGATGGGTTGTTTACTTTTCTTTGGCGACATGATTTTGTTACATGAAAAGAAAATGAGTTCGTGAGCGATTATGGTTGAACCTAGATGTATTTCGATCGCTCATGAAAAGAGTAGAAGCATGTTGTTGAGGGTTTGACCTACACCCCTATGATGTAGTCATAGTACAGGGTAGGAGTAAGTTCATAGAATGGGTACAAGACGTTTGTAGTTCAAACCGGGGTTCCATTGGTTGGTGGATGACATGATCCATCCTTCGAAACAGAATTGGGAATGATCCCCGAGTTAAATTACCCTAGTCCAATAACTTGACTAGAGTGGGTTTTAGATAGACTGCAACGATAGTATGATGAAAGTATTTGAACAAAGCGTGACACGGAAATTAGCCGACTGTCAAAATCATTGTTATTTAAGATGTAATACGCTTGGGAAAAAAATGACCTTGGAGTAGGTCTACATCTTATACGAGGTAACAAAAGTTTTGACGGTATACTGGCCTAACTAGAAGGTACTTACAGTACAAAGTTAGTTACTTAGAAAGGTAGTACTGAGAGCATAGCTAAGAAGACTACTCTTTCAACTAGGGAAAGAAAGGTAGAATGTCTCCTACTGGGGACGGTTATCCCTTGGGTGAACCCTTAGTTCAGCCAGTTGCCGCTCCATATCAATTAGGTGCCTTTCGTACACCCTTTGGCGTAGTCGGAGCTCTATGACTTCAGCTCGATTTTCAGCTAGCTGTTGCTGTAGGGTCTCATGTTCTACTCTGGATCTGTCACGAGCATCTTCCAGACAAATGGTGCAGAGGGTATGCATTCTTGCATTGGTGACAACTTTCGTGATTTGATGGAGAGTTGTCCTGCCTTGAATCTCATTTCGGGCCATTCTGTGGACCAGGATTGGCAAGACTCTGTCTGCTGAGCCCCTTTCGCTCAGGTCATAAAAGCTCGGTCTCCATTGAATGGCATGGGATGATCATGTCCTTGGCTCCATGTTTCCAAGCTTTCCACCCACGGAGGCGTCGGGCCTTGAAAAGTCGGACGAGGGTTAGGATTTGGAACAAGAGCCGTCGGGGGTAGGTTCTCCACTTCAGGTTCGGAGTCAGAACCATCAGCAAAGCCTTCAGCTTCGTGATCATCCAAAGGAATTGGGTGATCATCTTCTGGCTCTTCTCCCAGCCATCCTGCATTGTCGTGGTTGGGATAGTACGGGTCTCCGGGGATATGGAATCCAGCCATGAAATCTATGCGAGAAAAGGGATAAAGAAATGACTAAATAGATGAACTAATTAGATAATTATAACATGATCTTTATCAGTTACTTCAACATTTGCGTAGTGCATACCAGTCATATGTAACCAAGACAGGATAGACCTTCGAATAAGCGACCCTAACTCTAAGTCCACAACCAAACAAGGAACAGGAAGTAAAGCAAAGATCACAGATTCTATATCTATGATATCCTAGACACATATAACCTTAGCGTATCCACTCAGCAACTATTGATATACTAATAAAGACCTTTAGTTCTCAGATAAGTAATTAAAGTATCACAAAATACTCCTATAGTATTTTAAGTTTATGTTCTGTTCTACTGTTCTTGTTGTAGAAGTGTTGGTAAGTTTTTAGACTTGTTGCAACCTCACAACCACTCTTAGGCACATGCTAATCACTCCTCGGATAATGTAGTTGATCAGGCTACATCTTCCCAGGGTTGACCATATCTCTCTAAGTCTACTTGTGCTGCCCAACAATCGTAATACTTTTGTTCTGTCCTAGTGACACTGATTTTAGTATGAATGCAGGTATGTATACTTAGTTAAATAATTTATTATTTAAAAGTATAAACTCTTTATCAGAGTATTTAATCCCGCTGTGTTTATAGTTCGTATATCTTCTATGGGTTGATACACTCGATTCACTATAAACAATGCTCTGATACTAATCTGTCACACCCCAAAACCGGAACGGCGGAAACGTTCGGGGGTGGAGGACGTCATGTTCAGTATCACAACAATGCAAAGTAGTAAACAAGCGACAACATCATCCATTGCATTAATAATATAATTTCATACAAGGGTGTTCGGTCAAGTTATATAGACACCAAAAATATACATCAAAAATAAAAGATGAGTCTTGAACGAGCTCCATCTTCTCAAAACCTGGCACCGGTACCTGTCTACTGGTGACCTGTGAATACAAGTTATTTTGAAAGGGTTTATCAGCTTTAAAGCTGGTGAGATCATAAGTATATTAGTGTTTATATTTGTATGAAAGCATTTGTAAGATGTTTGTAATGTGTAAGTTTTGTAAAAGTTTGTATTTGTTTGAACTCTCCTAGAAAACCCTATGTTTCCTACTAAAAGTAGCCTTCTACCAAGGCATCTAGTGTCTGTGTGTGTGTCTCTTGTAAGAGTGTGTATTTTCCCAAATCTGACTATCATTAACCAAAAATATAGTTCTTACATTATTGTTTATTGTGTGAATATCACAAAGTAAATGTAAAGGGAAAATAAAATAGTACTGTAGTGTTGTATTAAGTAACTACTGCTGTACTAACTACTTTAAACTAATTGTTATTTAAAGTACCATGTGATCGGCCTGTATCCTGCTACCGACTCTAGTAAAACGACGATGTAAGACGCCGTAAGAAATGACTTTTGGCACCCGTAGACTTGCAAGTCCCACTGTAGCGAGCAGCAAGGTGTAGGATAGTCAATCCAGTATAGATCTATACACAAACTCATATGCTCCCCAATTAAGTGGCTCACATAACTGTATTTAATGTATATGTATATGTATATGTATGTGCTAGTTGTATTGTGTGTTCTTTCTCTGTCTAGCTTGTATGTTTTGTTTCTCATCACTGTGTATTATGTTTGTTTCTCATCACTATGTATTATGTTTGTTTCTCATCACTATGTATCATGTTTGTTTCTCATCACTATGTATTATGTTTGTTTCTCATCACTACGTATTATGTTTGTTTCTCATCACTATGTATTACTCATGAATGAACAGACTCATTGAATGTTTCATTGTTCTAGTAATAGTATCTTCCTAAACCATACCTATTATAGTTTACTAGTAATGTTGTTTGTGTATATGAACATGTTTGTATACCTTTGCTACCCAAAGGCATTGAACTAAATGAAAGAAGTAACCTTTTATATCTATACACATATACATGATATATAACTAGGATTCAAATGACCTTCGGACAAATAACCCAAATACCCTAAGTCCACAACCAAACAAGGAACAGGAAGTAAGGTGAGCTATCAGTCCTAAGTCCTTTCAGTCCTACTTATATAACTATATCTATATAGATACACAGAATATAAGTTAAAATAGTTTATGTAAAAGTATTTAACATGTAAAAGAGTTTGACAAAAGCATTTGGTATGTAAAAGAGTTTGTAAGACAGTTTGAAGTAAAACAGTTTGGTAACACAGTTTGAAAAGTAAGAAATCCACTGGTTTGGTAGTTATCAATCACATGTGATTGATATAATAACTATAATTGTTCAACTTGTATTCCCCCCCATAAAAGTATTTAAAAACATTTAAAAGGTTAATTAAGGGGTATGAACTCACCTGTAGTGAGTGGTTTGGATGAATGGAATGTATAGGATGCTAAGCGTCAAGTGAGGACTTGAGCACACACACAGATCCTATTTAACATATAATAACACATATATGTATCAAATTAGTCCTTTAACAACTAATTAACCAACTTAAGACACCCTAGGACATGGAAAACACTTTGATTCAAGTGCTAGAAGTACCAAGGGTTGCATCTAAGGGTTGTATAGCTACCAAATGGAGCTTTCGGTCCAAGTGGTTTTCGGTCCAAATGACCTTTCGGTCATGGAGGTTTTCGGTCCAAGAGGTTGGCCGAAAACTCTTGTTCTTTCATGCAAAAGTTGATTTTCCAAGGGCTTCCAACCAGTAAAGAAGTGTTCTAGACTCGATACTAAGCATTAGGAAAGTTTAAAGTCATTTTGCACCTTTCATAAAGGGTTTTCGGTCTAAGGAGATGCACTAGACCGAAAACACCTTTGTTCTTGGATAAATGGCTGCTTTCAAGGCTGTAAATTAATTATCCTTACTAGATAACAAGTATAAGAGAAAGATACTTACAATATGAAAGCAAAGAAGGGTGTTTTCGGTCCAAAACACTAGTGTGTGTTCTTGGTGTTCTTGGTGAAATGAAGAACACTTAAAGATCTAAGAAAATGGAATGATTTCACGGATGAAATCATGTAAGATCACTAGATAATGGAAGAGATCAACTAAACAAGGAAGAAACACTTACAATCTTGAAGATTTTGACAAAATTTTCGGATGATACTTGAGAGAGATTGTTCTTGACTTGAAAATGGGAAAAAGACTAAAAATGACTAAGTGTCATTTATATACCCTTTAGGGTTTTCGGCCCTAACACTATTTTGGGCCGAAAACTCCAAACTCTTGGAGTTTTGTGACTTAAATGTTGCACAAATAATCCTAGGGCACCCTCTCTCCTGATATCTCCTGAATTACTAACTTAAAAATACTCAAACTTATTCCAAAAAGCTTGAAAATTAGCAGAAACAGTTCTGACTCCTATTGAAGTGAATGGTTGTACAGACTAGAAATTTCGGGTTGTCACATATATCACATGTGATCGATCCTATACCCGAAGCATATGGGACACGATTTATGATGTCTCACGTAAAGACCTTATACTAGATCAGTCTTTTGCTACAATATTTTTTATTTGCCATGTTTTCAAAAATCGACTATGAAGAGGGATGATGTAATCATAATCGAATTTGAGAACGCAATATATATAGAACTCCCTTATGTTGAACCATTCCAACATAAAATTCATATATATATATATATATATATATATATATATATATATATATATATATATATATATATATATATATATATATATATATATATCCTTGACTAAAGATGATTGAAATCTCATTCTAAACTTTTAGGATTGAAATGAAGTATAATCTCCTCTCCCTTAATTATAGCAAAACAACCTTTTCCAAGCAAATATTTTGTTTTCTATAATTAACACTGCTTATCATAATTGATTATGCTCCCACTAGCATAAAAATTATTTAGCACAATAATTATGCTCCCACTAGCTTTGAGATGTACTTAGAAATCGACTTCTAGAAATCAATACTTTATTGACTTTCATCACCAAAGTTCAGACTTTTGATAAGAGATGCTTCAACAAAACTTTATCTAAGCTTCTCAGACTCATACATCTTTCCTTAGATAGCTCACATGTGTGTCTAAACAATTATGAAGAGGGATGTCGTAATCATAATGTTTAGACCTTTTTGCCATTTCTCACAAGTCCATGTTAGTGTGCCGGTTAACCACACACGTTCCACTAACGACTTTGAAAATGCAAATATCACAATTGCTATCTACTTAAAATCTACTTAGTGAAAGCGTTTCCTCACCATCATTTTCATGAATCGGAAAGAAACCTTATGACACTTAGATTTTATGGTGTATGTGTTCCTATCCATGTGAATTTGTCAAAACCGTAATCACAACACAAGGTTAGTGACAAACTCAAAACCATATGGATTGAACTTGTTCAATCTTGATTTCTTGCCTCTTGGTAGCCCAAGGGCCAACCATTGATTCCAAGTTGTTATGCACACAATCGAGAACTCACAGAACTCGCATACATAGTTAACTTTACCGGAATAGGCACAGAAACAAGAATTATGTCAACACGATAGGTTACATACCTCAAGTTGTGTGCTAGTGATAAACTATAGGTTTTATCCTTGATTAGCTCTTGAAACTTTCAAGACCATTAAGACTCCCACTGTCCTCTTGACATATAAGTTTCTCTTTGTCCAGAACCATTCCTTGACAACCAAACAAATATCCAAGAGTCAGTGCGGATTCTTATCAAGACAGCACAACTTACCAATTTCAAATGTTCAAGAGTAGAAAACATTTTACTCTACGTTTGATAAGTGTTTTAAACCCTTCTTTTATGTCACTCAAGGTTACCATCTTGGAGTATAACTCCAAGAATTGTTTTGGAATGGAGTATGATTCATTTTCTTGATTTTAACCATTCCAACAATTCATGAATCCTCTTCTTAGCCATACAAATGCACTAAGATGTCCTTTAGAGAATCCAATTGTGATATGGTTCCATAATCATTAAGATGATCATAAAACATGATACTAAAGTACTCTCCCATCTTTTCAGATTTGAGATACTTTTATCTTTCTGTCTAATTTAATTCTTCCCATTAGCCCTGCCATACATTGAAACTTTTCCAGTGTTTCAGAGTTGTACTTAAACTTGTAGGTACAACCATATTTACTAAACTTTAGTAAATCATGACGAATAGTCTTATCGATCTTGGTGGTGGACCTTGACATGCACACACCAAGTGTACCCGATCCTTTAGTCTTTCACCTGACTCACATATACATGTGGTCAGCGAATTAGTCTTAACTTTCCAAAAATGAAAATTTTCATTCATCATGCAGTACAGCCTGCATGATTCCAAGTTTCGGTCCAATTGAAACTTGGTTGATGAGAATCTTTCCTTATTTGGTAAATTTTACACTACCACATATGAAAGAATCAAATTCATTATTGCTAGAAACATACAAACATTAACTTTCCATAAATGCCATTGCAAGGAGATATAAAATAAAGTAAAACCAAAAATTTTATTTATTTATAAAATGCGGAAAAACTTTTTCCTCACAATGCAACTTTAAATGGAAACTATGGTATTACACATTTCCTAGCAATCTATCATAACTCCTAAGTAGTAGCTCAAGAATCCGATCTTCGAAGCATGCGATTGAAATCCATCTTCGCGATCAGATTCAACATACTCTTCTTTTAAGCTTCCTTCCCTTTGCTTGATCCTGCCATACATCAAAATGTATTAAGAATCTTCAAATCGGAGCTTAAGAGAGTTAGATAGTGGACTTACCTAAAGTAGAGTCAAACTTTTGACTTGCCCTTCTCTGAGAACTTTCAGGTAGTTAGGGCAGCTTCGCAACCAATCCCTTTCCTTTGGCAATAGAGCCAAATCGACCCTTTGGGAATGGTACACTGGATTATCTCAGACTTAGCCTTTCTCTTTACCATTTGGTCAACCGAGTTGACTATGGCCGATCCCTTTCCATTGGGAAGAAAAAGCTTTTCTTGATATCTAATGTTACCAATTGTCAATGTCCATGGTAGTTTGGGAAGTTGGTCTACTAATCAAATTTTCTTTACCAGAGCTCGAAATCATTGTTGATTCAGCAGCACCAAGCAAATAGATAAGATCATTAGGGTCATGTATTTGTCTGTTACATAGTAGTCCCAAAGGATCTAACTGTGTGACTTAGAAAGTGATTGAACAACCAACTTTCTCAAGACTTTGACACCCAACTTTCCCAACTTGTCAATATATGAGCACACATAGACCTTGCTTGCCAATATGGCTTGAGTGACTTTGAACTATTCAAGAACTTGTGGGTTAGGGAGAAAAATGGGAGGAGGTGGAGGAAGAGAAATATGATTTCCACGGAACATCATCTTCATTAGGAAAGCTTGTTCCAAGAGATTTGAGTAGATCATAATTGTCTGAACCAGACACCTTTTTGGGAGATATTCAAGATAGTTGATTTAAAGTCCTTAATATAACACCCAATATGAAATATTAAGGCTAGGACCCAACACAATATTTTATAACTTGGAAGAGGGATGTCGTAATCCAAGCTATAGAATATTTGAAGGTAGGCGAATGACGATTCACCAATTTCCACCATGAAAAACGAAATAATTTATTAAGTTTTAATTGGATTTGAAACTCCTAGATCTTTTGAGATTCATTGAAATTTTCAATGGCATGTTTCAATCTCGATTGTGCCCTCTCAAATTTTGTGACTGGGATGCCGAGGATCACAAAACAATGTGTGAATAACCATGCAAATTCACTTGGTACCCTTAATATTATCACCTAATCAATGTGTCGGTTAACCACACGCGCTCCACTGATCTATGATAAACATTTAGTCACCCTTTGCCATCCATACTAGTCCAAGTTAGTGTGTCGGTTAACCACACACGCTCCACCAACGACTTGGTAAGGTACAAAGAGTAAATTTCATGGGTTAGCACCAAATTCACATTTTCCTAAAGTAACTAAGATTGGGAATTTATAAAAGGTTTAGTTACTTTATATTCATCATTATACTTTTAATGAGAATTATAGTCCTTGTCCTACCTGTTCGGCTAACGACCCTCCACCAGTCAAGGAAGCGGTGGGTGAGAGTGGACACCCATTAAGCTGCCATTTTATAGGCAACAACCTTATACCCCCCTTATAGATCGGCTTCGTGAATGAGACCTACTAATGGTAAGACTGACTTGCTCTTATACATATATATATATATATATATATATATATATATATATATATATATATATATATTATTAACTTATAATACTATAAAGTATAAGGGTTGAATTTTAACTTTTAAAACTCTAAGGGTTGGAACTAAAGTGTGTGTGAGACTTTACAAATTCCAAAACTTGAGGGCAAGTTTTGAACAATTCAAAAAACTTTTGGATTTTCATAACTTATGAGTATAATTAAGGTTTAAAAAACTTTTAATGAAGAGACTCTTGGACATCCATAACTTGAGGACAAGTTATGGAGTCCAAAAAACTATTTATAATGAAAAAGACTCTTCAACTTGTGAAACCTATGGTTTTTAATGGACTTTAAAAGAAAAGACTTTTGGTAATCCATACCTTGAGGCCAAATTATGGATTCCATTAAAACACATCAAGATCAAGAATTAACTAACATCGATATCAACAAAACTCATAAGTTCATGAACATCGATATCAACAATTTTAAGAATCATATGACCACATACAAAACTTGAATTTTTTTGATAATAGCCTTTGAAATTGGATTAGCATAATCATTAAAATATAAAAACAACAGGTTTTATAAGTCCAAAAAAATTTAGTGTAATGATTCTAGTCCAATTCCAGCTAAAAAACTCGAAAATATGCACTCGGGGCCTCCCACTCGTCGAGTGCATGAACCTACCCGACGAGTAGGATGAATATATGCTTGGACTCGTCGAGTCCCCCCATGGACTCGGTGAGTCTACTGTCGAGACAGCAAGATTTTTGGATTTTTCAACAGTTTGCATCAAGTATTCAAGAAAACAAGCCTTAGCTCTGATACCACTGTTGGGTTTTGAGCATTCTAACACTCCTATGGTGTACATGCAACCGTATACACCTTGGATCTATGTTTTCTCTAAAGTACATGCAAATAAGAATTTCCAAGGTTTACATCCTAACTAGCATGGCATGGGGAACTTCAATCATAGAATTACTAGTATAATGACATACCTTTTAGTAGTGGTTGATTGCTTGGAGCTTGAGAGCCTAGCACCAATAGTGTGGATGTCTCAAATGGAAATCACAAATCACCACAAACTTTGGAAAACTCTTGAAAGAATAATGCACACACTTGAAATCGGCCACCACTCTTGTTCACACAGAACTAGTGCCAAATCAAGTGCCAAAGACTCTTTTATATAGTGTGGGGAATTAGGGTTACATCCATGTAAACCCTAATACCCATGACTCTTCCTTTCCAAGGATCCATGGGCTAAAAGATCCATGGACTCCCATGCATGCCAATCCCATTCCAAATGAGTATTAGCCTACACTACATAAAATACAAGAGCCCATATTTAATTAGTCACCTTTTTGATCACCAAATTAATTCTAAATTAATTTATGATCAATACGAATTAAATAATATGATTTCATATTAATATATTATAACTTATAATATATTAATAAATCATGAACATACTATTCTCAAAAGATTATCCATACAAATTGTTCGGGTGAAGTGCAACCCAAAACGGACCATGCCGGGTCGGTTCAAGTGCATCTCAAATATTGTTATGGACTTAGACACCTTATCCAACAAAATTTCCTAACTTGGATTATGTTTCTTTACATCTTAGTTAATCCTTTATTTTCATCCTTTTTGTCCCAAAACCAAGAGCTTGTTGAGTAGGAGGTACTCCAAAGTCTTTAAGGTTTCCATTCAGGCGTATTAAGGCATTTTAAGTCATAAAAATGCAAGTTTGGATCTTGATTTGTTCCCATGCAAGAGTTATGGTGTAGAAATGGATTGAGTAAGCTAGGTTTTTAGTGCTCGGCTTCTTATATCCATGCAAAGGGATCAAGTTTTCAACTTTATTGGCCTTAGGAATCTTATTAAGCTCATATTTGAAATTTGGTCATAGGGTATTAAGGCACTAAAACCTTATTATGGGTTTTTCCTTAGGGGTATGTACGTTGGGCATAATTCCCAGTACGTCGCGCGTACTGCACCTTAGTTACGATCCATCCCCGCATTGGTCGAGTATGCTACGCGTACCAGTTGGTACATTGGGCGTACGAACCAGTCCAGATTTGTAAATTTTTGGGCCTTAAATCTTTGGCCTTTGCTTGTTGGGCTTGGACCATATATTTTCAGGGTAATGGGTCACAGGTTGTATGTGACATCCCTATTTTTACTGCCATTTTAAAACTTTTTATTTATGCTTATTTAAAATAAAGTATAAATTATTTTGCGGAATCGGGCACATAAAAGTATTTCGAAGAAATGTTTTCATTGATTATTAAAAGCTTAGGATTTCAAAACTAATACAAAACACAAGCATAAACATAAAGCAGTACAAGCCTTACAATAACTCTGTGAACTAATGGCATATATTCCTTGAATCTCTCAGTGCATTGTATCTTCGTACCACTACCTGTGATACAAGGACACTAAGTGGGTCAGGCTCGGGAGCCTCATAAGCACATAGGGTTTTCAACCCACAATATTATTATTATCATATTGTTATATATAACACACCACATAGATTAATCTCGATTACCCATTCCCGTTATTCTCACTCTTTAATCCTAAATGATAATCTCAAGGATTCTATCCTATAGGATATATGTAACAACGAGTAGACACAATAGACTCGGGGATTCCTTAGCAATACATGTCAGTAAGGCAACCATGAGGGGGATAGAGTATTAGAATGAACACACAATCCATTGTACCGGATAGTATGATCCATTAATACATACATATTGCGAGTCTGCTAGTGTTCCACTAGGCTGTCTAGAAAAGTATGTGGTTGTCATAAATCCTCTTCTAGATGATTGTTCTTAGTTGGTCATGGTCTTTTACCCTTATATTATCTCTAGTATGGTCTCTCACCACTATTTTATCTCTTACCATTATATTATCTCTTTTCTCTCTTTTCTCTCTCTACCCTTTTTACCTGATTTAATATAAGGATAATAAAATATATATAATTTACTTTGAGTAAAACCATTATCTCATTTAGAACAATTAAAAGGAACTCATATATTAAACATAAAGGGCATATAAGAAAATTAAATACTTGATATCAATGTGTGAGCTGAAAGTAACTATGCACTTACTTGACTTAGGTATATGACTTGTGATTTGGGTAGATCTTCGCTTACCACCTTTAGCTTTTCCTTTAACATGACCAAAGTACGAATATCACTAAGTCTTATCCTTATATTCCATGCAACTAACGATAGTCTAGTCTCCTCACTAATCCCAATGTCTACATTAAGATCTATCAAGCAAGGATCAGCCAGGCATGATAGTTGGGAGGCAGGACCTTTTCGGCGCATAGCCTTTCTAAAATCTAACAACCAAGCCAACACGACCATTCTAGGTGCCTCTCCCCTAAGTATATCAATTAGTGTAACGATATGGATTTACTAATAAATCTTATTTATAGGTTCATAATAACGACTTATGACTATAAATATAAGTTACACTGAAAGCACAAGAGTATAGCTTAACATACAGAGCTTTTAGCGAGAACTGGTAAAGATTACGCAGACAGGACTCCAAAACCAGAAGCATTATTTTGTTGGGCTTCTATCTACTTTAGATCCTAGTTAAAATACTCAAGAAACCTAGAAAAATCCGACCTAAGAAAGAAAAGAGCTTTTGAGAGAGTTATGAAGGAAATTGTGAGGAAAATGAGCTAATTCGGAGGAGTATTTAAAGGATAAAGGAGGGTGCACCATAGACGGACAAGAGGCGTGCCGCACACATGGGGTGTACTGGCTACTCTATCTGCCTACTACGTTTCGCCGCCTCCGTGGTCCACATCTCCTTCTTCTAGAAGGTTCCATGTGTCGCGTTTACATGTTGTCACGTGTCAAAATCTCGTGGAACCACATCTGCATGTCTCGGAAAAAAGGGGTTGCCCCGACGAGGCCACGTGGTACTCTCTCATAGTACCACATCATCTGCACACGTGGCACACTTCGCACACATGATTTTCTAGATTTTCAAAATGTCATCACTTCTTTATACGAGCTACGTTTTCAACGTTCTTTATATGCCCATAAATCTCTCGACAAGATCTACATATTTCCTTTAGGCCCTAAGAGCTAATTCTTAATCTATAATAATTTTATATTTTTGATAGGCTTAGGATGTTAGATATCGCTGCAGAAAGTATAACTCCTACATGCGGACTCCGTTCTTGATTATGTTTATATTCTTGGGCTCTTATTAACGAGATCTTCAACTCTCATTTAGATTGTTTTGGCTAACAATCAATCGATCTAGAATTTGATTTTTGTGATCGCACTGTTATGCTGGAACTTCGACAAATTATAACTTTGTCTCACGAATTCATATTTGGACATTCTCTATATATACGGTCTCGGTTTAATGACTACTACGACTTTCATTTAGATCTATTTGGCTAAAAAGTAATTTATTAAAAATTTACTTTTTACGATACGCAAAGTCATGCCGGTTTAATCGCGAAACTTCAAAGGAACCCTTGATATTTACACTATAACTTTGGTTATATGTACGGAACCCTTGACATTTACACTATAACTTTGGTTAAGATTATTTATCCTAAATAACCTTTTATCACAAATTCATTTTTCACACTTGATATGTCTTCATTGACTAGCTCAAATCTGCTGGTGTTACAGTTATCTCCCCCTTAGGACGATTATGTCCCAGAATTATCAACAAAACATGGCTTGTATAATGACTTCCGCACGTTACCTTTCCATCCTAGGTAGTAACCGTAACTCTTATGTCTTTTCTATTGAGTTTCTAACTCTTAAACTTCTTGACCATTAACTGTGCTAAATCATGCACCTGCTCTTCTTTCTAAATTCGATCTCCATTGGAGGCTTCTGCTCATTTGTAGAATTGACTTAACCTAAGATAAGGTATTTACTTCGACTACCGTGATAGACCGATGGGTTGTGTTCTAATGAGCTCTCATCGCATGATGCAATTGTTAGACTGAGGTCTTTTGAGTCAGACTCTAGTACGAAATATATATTCGTTCATGTTCTACTGTGGTGTAATTAAATTCTAGCATGTAGTACTTCTAGCTATTGGATGCTAAATCTTAGTGATGATTGCGATGATTCTATCGATCACTTTGATTCTCTTTTTCTAAAGTCGGATCCTATGGCGAACTTAGTTCATAGATTAGTCGGACTCGATTTGATATGACCACTAACGTCGGAGTAATATTTGTCTTCGCATTCATTACCAAAACAAAGGTAATGATGGAAATGAAGAAAATAACTCAACTACTTAGAGACTTAGTAACCTTATGACTTTCTTTGATCTAAGTACAAGTCCTGTGCTTCCGATAGTATAGGCCTCTACTACCTTTCACACTTAATCATACTTTTCCCAACTATTTCCTCACAGTCCTCCAAGTCATCACAAAAAGTAAATCACATAACATAATTAGGGGTTTCATTACTTCCTGAAAAGCGATTACAACAATTATTCATACTTGATGCCTACTATATCAAGCCACATAATCTTATACTATTTAAATGACTACAAGATACAGCTTTCTCCTCTTTCTTCCCTCGGGCGACATGTACTTCACCTATTTCTGCATCAAAGATTATATGATATGCTCTCATTTTTGACTTTGGCGGAATATTTTGACCTGTCGCTTCTTTTTTCTTTGGGCAGTCCTTGCATAAATGCTTTAATTCCCCACACTCAAAGAAAACTTCCTGTTTGGCCTTGCATTCATTTGCATAATGACCATCCTTTCAATATTTATAGTAAGTCACCTCTTCGACGCATCACCCAAAGTGTTTCCTTTTTCACTTGTTACACCATTGTGCCTTGCCATTACTCTAAAAGATCCTTTGATCTTCCTCTTCTCTCCCTTCCCAGCTTTCTCTAGACCCTTCTACTGAATCTGGGTCAGAACATTCTTAATTGCATGAATAGATGTCTTCAGGGTACTAGTTAACATCACCATGGGGCCAAAGTTAGCTGGTATCCCGTTGGAAAATCTTTCTATCTTAGAGCGTTCAATAGGAACCAACTAGGGAAATAGCTTCATTTTCTCAGTAAATGTGATCGCATACTTTCTTATGCTCATTCTTCCCTTCTTTAGGTTCTGAAACTCATTTCTTATCTCTAGGAGATCCATTTCGGAGCAGTACTCTCTCTTTCGTTGCTCCAAGAACTTTTCCGAAAACATATTCATAGCTTCACCTTTTGGTATAGTGTCGGCCATAAAATTCCACCAATTCAATACTCCGGTCTTTGGTTGTCTGACAGGTAAAGACAGTCTTTTGTCTCTCGCTCCATTCATAACACTCAAACACCATCTCCATCCCGGAGATCCAGTTGATGAATTCAACAGGTCTTGGGCTTCCAGAAAGACTTGGCGGTTTGGTAGCCTTAAAGTCTTTATACATGCACCCGCTCTTATCAACCCCTCTATCCAAGTTGTTTCTCCTAACTACTCACGATTCCTTCTGATGTACAGTCCTGCTATAACTTCCTTCTTTTGGACTGCCCCTCATTTAACTTTGGTTTACCAACCGGTGTAGTGACTTGTCTTCCATACCTCTGGGATAGTTGTCTCTCCTCCTCTCTTTGCTCAGCAAGCATTGCCTGAATCATGGCTTGAATTCCTGGCACAACTTCAGGTGCATGCCCGATTATAGGGGGCTCAGCCTAACGCTTTTCGTTATCGTTTCCTAATTCTTTTTGTGTTCTCACCTTGATGTTCTATACACCAAAGCAGTTGTTTAGTGTACCGAGACGTGAACATTTATAGGGAAGCTTTAGATGCATAATTCTCCTTATCACTCCGAAAAGTTATATGTCAGTTCTAATACCATAAGTATACGTTTAGAAACCCGAACACATAAAATTCCCTAATTCCACACCCACAAAAGACCTCGGACCTAATCAGTTAATAGGAATTTAGATAGGAAAAATAAGGCATGCTATAATACAAACCATTTAGCATATAAAAGCAAATTAAGCATCTTATCATAAAGTGAACTTGTGCTTGTGTCAATTTAAGTGTATTACCTAAAATAT
This sequence comes from Lactuca virosa, assembly GCF_052849685.1. Lineage (NCBI taxonomy): Eukaryota > Viridiplantae > Streptophyta > Magnoliopsida > Asterales > Asteraceae > Lactuca > Lactuca virosa. The sequence goes on along the minus strand of NC_136427.1, from coordinate 21,208,116 downwards.
AATAGAAACACATCTCACAATCATTGAATATCATTCTATGTTTAAGTCTAGAAATCATCTAAATTCCTAGTTCGCTTAAACTAATGCTCTAATACCAACTATGACATCCCCATTTTTATGGCCATTTTAAAACTTTTTATTTACGCTTATTTAAAAAGGCGTATAAATTATTTAGCTGAATCGGTTCCACGATAGTATTTCTGAAGAAATGCTTTTGATTAATTATTAAAAGCTTAGGATGTGATAATTGATACAAAACATAAGTATAAATGTAAAGCATTATAGACCTTACAATAACTCAATGCACTAATGCCCTAAATTCCTTGAATCTCTCAGTGCATTGTACCCTCGTACCGCTACCTATGATATATGGAAATTGAGTAGGTCAGGCTTGAAGTATGGTGAGGACATAGGGTTTTCAACCTATATTATTATTATTATTATTATTATTATTAGTATTATTATATTATTTTATATAAACCCCAGTCGGATTAATCCTGATTACATATTCACATTATTCCCACTCATTAATCCTCAATGATAATCTCAAGGGTTCTATCCCAGGGATCTCTATAACAACAAGTAGACAACATTGCCTTGTGGATTCCTTATCAATACATGTCAATAAGGAAACCATGATGGGGATAGAATACTCGAATGAACACACAATCCATTCTCCCGGATTGTATGATCTATTAACACCTACAGATTACGAATCTATTAGTGTTCCACTTGACTATCTAGAAGATTATGTGGTTATCATCAATACTCTACTAGATGATTGTTCTCAGTTAGGCATGGTCTGTCACCGTTGTATGGTCTCTCACCACTATTTTATCTCTGGAATCGTCTCTTACCTTAATATTATATCTTTTATCTCTCTACCCTTTTTACCCAATTTAATATAAGTATAATAAAATACATATATAATTTACAGTGAGTATAACCATTATCTCATTTAGCACAATTATCAGGAACTCAAATAAACGGCATCTATGAAAATTAATTACTTGATATATATGTGTGACCTGAAAGTAACTATGAACTCACTTGACTTAGGTAGATGACTGGTGATTTGGGCTGAGCTTCGCCTAAGACCTTTAGCTTTTCTTTTAACGTGACCTAAGTACGAATATCACTAAGTCTTAGCCTTATATTCCTGGTGACTAATGATAGTCTAGATTCCTCGCTAATCCTAATGTGTATATCAAGATCTATCAAGTAAGGATCAACCAGGTAGGACAGTTGGGAGGCAGGTCCATTTCGGATGATATCCTTTCTGTAATCCGACAACCAATCCAACACGACGATACTAGGAACCTCTCCCGTAAGAAGATCAATCAGTATAACCACATGGAATTATTGATAAATCTTATTCATTGGTTCACAATCATGACTTATGACTATAAAGTTAAGTTACATTGATAGCACAAGAGCGTAGCTTCACTTATAGAGGTTTTAGCGAGAACCGGTAAAAATTCCACGGATAGGACTCCGAAACCAGAAGCGTTACTTTGTCGGGCCTCTAGCTAATTTAGAGCCTAGTAAAAATACTCAAGAAACCTAGAAAAATCGGACCTAAGAAAGCAGAGAGGTTTTGAGTTATTTATGAAGGAAATTGTGAGTAAAATGAGCAAATTCGGAGGAGCATTAATAGGAAATAGGAGGGCATGTCGTGAAGGGAAAAGAGGTGCACTGCGCACATGGGGTGTGTTGGCTACTCTGTCCGCCTGCCACGTATCGCCGCATCTGTGGTCTACCTCTCCTTCTTATAGAATGTGGCACGTGTCACATTTACATGGTACCACATGTGAAATCTCATGGCGCCACATCATTATATATCGAAAGAAATGGGCTGCCCCGACAGGGCCAAATGGTGCTTTATCGTGGTGCTACGTCATCAGCGTGCATGGCGCACTTTGTGCGCGTGATTTTACAGATTTTCAAAATATCGTAACTTCATCATACGATCTTCGTTTTGGATGTTCTTTATATGTCCGGAAATCTCTCGACGAGATCTACAACTCTCGTTTAGATTATTTCGGCTAACAATCAACTGATCTAAAATTCAATTTCTATGTCCGCATTGATGCGTTGAAACGTTGAAAAATCAGAACTTCCTATCACGAAGTCAGATTTGGATATTGTCTATATGTACGCTTTTGGTTTAGCTCCTACTACGACTTTAGTTTAGATCTCTTAGGCTAAAAATTATTTTATTAAAATTTTACTTTTTACTATATGTAGAGTCGTGCAAGTTTAATCGCAAAACATTGAAGAAGCATGACTTCTTCATACGAAGTCGGATTTCAATGTTCTTTATATCTATGGAACCCTTGTCACATACAATAGAACTTTGGTTAACGTTATTTATCCTAAATAACTTTCTATCAAAAATTCATTTTTAACGTTTAATATGTCTTGATTGACTAGCCCGAATTTGCGGGTGTTACATTGTAACACTATTTGATTCTATTGTTTTTTTTAATCTTTCAGTGCCTTGCAAAATGATACCTGCTGGGTTAAAAAGTGTTTCAAATTTATTTATATTTTTAAAGCTTCTGTTTCCGTTTTAGCATTTTTAGGAAACGATTCTTAAATAAAACTCAACAATTGGTATAAGTGCCATTTTTGCAAGTTTGGTTAGTTTATTAGATTATTTTATATAATATTTGTTTTTGAAAAACAAGGATAGTTTTCTTTTTGTAAGAAAATTCATAGATATTTTCTATGACCACTTTATAATTGTTATTTTTTTAGTGACAAAAGTTCACATGCATTTTTTGTCACCAAAAGTTGTCTTAGAAAAACAAGGTGTTGTTTTATATAATTTTGAGCACACACACACACACACTATATATATATATATATATATATATATATATATATATATATATATATATATATATATATATATATATATATATATATATGTGTGTGTGTGTGTGTGTGTGTGTGTTTATGTGTGTGTATGATGTGCATAACCTAGCCATAAACCTCTTGTGAATGTGTTTGTGTTGATCTGTTAAAATGGTTGTAATATTTATTATCCATCTGGTATATAATAATTAAATAGATAGTTTTAATTTTGTTTATTTTTGTAAGTAATACATTTGTTTTAGAAATATTTTATTTTTATAAAAATATAACAAGAATGTAGATGGTGACCATTTTGTAGATCAAAAGTTTATAAACTTGATTTTATTAAATTAAGTTTCATAAACTTTATAAAACTGTTTTTTATAAACTCGCTACAAGGTGTTGAAGCACGTCAGAGCATGAGGACATTACAAGATTTATGGTCCCTTTATGTCCCATAGAATGGACTTATCATTTTTATGATGGTTCATAAAATGTCACTTGTTTATGGTTGGTATATGCACATATGTTTTGCATGCTTGTGATGTTTGTATTTATGTCGATATTATATTTATAATTGTAAAATTAGATTTCACATGAAAAATAATATTTTGAACAAAAATAAACATCACATAGAGTTTGGTTTTAAGGAAATTTATCTTTTAACATAAGATGGTAGAAAGCTTTTAAAAAATAAATGAGTTTATTGCTTAAACACTAGCTAACGATAAATTTCAGGATTACAATTATATAAGTTTAAAATTGAGATTTTAAAGACTTATCAAACTCCAAACCTTATTTTATAAACGAAAGTTTTATTAGAAGGTTAATATATGTTCTTTAGCGCTCAAACATCCAAATATAATACTATATATTAATTTTAAAATTTGATCACGCGATTAAATAAAATTTGTATTTTATAAATGAACATTATTAAAATGTGATTTTAAATAAAAGCATACCATGTCTTATTGGATGCATACAATAAGTATGATATAATATGTTTTTTAAAATAGAATAATAAAAACATAAAAGACCACTTATTTCAACTCAGATCTATGCAATCATATTTGAATAGAACTCGCTTGTCTCTTGTATACGCTAGTGAGATAAAGGTCACCTAACTGCTATGTGTTATATTTTTATGGTTGGGTTATAGTCGTGATTTATATAACCTAGTTATAGGCCGATTACATAAATTCTTCAACCTTTATGATTTGATCAGAAATCTGTTGTGATAAAGCGTCACCTAAGCAATAGAGATTCAAGGAATAGATGAGATCAAACATGTCTATTAAACCTTGTTATTAGAGATCCCATAACACTAGGAATTATATAATAGAAAATAATTAATACTCGATATCTACCTAGTTGAGTTCAAATGAATGGGATAAAGTTCACCTAACCATTTATTTGTTTTGCAACTTGAATCCTCGACTTTGATAATTAATGATTTTTTGAAACTTAAGGGTATTAATTATTGAATATTTAAATATTGAAAATACTAAATGAATTTTGTTAAAATTTTGTAGAAGAAAACAAATTCCAATCTCATAACATTCTTAAAGGATTAATTCCTAAACCACCTTCCTTGAGCAGAAAACCTAAACATGATACCTGGTGGAGGCATCACTATGATCTTAATGATGTTTTTAACATCATAGTAGGATCTGTTATTCCTGACTTCCAGGAAGTCTTGGATAATTTTGATATATATCAAATGTTTTGACAGGTTAAGTAGATATTCCAACAATACAATAATATTTTGTTTGACGCAGTTCAAACAATTGAAGAATGAAAAGAGTCACCATGTGTGATCTAAGAGGCACATAGTTTATGGAAATGATAGGTTTAGGCCAAATAAATCCAAGAAGGCCCACAGAGATGGATCATGTTTCTTATTTGGAGAAACATGACAGTGGACGAGGAATTATCCCTCTTATCTGAAAAGATAGTCTGTAGAGACTAGAACTTCAGGTATCTACTAGATAGAAATTATAATTTCATATAACACTCAAGTACTTGGTACTTAATGTTAATCTAATATTTGTAAATGGCTTGTGGATATTTCAAGAAGAGTAACCAGCTGAGCACAAGCAAGTTGGAACTACACACTTACAGCTTAGTTTATTATTTATGTTTATAACATAAAATACTTGTATTATAAAACAATATTTTTTTGGAACAATGTATGGGTTAATATATCTTGTCTAAATATATTTCTAAGTTAACTGATTACTTATTTTGTTATTTACTTAAATCATTTTTCATAAAGATCACTTCATATTCTTTAATGATTAAATTTTGTTTTTGAGAATGAGATCTCTTAATAGAAGTATAAAGTAAATATCAATATTTTCTAAATAATAAGTTATAAGTAAAAGCACTTTTGAAACAAATTTGATTTTAATCAAAGTTATCTAAGACTTTGTTATCTTTATTATATAAATAAAACACACATATTCCAACTTCAAGACATAGATTGTTGAAGGTAAATAATATAGTTTATTTGATATATATGAATCTTATTTATATATAAATGATTCCTAATGATATTTTCTTTGTAATATAGATAAATATTTATTAAAAAACTATACACCTTGATGTGTGATTTTCTTTCTAATTAATGTCTAGATTTATTACAAGATACCTAATCAATTTTACTAACAAATATAGTCATTGTAATTATATTTTACCTATTAAAAGATAATTATGAAACCTTTGTTGAAGTTTCAAAATATAAATTTGAGATAAGATCAGTCTAACCATCTACAAACTTACTGATAATAAAGGGTGATCTAAAATTTACTAGCTATTGTTTACTTTCTAATCGGTGAAAATTATCTTCCTTTATTCTTTTAGGATTTTTCCTTAATCACTAACACTTGTACTTTGAATTCAAACAATAACTAATAAGTAGATAAAACACTTTATAAGATTTAATATGGAAAGTCTTCATCCCTATCTTACTTAATGTTTTATAGATTGGAAGCCTATGTTAGGCTACAGCTTCAAAACCCAAAACCTACAAATTAAATACTAGGTAGAATGCTCTATGAGGTTGCTTAGATTATTATATAAAAACCTACCAAGAATAAGGTCTCTTATTCCTATAAAAGCTGAGTTATCAGAGAGCAAGCTTCTAATGACAAAGCAAATGGGAGGCACATGGAACATGAAGCAGCTCAAGAACCAAAACCTAATGCGGCATGAGTTGGTAGTAGTTTCAACACGGAATTGTTGAACATGAATAGAAACTATTCACAAGCACAAATTGTTCGCATATATGGTAGAAATCATCTATAACATGAGAAATATGGAATCTCTCATTGATGAGTTCTTCTTGATGGTTTCTGGAAAATCCATCAACCACCAAAATGCGATATCAGGTCTCGAATCTTATTAATGACTTAGAGTCGTAGACATTGAGATGTAATCCATGTATAATACTCAAGAATGAGCTTGATTAATATTTCTCCCTATAGCAATGGTAGAAGGATAAACTAATCCTTTTAGAAAGAATACAAATATGGAAATTTATACCCATTTAGCAAGACTTGTTGTTACAGTCTTTAATCATACTCATGTCATTAACTTTGATCAAATATTTTCTCAAGTTTATATGATTAGATCAACAATAATATCATTAACCATAACTACATATTCTGATTATTAGATATGGAAAATGGATTTCAAGAAAAAAAAATTTCTTAATAGACAACTACTTGTAAGATGTCTATATAGCTTAGCATGGAGTTTTTCTTAATCCATGTTATCCTAACAAAATGTGTAAGCCTTAAGATCTATTTGTAAATATAAATCAAACATCTCAAAGTTGGAATCGTCATTTTAATATGAAAAATAAAAAGGTATGCGTTTATATAAAAATAAAGATAACATGTGTGTTTACTAAGAACTAGTGTGAGTTATAGTGATATTCCTAATCTTTTACGAACAAGACATACTTAATTATAAGAAATTACGTTCTGACTATGCAACGTTACTTTTCCTTGCCATGGAAAGTGTTTCTAAGATGAAAGACTTAAGAAAGACAATATACGTTCTTGGGATGTAAAATATATGGAGATAGAAGAAAGACCTAGCAAAGACAAGCTACATTCTTGGAATGTAAAATCTATGAGAAGATGAATGTTAAAATTTTAAAATATTTTTCATATGTTGACAATATCTTGAAAAGGATCAAGATACAATATTCCTTTGGAGGACTCTTGGTATTGCCACATGGCACAATTTTGAGCGAAATAAAATGATTTATATTCTATTTGTTTTGACAAGTGAATTCATCATTATTCCATATTATGCAAAAGACAAGGTATATGATCATGCTATGAACATATCATATATATCAATTAGATACATGGATGGTCATTAGTTGACTATAAGAACATTCTAAGAGTACTTAAGATGAACTAAAATAATGTATATAAGTTAATCAGATAGATATAATTATGACTTCAAAATAAATAGATATAATTATGACTTCAAAACAGATAGATATCTATGTCAAGAGCTACACAAGATGTCAACTTCAAAATAGATAGATATAATTATGAATTATAATTATACTATGAATTTCTTATGGAATGAAGTGTATGTTTTAAAGGAATGGGGTCCAAGAAAAAGATAAAAAGATAATTTGCAACAAAATAAGAATAAATTGCTACTTCAGAAGTTGTAGTCAAATATGATTGGATGAATGAGTTCATTAAAACAGTAATTCACATCAGAACACCATTCAAGGATAACATAGAAATATTATGTGAGTTTAAGAGTATACTTAATCAAGCTAAGAAACTCTAAGTCACATCAGAACACCAATAATATTTTCCAAGGTATTTAACTATACTTAGAATAATGTTAAATATGGAGATGATTATATTCACAGAATTTAGACCAATTAAACTTAGTCAATACCCATTAATAAAGACTTTCATTCAAGCTAAGTATGAATAGTCATACTTCAACTTTAAGACTTTCTTATTCTAGAAATGAGATTTGATTTGGATTTAGTATTTGGATATTGGAACATTATAACAATAGGAATTATATTGTTTAGATATATTGGGATATGATCTCACATCAATACCTGTTGTGCTCTATATTAACATGTTTAAGCCATGAATAATCTTATTATTCTAAAAGTTCATAGTCTGTTATAATTGTGGGAGCAACTATGAAGTAAGACTAATATGAGTTGGATTTTTTAACTATGATTAGATGAAAGTAGGGAATGGGTTGTAACCAAAATTCATATCTAATTGTTATAGAACTAGTATTGGATGGACCCACATCATGATCATCTCATAGATCACTATCATGAGTGATAATTGAGAAAGGATACTATCTATATATCCTTAGTACCTGAGCTACAAAGTGGGAATTAAATGTAGAGAGTGTTATGCTTTGATGTGGTCAAACGTTGATACTTGACCGAGAAGTTATAAAAGTCATTATCAGGTGTGGTGTGAACTATGTAAGAGGCTTATGTTGTCAAGATGGGAATTGTTCCTCTTCTGTGTTGAGAGCAGGACTTCTAACATGCGTTACCTAAAGTTGAACAAAATATAAGACTGATTGTGATCCAAGTCTCGTGTTCAACACGATGTATGTAACAAAAGGATAACTAATAATCTTACTTCATACATCAATTGTAGCTTTGAGCTTTTGGGAATTGGATGTTGACCAATGGAATTCTTCGTCTTATGTTATTCGTGTTGGATTAGTTGTCTAAGTCCATAACTATAATTGGTATGTACTTATTTTGATAGTAGCATGGTCCTTTTGGGTTGTCTTCACTTTAGCAACTTGACAGGATGACTTCTGGAGAGAGAGGTTGAATTTATTATTTGGAATAATAAATTGATTTATTAACGTATTATGCGAATAGTATATTAATTAGAACTCATGTTATTTAATTAGTATTTAATCAGAAATCAATTTGGAATCAATTTCGGGATTAAAGGAACTAATTAAAGGAACAGAGGCTGTTTTGCAAATCATTGATAATTGTGAAACTGGGCTATTGGACTCCTTAGTTAGGAGTGAACGAAAACTATAGGGAGGCCCTACAGATTTCGTCCAAGGCTTCCTAATAAGGGTACATGGACTGATTAATCCTTAAGCAGGAAATTATGGTTTCCTCTAGAAAACCCTAGTAGCCCTCAGCGGTATAAAGACCCCACCAAATAGGATTTTCAGACAATGCTTGCTAATCCAAACCCTAGCCAAAATTCTAAGAGTATTCCATCCTATCTCGTCTCATCCTTTTTCTGGTAGTGTTTGTGCGCCATTAGAGGTGCAACATTTGAGGCATTTTTCTTTCAAGAGTCAAGGATCTACAAGGTTTATTTTTATTGCTACATAGCAAGTGAGGTAAACTTCGAAACCCTAATTATATGTAGATTTCGATTTATATATTCTATATCTAGGGTTTTGCTTTGGTATTCAATTTGCATGTTGAAGTAGTGAAAAACTTTGATCCAAAGCAATTAGGGTTGCATCAACACATAGATTTTAGTTATGCTCAAAACCCATCAATGGTATCAGAGCCTAGGATGTTTTTCAGTCGAATTTGATGTAATAGTGAATTGTCCAAAGGAGAAGGGAGCAGATTCGTCAATCTGTTCATCAAAATCGAAGAGTTGATTAAGGAACTCGACGAGTTGGCTCAACTCGACGACTTCACTGCCTGACTTGACGAGTTGACTCGTCAGATCAAATTAATTGATTTGGTCAAATATTAAAATAAAGACAAAACTAATTTATTAATTTAATTTATTTAAAATTTGATCTAGTATTTTTGAAAATTTTTAAAAATACATCCTTTGGTTTTGTAATTTAAAATGTGACTAAATAGTTTAATTTTGAAATCTTAAATTTTAGAACCCCTGGTATTTTAAAAGTATAAAATACACCCTTATACTTAGATATATATATATATATATATATATATATATATATATATATATATATATATATATATATATATATATATATATAAGAAAATGTCAGTCTTACCATTAGTAGGCCTCATTCACGAAGCCGATTTATAAGGGGGTATAAGGAAACTGCCTATAAAATGGCGGTTGAATGGGTGTCCACTCTCACCCACCACTTCCGTGATTGGTGGAGGGTCGTTGTAACACTCTAAGTTTTCAAGCAAATTTTTCATTTTTAAAACCTCGCAAAACACAATTTCACATTTCTCAAAATAACATTTATAAGTCGTTCAAAACAGAAGACAACAAAATGTTTAACAAAATCCTAGAATCCTCAAAACATAATCTCCAACTGGTGTGTACAATCTAGTCGGTGCCTTCCCGTGATCCTGAGAGATACCTGAAACAAATTTCACACAACAGTGTAAGCACAAAGCTTAGTGAGTTCCCAAAAATACCACATGCAAATAATTAGCCTCTCATGGCTATATCTCAATAAAGACCCTCCGGTCTCACAACTCTGTTTGGACCCTCCAGTCCTAACTCAACAAGGCACAAAATAATATACAACATATATCACAAAGAGAAATGCAGAATATCTAATAACTCGGTATAAGCATATAAGACCCTTCGGTCACACAGTATTACCACTCACGTAAGTATAGTGAGAAGACGCACCTCGCAGAGTAAAGCAATATATCCCACTCTCAAACTGCTGGTCTAGACTACGTCCCTCCATGGCCTCCAAAATCCACAGCTTGATCAAAACCCTAAAGTCAACGGAAGTCAACAGTCAAAGCTGACCCAACTCGTCGAGTGCGACTCATGAAGTCGTCGAGTTCCTCAGTACTTAGTAAGTCACGAAAACCCGAGTCAAATTGACGAGTTGCTAGCCAAATCGTCGAGTCCATGTAGAGTCTAGAAGATCAGGGAAAAACCCTAGCCACTCGTCTAGTTGTCCCACCAACTCGTCGAGTTGTCCTACCAACTAGTCGAGTTCACTCTAAATCCAAAAAATAGGAAAACCCAACTCAACTCGTCTAGTTGCATGTCCAACTCGTCGAATTCTTCAGCCCTTTCTCATTAAACTCATTCCAGTCGATTCAAATGCTCCAAACTCAAGATCCAACCTCCTAGGATGAAGTTACCACGTAAAGTTGCTAACTTTACGATCATGCAAGGCCTAACAAGGATAAAACACCCAAAACTAAGCTCAAGAAGGGGTTTAGGTCATGAAGACGGGTCAAAGCTTCATAAAGCTTGAGGCTTTATGTACATGGGGCCTAGAGAAGTCCAGGTCTGAGACTCATACCCTCTGGACAATCTTAACCCAAGAATGCCCCTAATTTTGCACCAAAAGCCCATAAACTCACATAAGGAGAGATCTAAGGAATGGAAAGCCAAGGTAAAGACTTTTTACCTCCCACTGGATGCCAACATGATGTAGATGCTGGATCTACAAGCTTTCTCTTGTTCCAAGCCTCTAAGTCCTCAAGCCTTTTCAAGGAATGCACCAAAAACACACTTTTGGCCTCACACACACATTTAGCTCGCTAAGGTTACTCTATGGACATGAAAGGTGGCAAGGGAGGCAGGGTAAAGCACTTAAGGTCCTTTAAATAGGCTGCACATCCGAGAAATTAGGATTTCATGACACAGCCTCAACTCGTCTAGTCCAGCCCTTCAACTCGACGAGAAGGCATCCTAACCCACGCGTCCTGATCAACTCCTACACGACGAGTTGGAGCCAACCAACTTGTCGAGTAGACCCTTAAACTTGCACTAAATCCTCAAGTTCCACATCCAGGAATCGAGGTGTTACAATTCTCCCCCACTTGAATTAGATTTCGCCCTCGAAATCGCTCTTTATCAACACGTCGATCGAAACAAACAAACCGAGAAGTACCACCGTAAAATCTCATATCATACAACGATCTCCCTCCCAAAACATCCGAAACCAAACAGGTACTCCCAACCCGAAGAAGGACATACCCATTTGCCATTGCAGTACTAGCTCTGTCTCTCCAGAACTAGGAACTACAGTGGTCTGTCTCTCCAACAGACCGCCCATGCAGAATAGCCCTATATGAATCGGTCATCGATTAACAGACCTTCGTAAAACACTTTTTACTCTGATTATCTTGTTGCGACTGATAGGAACAGTCGTTGACCATAATTGGCTGCCGATCACTCACGTTAGGCATACTAGTCGATCCAGATCATAACTCAAAAGGAACGAAAGGGTCACATCTCACCAAGGACCAACCACCGGTACTGCTATCAGAACCCATCTGAAGGATGAACCTCAATACTCTGTCCTCAGACACTAGAAGAATGACCCGGTCCGGTCGGAACTATCCTCTGATATCTACAATCATAAGCCCCAACTTCCTCTCAAATGTCCCTTCCAACACTGTGTACCAGGTCAGGTCCCGACCCAACAGTTGAACCTCCAAAGGCTACCCCTTGCACACCCAGTAAAACGACTTAACAGCCCTCCGTCTCACAATAGTAGAAACGCTTGAGTACCCTTTTTATTTTATTTAAAAAGTTATTGAAAAGGGTGATCAATGTTTTTAGGCTGCTTGTTCCTGAAGTATAAAACGTATCTCACCCATCATATGGCACACAAAATCATGAAGTTCGCTTTACCCCTAGCAGATACTAAAATCTTTCTAAAGTCACCTCACCTCCGACTTCTGTCATCTACCACTTACTAGTTCCATGCGTCTCGTCGTCCTTGCGAAACCAACGAACCGACCCACTCAGGTCTAAAAAAACATCAGCTGGAAACCATTACCATTAAAAATGAAATCCTTCTGAAAATTTGAAATCTCATCTTGCCTATCCAATACACAAATAGAGCCAAAGTCAAGCTCAAGAGTCTGGTTTGACAGCAAAATTGGAACCACTCATATCTAATCTGATACTCAACTCATGACCCATGATCTGCGAATCTACACGTACATTACTTCTCCAATCCCTTCCGATTTGCGACAAATCTTCTCTCAATCGAGATAATATGGTTTCCGACCCTTACAGAGACCCCAATACCGCCCCTGGTCCGGCCACCAGGTTCCTACAAACTCAACTGGCTACGCTACCTAGGCCTAAGAAGCCCTCTGCGTCACACTCTGACTAGTGAAGGCTACGACTCCCCACAGTTTTACAACACTCTCTTACTGACTAATAAGTGATACGGGTCCCCGCGGTCTTACGATACTTCTCTCAGTGACTCATGTATGCTACGGCTCCTTGTAGTCTTACGATACTCTCTCTCGTTGTCTCGTGAGTGCTACGACTCCCCGCAGTCTTACGATACTATCGCTCGCTGTCTCATGTGTGCTACGGCTCCCCGCAGTCCTACGGTACTCTCTATCGCTAACTGGTGAATGCTACGGCTCCCCGTCGTCTTACGATACTCTCTCACTGACTCGATTATGCTACGGCTCCCCGCAGTCTTACGATACTCTCTCACTGACTCGTGAATGCAACGGCTCCCCGCCGTATTATGATACTCTCTCTTACTGACTCGTAAATGCTATTGCTCCCCGCTATCTTATCACATCCTCTCACTAACTACTGAGTGCTACGATTCCCCGTAGTCTTACGACACTCTCTCTTACCGACTCGTGAATGCTACGGCTCTCTGCAATCTTACGATACTCTCTCTTACCGACTCATGAATGCTACGGCTCCCTGTAGTATTATGATACTATCTCTTATTGACTCGTGAATGCTACGACTTTCCATAGTCTTACAACACTCTCTCACTCGCCATGGGCTCATCCCACGGTTTTCCCTGTCAGTCCTAAGTGATTACTACCACCTGAATCCACTCACTCTCTTATCACCCCACAATCTCATCATCAAGCCATCGCCATACTGAATTCACTAACTCATGTTCCACGGTCCCACATAGATAGGTGCACACACCTACCCGTATTATGCTTCCCTACCCATATTATGCTTTGCTACTATTGACGAGAATTCTCGTAGATAAGGCACTTTCGCTCAGTACAATTTACACCCTTGAACAATCCCCGTCTGACGACAATTAGGTGATGGTCTCATATCTGAAAATATAGTCGCTTGGTGTTCCACTTGCCGTCTGACAAACCCAAGTCTCATAGTGATCCAACAATTTAAGGCATCGTACTCGGATACCTCGATATGTCATCACAGAATCTCATGAGGTCTTGCCACAACAACTGATCTTCCACTCACACAACTCGAACCCTTGAAGTACTCTAATTCACAATTTGCAGCACAGAGGAATTGTCAATGACTGAGAACATGTTGATGACAATCCAAAGCCCCATCCTCTACTGATCAAGCCCAGGTGAAGCTATTCATACCGACTCTGTAGTTGATTGACAAATAAATTGCTGCTCTTCCTAGAGTACAGATAACAATCTATACACCAAACTATCAATCTCTCAACAATTGAAACTTGACCTCAGCAATCCAACTGTCTCGAAACTCAACATTGGCACACGCAAAGAAACACATACCATAATCAGATTCCTGTCTAACGGCCACCTTCCGTGAAGACACTCATTCTCTCTTGAGCATATACGACTTGCATCATCTCGCTCGGTACGTTGCCTTGATTACCCTAGGACCCCAGCCTCATATATTCGGACCGTAGATTCCCATAACCCAAACTTCTTTACCACATCAAATTGAGGATCCTCCCCATAGAATACCTAGTTCTCCCCCACTTACGGTTTGCTCCATCGTCTATTGACATACCAACCGACCACACTCCAGATGTACCATTCCCGACTCATGGAATGTACACGCAACACTCGATGACCTTCCAGATAATTACCAAATAACTCCAAGTATCCTGAATCTCTGATAAAAACCTCGGAATCCTCCCAATGTTACTACCCCTAATCACCCCAAAAATCTCATACCGACACTTTACCGGACATCTCGACTGTCCCGAATTAATTACGATTCTCAACCTAAAAATAATGAACTATCACAGACACACACACACCTCATCTCTGATTCCTCAGCCAACCTTCCATCATGTGAATTATCATAGAAGCAAGAGACCTCACTCTCATAGTCGATATACAACGTAAAAAACGATGGCCGCCTGTCATGGACTAAGTTTCTGGAAAATTCCACGATCATCTAGACAACTCCAGAACGATCAAGTATACTCTAGAAGTCTCCGGAGAGATCAAGAATTCTCTATGAGACCCTGGAAGATGATAGAATTTTATAGATATCTGTGGAACAAAGGAGAACGATCCGAAATAATCAAGAGGGCGCTAGACGAAGCTAGAATGACCCGGAAGACTTTGGAATGATCTAGAACATGCTAGATCATACAAGAGTAATTTGGATAATGTCGGGACAACCTAGAAACTTCTAGAGTATCGTAGAGCCATGCATATAATAGGAAGAGTCTAGATTAGTCAAGAATTATCGGGACCTAGAAACTTCCATTTGAGGAGGTGTAAGGTGCCTATAAATAGGAAGGATATCTCATTTGTAGGAATCATTGGGAAGTTGCGGTGTAAAGTAGTCGAGTCTTATATATAAGCTTTATTTCTTACTTCGTAGCATTCCTTATCACATCTCTTGTTATCCTAGTCGTTAATACATCGCAAGGAAGCGTTCCAAGCCTGACTTAGTCGAAGAAGCACTAAGTGGCACACGGTGATTGATTCATCCTGTGACACATGCTATCAGAGCCAAATTTTATATGACCAAGATATGGAAGGAGGAAGTGATGTAGCTAACCTTCCCCCTATTGTCGAAGAGAAAGGAAGGAAGTCAAGGAGGAGGGACTAATCCGTTGACCCTTTGGCAAGCCTAGAAAACAAGCTTACAAAGGTGGAGATTAGCGTCAGTGAGATCCTTGAGTGGAAGGATACCGTCGATCAGTCCGTTGCAGAGATAAGCGACACGAGCGATGGATTGAAGGAGACCATCAGTGTCATCAAGGAATAAATCCTTGGACTTATCAACACCTTGCGAAATGAGTTTCGTGAGAAGGTAGCTACGCTGGAAGCCGAAGTAAACTTATGTAAGGCAGCAATCACCGGTGGAGCAATTGCAAGTAAGTTGCCACACACGGACGCACCCAAACCAATGAAGTATGGAGGAAAACGCGACCCTAAAGAACTTGACGAATTCTTTTGATCGATGGAATGTTACTTCAGTGCTAATCAAGTAAAGGAAGACAAGACGAAGGTTGATACGACAGTCCTTTACCTATGTGAAAGTGCAGCTCTGTGGTGGAGAAGGAAGCACGAAGACATAGAAAAGGGCTTATACACCATAAACACCTGGGAAGAGTTCAAGAGGCAACTTTAGAGACAATTATGCCCACATAATGCTGAAGACATAGCGATGAAGAAACTTCGAGAGCTAAAGCATAGTGGATCCATCCGAGACTACATAGTCGAGTTCACAAGCTTGATGCTAGAGTTACCCGACATGCAAGAGAAATACAAACTATTTTATTTCATGGATGGACTACAATATTAGGCTTATAATGAGCACAAGAGTAGAAATGTTAGAGACATCGACGAAGTTATCGCCATGGAAGAAGATCTAATGGAACTACGAAGAGAAAGCATGGTTAAGAAGAATGGTAGGGAAGAATAAACTATGTCAGAACCGGAACCAAAACAAGACACACCCCCACCTTTGAATACGAAAGGAAAAGCAATCGTTGGAAGATACCGAAGAGAAGAACGGAAGGAGATCAAGTGCTACTTGTGTGACGGTCCTCACTTGATCCGATACATTCTGAAGAAAAAGACCTTCTATGCGATGGTGTTGCAAGAAGAAGAAGACGAAGCACAAATAAGCTCAATGCGTTTTCTGAACTCAATATCGAAAGATGAGATAAAATCATCGAAAAGGGAAGAAAATAAAGGAGGGAGTCTCATGTTCGTCAAAGCCAAAGTGAATGCAAGGAGCACTAAGGCGTTAGTAGATTCCGGAGCAACACATAGTTTCATCGCAGAGGAAGAAGTCAGGAAGTTGGGTATTCATTATACAAACGAGTTAGGTTGGTTGAAGGTTGTCAACTCTCCATCTAATGTGATCCTCAAAGTTTCTCATGGAATACCCATGAAGATTGCTGAATGGGATGGGACCATTGACTTGATAGTGGTTCCGATAGACGACTATCGCATGGTACTAGGAATGGACTTCCTGGATATGGTATGTCCTTGGTCGTTCGAAAGAGACAACACCATGCGTATAAACAAGGGATCAATTATCCATATAATTCCCCTGGAAAGAAGCAAGACAAAGACTCGAACCCTTTAAACTATGATGTCACACCCCGCTAAAGAGGAAACACTAGGCGTGGCAGTATAAAGGGTTTCATAGCAAAAGTTAAAAGACAACACCAACCATAGTATTAAAAATCATTACAAATTTAAAATGGGTTTGAACAACTTTTAAAAGAAATTACAATGAAAATTGGAGTACAACACATGCGAATGCTCCTAACAGTGAAGTGTCCCTAAGTGCCACTTACTCGATGATTCCTGAAAAAGCATGTAAAATGAGCGTCAACTATAAAAATAGTTGGTGAGTACTCATAGATAAAAAAAAATAATAATAATATTGGTTTCATGAATCGAAATCAAAGTTTTGATATAAGTTTCCATAGATAAAAATATATTACTAAAATGAGTAAATAAGTTTGTATAAACAAAGTTCATTGTCATCATGAAAAATAAAATATGTTGCTCAAATGAGATGCAACGTTCATATTCTCATGCGAAATAAAGTTCGTTACTAAAACGAGTAAACAAGTTTCATTGCTATAATGAGTAACCAAGTTTGTTGCTACAAGGAGCAAACAAGTTCATTGTTAAGACAAGTAAATAAGTTTCCAGTAATAAAAGTTCGTTGTTATAATGAGAAACAAAGTTCATTGCTATAATGTGAAACAAAGTTCATTGCTATAATTAATAAACAAGTTTATTGCCATAATTAATAACAATTTTGTATGTGTATGAGCAAACAATGAGTTCCCAACCAAGCCTATGATTGATGCTCTATCAAGATCTATGCTTATCGTTCCATAGATTATATGGTATCATGCACTCCAGCAATCGGGCGAGTGAGGAGTTGTCAATTCCTAATAGCGCTATCCACAATGACCATTGGCTCAAAGAGTTAATGGTTGGAGTAAAGTATAAGGGAAGGGACTTAAGATGATAAGTTCTCATGTTCCGTGTTGCATAGACATACATAGTAGAATATAGCAAATTATAGCAAAATATAGCAATCGAGTTTGATAGGAATCAATTTAAATACAACTAACAATAAATAGTTTTTCGGACATGCTTTTCCACACCAAAACATAAAAACCGAAAATAGGGGAGTGCATGAATACTCAAAATGCATTGAGATGATGCAAATGGTGCCTTCAACTACGATCCACTTGTACCACTATCGATTCCTACACGATGTTACACACTAATGAGTCTCTAATAGAAAGTTAACACTAGTATATTTGCTAGTACAATAGAATTATGCCAATATTGTGTCAAAATTTAATATTGATAAGTTAAAAACATATTTATGTGAAAATTAAATTTCAATGAATCAATTGTTATATAACAATTTAAGTGGAAAATTCTCATTATTGAAATGTTAATATTTAACATTTTAAGAGGTGTTCCAATGATTAAATATTCAAAAACTAAATCAATTTGGTTCTAAACTTTTCTAAACTTTTCATTTCAGTTTTAATTGAAGTCAAAGACCTTAAGATAAATTTTCTTGAATTTTTGATTTGTCTAACTATTTTTCACCATTTAATTCCTTGAATAATCATAAAATCATAGAAAACTAGTAAATTATCATCAAAAATTCTTATAATTTTTGTGTAACTGTTTTACAGTGTACATAATCTGCGAAAAATATTAATATGTGTTTTCAAAAAGTATAACACAATTTTTCTGATTTTTGTGTATTTATTCTATAAAAATAGAAATTAATAGATAACAGTTTCAAAAATTCACAAAACCTTTTATTTACAAGTGTTATTACACATAATTAAGCTGGGAAAAATATAAAAATGGATTATCTAAACTGTTTAACCCAATTTTATAATTTTTGTGAATTTAAGTGTATTAAATCTTGGGAAAATTGAAGAAAAATAGCATACAGAAGAGAAAAATCATCAAAATTTATATGTCGCATTCTAATATGTTAAAAGGCGCTCTGGTAAATTTTTATGAATTTTGGATGAGGAAAACTATTTTTCCTGTTTTTAGTCCATTATAAACACAAAAATCATGGAAAAATAGATATACATTTTTAAAAATTCCCAAAATATTTGTCTGAGTCTTAAACATAAGGTAGAAGCTGTGAAAAATAATAGATAATATTTTCACCTTCCCTAAAGTGGTTTCATGATTTATTGGAGCTAAATAAAAAGAAAATTCAAAACCATACTAAACAGTAATAACAATCCATGAAACTTCATGAGAGATGTTTATTAACTAAAAGGCTCATCCACAAATATTTCCAGAATTTATTTACAAGTGTAAGTATTTTATGTGCTTTAACACTCTATTTTCTTATTATTTTCATGTAAAAATAAATAAAATATATATTGAGCTGAAAATTTCCAGAATGCATCTTCATACAGTTTAATATTAATGAAAAATCGTTTTTTTATTTTTTCTATGGAAAACATGCCTAAAGGCTCAATAAATTATAGAGAAAATTTGATACTTGTGATTTTGGTAAAGATTATTGATGTTACTTTGAGAATTTTTGCAACATGATCCAAAGACTTTTGAATCAAGATCTTCTTGTACCTCTTAATACATGATGTTAAGTGCTCAAATTAATATTTCCTAGATTTTTAGTGAGGAATAAGACCTTTGAACATGCAATACAAAACTAGTATTCACAAAAAGGTGTTGATTGAGCAACAATTTTGTAAAAATTGGTAAAAATCGAAATATTATAATTTTCCAGTGAGATCAGATGGGTTTGAAAGCTAACTCAACATATTATATTTCAGAAAAAGAATCTCGAATTTTGGTTAAGAAATGAGTGAGATATGGCAGCTTAAAATCAGGTAAAGAAATCTGGCAGATTGCATGCATGATGATTGGTTAGAAAAGTGAGTTTTCATCATTTCTTTTGAGTAAATCTTTTGAAATATTTTAAAGATATCATGATCCATGCATGTTATGGTCATGTTTCTAGAGATCAAATATATTTAAAAATAATAATTTACATACATGCATTATAATACAAAAATCTTATTTCTCAAGAACTCTTAAAAATGAGTTTGATGTTTTGATCCTTAAAATCGATTTTTGCACTAAGATCATTAACATGCAACCTTGTTTAACATACATCCATGGTGTTAAAACACATCCATGATGTTATAATAACCATTTTAACAAAAAGAAAACAAGAAGTAGAAGTCGGTTTTTGAAGTAAAATGCACATGCATGGCTTAAATCATTGTTGTGGATCTCCATAATTTCGTGGTTAAGAGGCTGTGGTTGTGGTGTTTGGAGAAAAAAAATTTGAGAGAAGGTAGACAGAGTTTTCTAGAGAGAGAAAGAAGAGAGATATGCGTATGTTGGAGAATGAGAGTGTGAGAGAGAAATATGGGAAGAGAGGGGTCTGAAATTTTGAGTATAATACCCCTTTCTCATTCATTTTGTTATATAAAATTTAAGTTCTTTTATAAAATATCTAAATTTTATATAAAATATGCACTAAAATCAAAATTTTATTCATAAAACCTTGATTTTTGATTTATAAATTAAGGGTAAATGTTAATGAGTTAAATTTTATTTTCCTTGAATGAATTTTTATAATTTTAATTATTATAAGATCATATTATGAGGCTCATAACTATTTTTATAGAAATTTTAAGGTTAAATTTCATAAATTTAGGTTTTTAGGGCATTTAGGGTTTTTGAGATTTGTAAATGTTTGGATATCAAAATCAATAGAATCTTTGAGACTTAAATTTATCTTATGGTATTATAACTCTTTTCATAGTTATAAATAATATTTGTAACTTATTTTATCGGTTTATTGGCATTCTATGTAGTGATTCCGAGATTCAAGCGAAATTGAGGAATCAAGTATACTAGTCCTAGTTTTCAACTCTGACTTAAGTTCCAACGAGACTAGGACCTAATTTCTACCACTAGGTCAAGTGCATGATGTGTGTATATGATTCATGAAAAGGTGTTCGAGTCAAAGAGTGACCTAAATATGGATATTCACTACAGTTAAGTAGTTGTAGAATTGACATATCAATGTGAAATCTAAGTACACTATCCATTGATTCTAATTGTCTCCAAGTTTCTAGTAGGTTATAACTTAGTTTCTAGTTACTAAGTCTAGTATGTGTTGTGCCTACACGTGCAACTAAGTTTATCAAATCTAGAACCGACTCGAATTTTGACGGTTGTCACATATGAAGATGTGTTATGGCCATAGCAATATAATCAAGAACAGTATGAAGCCAAAAAGGGAAGTTCGAATAAACGAGACACATTTGAAGGAACAGGGATCCATATCCCACTCAAAGATTTACTCAAGGTTTTACGAGGCTGAGAGAATAAGTAGGATTCAAAGTACGTTGGAAAACAAAAGCACGCCTTACTCGAAGAGATACTTTGGAGAAAACGAAAAGACACGAAGCAGCTCCATGACAAAATCAAGACATATCTATAGAAGACTTAACGAGGACGTCAAGGGTTTAAGTGGGGGAGGGTGTTACAACCCGAAACTTTTTCCGTTATCCTTACCCAGTTTCCGTTAATAAAATTTGGGTTTTTATTTAATTCCGTCAAATTTCTTAGTTTGGGAAGGACCTTACGTTCTAAATAAATCCGAATTGATTTATTCAAAAACGAGGTTTTCTAAGTCAAACATAGCATCCGGGCCAAACAACCCTTCGAGAGGAGTTTACGGCCGCAAACTCAGTTTACGACCGTAAACTCAGTTTACGACCGTAAACCCTGTTCACGGCCGTAAACCCTCCACCTCACCCCTTGGCCGTAAACTCACCCCTATATAAGGGATGAGTGGCCTTCATTTCTCACTTTACACACTCCAGAAGCTTTCTCTCTCTACTCTCTCTCTCTCTCTCTTTCTCTCTCTGTACAAACTTCGAATTCTCTCCAAGATCTTCAAGAAGTAAGTGTTTTTCCACCTTGAATGTTGTTACAAATCCATTTCTAGTGATGAATCCATGTTCCTATCTCATTAAAACTCATCTTTTCTAGATTTTCTCTCTCACCAAGAACACACACTAGTTCTTGGTGGCTAAAAACCTCATTCCAAGCTTCTTAACAGTAAGTAACTATCATCTGTACTTGTTATCTACTAGAAACCATCGATTTTTGCCTAAAAATCGACCTGAAACGCATGAACTGAGTGTTTACGGCCGTAAACCCTTCAATGGCCGTAAACTCCATTTTTGGTCGATTATTGACTGTTAGAACTAAGTTCTCTTAGGATCGATAGATTCTAAGCAGGCTAATGATTAAGAACGTAATAAAGAACACAAGTATGGCTTTGAATATGTCGTATGATTAATGCTTCAACACCTCAGAAGAGCTCGATAAAGAACTTCAACTGTAGAGGTGTTTTAGGGTTACAAATAATAAACGTAATTATCAACTTCATATAATGCATACATGCATGCATATATATAGTATAACCCTACCAGCTAATCTAGATAATCTCGGATGGACAGGCCCAATCCAGATGCAAAACGTAAGGCCCAAGACGCAACACAAATGGACTCAACAATCTCCCCCTTTGCGTCTTTGGAGCCGAAACCTCAATTCTGTTGAACAACAGAAGTCTTCTTCACAGTCTTAAACACCTTCGGTATGATGGCTAAAAGATGATAGCGAAATGTAATGTACCACCGAAGCATGTCTGTAAAATTCTTCTTGTCAGCCTCTGAATTCTGCTTGCACCGATGTATTATGTTGATGAACTGCTCCAAGCAGTCTGTGGAAAATAAATGCTTATCAACCAGAGCAAACAAAAATCTGTGAGCTTCGCCTTTGGTAAACATCACAGTGAGATGTGTTGAATCTATTTGGCCCATCTTCATCTTGTTCACATCCCCTGGCTTTGGTGTAGGCTTGACTGTTGGCTTCTTTTTCATAACCTTTGTTATCTCCTGATCCATAGCAGCAACTTCATGGATGTAGGAGGCTAACATTCTCTTCAAATGTTCTATAATGGGCTCATATTCCTTCGGATTAGTGAGTAGAATGTTATATAGCAGAATCCAATCATGGGGATTGAGATTAGGAAGGTATGCTAGAGAGATAGTCCACACCGTGTCGGTTTCAGTACCTTGACTGTAATGATCAATAGAAGTCAATCAGCTCACGGTCAACCTTCGGATGAGGAAAAGGAACCTCAGCAGTCGAATCAAAGCAATGGAACATGAATGCTTTTCTTGTAATTGGCATGTCGAACTGCGAGTCCTTAGAGTTATCACAGTCAAATGAAGCAACAGGTTCCAACCAATAAACTGATGGAAACTCTATAGCTTGATTGATAAGTGTCTCTTTCGTCCATAAGGGAAACAAGGCCTTTTTACAATTCAAGGCTTCTTCTACTTCCTTGTTTCTCCTTTCCCTCTCCTCTGCTTCCTTTGCAACTTTCAAATTTTCATCCAGCTCTCGATCTCTCTTCTTTCTTTGGAGAGCTTCAGCAATTGTTTCTTCCACATCACTTTCACTATCATCATTGATCTCCTTTTGCTTAGTTTGTGAACCAGAACCTGAAGCTACATTATCCTTCAGTTTGGTTGAGACTTTCGGTTGAGCACATTCTGTCTTTACAATCACTTTCGGTTGAGCAACACGAGCACCTTCTCCCCCTTGTTTCGGAGGTATGAACCTCTCAGAAACACCCTTCATTTCATGGAGCATTACAAGGACAGGAAGCAGTTTGGTTGTGAGATGATTTCTGATTGTGAGAGTTAGAATGGGATCATGAGCACCCAGGAGATTGGTCAACATGTCCTTTACATCTCCTGCACAGCTTTGAAATACAGCCCGTTCTGTCTTTAATAAAGAAATTTCTTTTTCAGCTTGGGCTAGCTGCACCTTTTGGACTTCAATAGTAGACGCTTGTTTGGCAAGATCTGCCTTCAGAGCACTCTCGGTTGCCAGGTCAGCGTGAAGAGAGGCAAAACGAGAATTCACTGAACTTAAAAAGGAAGTGTTCTCGGTTTGGATAGATGAACGCACAGATTCAAACTTGGTGCTTTCTTCCTGAAGGGACTTAGAAAATGAGTCCACAGAGGCTTGTACTTTCGCTGCACTTGTATCAGCGTGACCTTTCAATGATTCAAGAAAAATCTGAGTTGTATGAACAATCTCAGTAACATCATCGGTTGCCTTTTTGCAGGAAGAAGTAGACTCATCAATGGCTTTAGTTGATTTTTCAATTGACGATGTGTATTGTTCTATGGCAGTTTCCAGGAAAGCTTTGAGAACCACACCACTATAAGCCTTGATGTCTTCAAGCAAACGATCCAGCTTTTCATGAATACCCTGCAAGTGTTGGCTGTTGATAGGAGCATCATGATCTTCATCAGTTGGAAGCCGGTATGGACTGAAGTATGTAGAGTCATACTCATCATTCTCTCCACCGAGAGTGGCACTAGAATCGGTTGAGTTGGTAGGTGAAAGAGGTTTAGTAATGACTGGAGTTTCTGTTACATTAGTTGCCCCCGCATCAGATACATTGACTTCTACTCTTGGGTCAGGAATAGCAGTAGTGGTCGATTGTAAAATTATAGGAGGTGGTAATGGAGTTGTAGAAATAGGAATGGAAGTAATAGGGGGTGGTGGTGGGAAAGAAGTGGTTTCTTGAGAAGTGATAGGTGGTGGAATAATAGGAACAGAGACAGGATTTGTCTGTTTCGGTGACGGAGGTGGGGTAGGAGTTTTGTCATGAATGGGTTCGGTTGGGGTACGAGAACGGGGAGGAGTGGTACCTCTCGGTGTTGCATGACGAACTTCCTCTTCTTCGTCATCCTCTTCATCGTGTTGATGTTGGATTAATGTCTAAGTCCATAACTATATTTGGTATGTACTTGACCCGACCCGGCATGGTCCATTTGGGTTGGACTTCACCGGCACAATTTATATGGATAGTCTTTTGAGAATAGTATATTTATGATTTATATTAATATATTAAAAGTTCTAATATATTAATATGGAATCATATTATTTAATTAGTATTGATCAAGAATTAATTTAGAATTAATTAAGTGATCAAAAAGAACTAATTAAATATGGACTCTTATATATATGGAATGGGCCAAGTTCATTTAGGTTGGGCTAAGCTTTCATGGATGGTCCATGGATCTTTTAACCCATGGATCCTATGTAAAAGAAAGGTCATGGGTATTAGGGTTTACATGGATGTGACCCTAATCCTCCATAATATATAAAGGGGTCCTTGGCTCACAAAATTGGCACAAGTGTGTGAAAATAAGAGTGGGCCGATTTCAGTGTGCATACATATTCTCTCAAGTTCTTCCAAGGTGTTTTGGTGATTTGTGATTCCATTTGAGGCTTCTACACTATTGGGGCTAAGCTCTTAAAGCTTGAAGACATCAAGCTACATCAAAAGGTATATCATCTAACTAGAACTTTGTAGTATAGGTGCTTCATAATATGCTAGTTAGGATGAAACCTTGGAATAGTTAATATTTGCATGTATAATAGAGAAAACATAGATCCAAGGTTTATAGGGTTGCATGTACACCATAGGAGTGTTAGAATGCTCAAAACCCAACAGTGGTATCAGAGCCATGGATTGTTTTCTGTTATATTGATGCAAATGTTTTATTTTCAAAGTTGGAAAAAAAAGAAAAAAAAACATAACGTTTTTTCAAATTTTAAGATAATTACTTGTTTTTGTGAAAAACTAATTATTTGTAAAATTTGAATCATTTGCTATATGAGTTGAATTAGGTCAAATTTAGTAAAAGATAAAATGATATGATTATTTTATTAGTTTTAAAAGTTTGATCTAAAGAGTTTTTCGAAACCTCCATAAGTTATGGATATGAAAAGGTTTTTAAAAAAAATTGATTCAAAGTTTTTTATGGAGTTACAAAACTTGGTCTTAATGTTTTAAAGAATTCCATAACTTGTTCTTGAGTTATGGAACATGAAAAGTTTCATCATAAAACAAGTATTTAACTCCATAAGTTATGGAATCGAAAAGTTTTCAAGAGTTACAAAACTTGCCCTCAAGTTTTGGAATTTGGAAAAAGTTTTTTTATGACAAAAAAAAATTGAATTCTAAAACTCTTGGGTTCATAACTTAAACAATTAATTAAATGGTTTTAATTTTGAATTTAATAATTGGAATTATGATGTTTTATTGAATAATTCAATTAACTCTTATGGACTTTATTAATAGATAATTAAAGTGTTTAATTAAAAGAGAATTAATAATTCCATAATGACATGGTTTAAATTTAGTTAAATTAAGAGTATAGTTTAATTAATAGATTAAACCACCAAGTATTTTAAATGTCTAAAATACACCCTTATACTATTATAATATTAAAAGTTTAATATATTATATGTATAAGAGCAAGTCGTCTTACCATTAGTAGGCCTCATTCACGAAGTCGGTCTATAAGGGGGGTATAAGGTTATTGCCTATAAAATGACAGTTTAATGAGTGTCCACTCTCACCCACCGCTTCCTTGACTGGTGGAGGGTCGTTAGCCGAACAGGTAGGACAAGGACTATAATTCTCCCTTCATTAAAAGTATTAATGATAAATACTAAGTAACTAAACTTTTTATAAATTCCCAATCTTAGTTACTTAGGAAAATGTGAATAAGGTGCTAATCCATGAAATTTTACTTTGCACTTTGTTTAAGCTATTAGTGGAGCGTGTGTGGTTAACCGGCACACAAACCTGGACTTAACAAGGTAGGCAAAGGGTAACTTAATGTTTATCATAGTATCGTTGGAGCGTGTGTGGTTAACCGACACATCGATTGAGGGGTAAATAGTAAGGGTACCAAGTATATTTGCATGGTTACTTCACACCTTGTTTTGTGATCCTCGGCATCCCAGTCACAAAACCTGAAGGGCACACTCGAGATTGAAACATGTCATTGAAAAGTTCAATGAATCTCAAAAGAATCTAGGAGTTTCAAAACCAATTAAAACCTAATAATACATTTCGTTTATCTTGGTGGAAATTGGTGAATCGTCATTCACCTACCTTCAAATATTTTATAGCTTGGATTACGGCATCCCTCTTCCAAGTTATAAAATAGTTTGTTGGGTCCTAGCCTTAATATATCATATTGGGTGTTATATTAAGGACTTAAATCAACTTTACGTGAATTTCTCCCATTGTTGATGTCTGGTTTAGACAACAATGATCTTCCCAAACCAAGCTTTCCTAATGAATATGACTTCCCGAGTTTGGCTCATGGAAGTCATACTTCTCTTCCTCAACCTCCTCCAATTATTTTCCTTAACCCACAAGTTCAAGGTCACTCAAGCCCTAATGGCAAGCAAGGTCTATGTGTGATCACATCTTAGAGATGAAGTCACATATTGACAAGTCGGGAGAGTTGGGTGTCAAAGTCTTGAGAAAGTTGGATGTTCAATCACTTTCTAAGTGTCATTGTGAGTTCCTTTGGGACTACTATGAAACAGACTATGACATGAACCTTAATGATCATATCTATTTGCTTGGTTCTGCTGAATCAGCAATGATTTGGAACAATAGTAAAGCAAATTTGATTAGAAGATCAACTTCCAAAAAAAAAATTTATGGACAGTGACAATGGTGACACTGGAAATCCAGAAAAAGCATTCTCTTCCCAATGGAAAGGGATTGCCATAGTCAACCCGGTTGACCAAATGGTAAAGAGAAAGGCTAAGTCTGAGATAGTCCCATTACCAAAGGGTCCATATGTTTATTTTGCCAAAGGAAGGGGCGTTGATTGTAAAGCTGCCAAATTTACCTAAGGATGTTAAAGTCAATAAGTTTGACTCTACATCATGTAGAGCCTATTATCTAACTCTGTTAAGTTCTATTCTGAGATCCTCATTACATTATATGACTGGGTCACATGTTGATGTTTTAAGAATCAAAGAATAGAGAGAAATCTTAAAGGAAGTATATGTTGATTCTGATCGCGAAGGTGGATTTCGATCGCATCAGAATTTTGAGCAGTTTCTTAAGAAGTTATGATATATTGCTAAGGAATAGATATCAACAATTTTCCATGTGGATTGTAAGGATAAGTTTTTCCGCAAAGTTTTAAAATAAAAGAAAATTGTTTAATTTTATTTATTTGAAGTATCCTTACAATGGCATTTGTGGAAAATTGTTGCTTATATGATTCCACTGACAACAATATTGGAAAATGGATTTGATTCTTTCATTTGTGGTAGTGTCTAAATTTACCAAATCAGGAAAGTTCCTCATCACCCAAGTTTCAATTGGACCGAAACTTGGAATCATGCAAGTTGAATAGTATGATGAATGAGAACTTTCAAGCATTGGAAAATCAAGACTACTTACTTGTTCACATGGATGTGTGAGTCAAGTGAAGGACTAAAGGGATCGAGTACACATTCTTGTGCACTGGTCATGTCCACCACAAAGCTCGTTAAGACTATTTGATTTACTAAAGTTTAGTAAATATGGTTATACTTACTAGTTTAAGTATAATTCTGAAACATTGGAAAAGTCTCAATGTATGGCATAACGAATGGGAAGAATCAAATTAGGCAGAAAGATAAAAGTTTCTCAAATCTGAAAAGATGGGAGAGTACTTTAGTATCATGTTTGTGATCATCTTAATGATTTAGAAATCATATCACAATTAGTCCTCTAAAGGTCATCTTAGTGCATTATTATGACTAAGAAGAGGAGTCATGAATTGTTGAAATGGTTAGATCAGGAAGATGAGTCATACTTCGTTCCAAAACAATTCTTAGAGTCATACTCCAAGATTGTAACTTGAGTGACATATCTTAAAGAAAGGTTTAAAACACTTGTCAAATGTAAGAGTAAAAGTGTCCTGCTCTTGTACATTTGAAATTGGTAAGTTGTGATGTTTTGGATAAAACAAAGACCAACTAAGGCCAATTGTGTGAAGTGTTTGTCTTGATAAAGAATCCGCACTATCTCTTGAATATTTGGCAAGATAGTCTTATATGTCAAGAGGATAGTGGGAGTCTTAAAGATCCTAAAAAGAATTTCAAGAACTAATCAAGAATAAAACTTGAGGTTCTTCACTAGCAGACGACTTGAGGTTTATAACCTATCGTGTTGACATATTCTGTGCCCATTCCAGTTAAAGTTGGCTTTGCATAGGAGTTCTGAAAGTTCTCAATTGGTTGCACAACAACTTGGAAGCAATGGCAGGCCCT
This sequence comes from Lactuca virosa, assembly GCF_052849685.1. Taxonomy (NCBI): domain Eukaryota; kingdom Viridiplantae; phylum Streptophyta; class Magnoliopsida; order Asterales; family Asteraceae; genus Lactuca; species Lactuca virosa. Next base: position 21,178,850 of record NC_136427.1, on the reverse strand, counting down.
GTACAGCCAGGTGGCAAGAAGTTAAGATTGCATAAGTTCAGTCTATATGAGTTTGGATTTGTCATTATCCTTGTCTTGTGACTATGGTTTTGACGATTCACATGGATAATAACACATACACCATAAAATCTAAGGGTCATAAGGTTTCTCTCCGATTCATGAAAATGATGGTGAGGAAACACTTCCACCAAGTAGATTTCAAGCAGATGGCAAAAGGTCTAAACATTTGAGACTATGATTACGGCATCCCTTTTCATAGTTCTGAAATTGTTTAGACACACGTGCTTGCTATCTAAGGAAAGGTGTATGATTTTGATAAAGTTTTATCAAAGCAGCTCGTATCATAAATCTGAACTTTGGTAAGAAAGTGAATAAAGTATTGATTTCTAGAAGTCCAGCTGTTTTCTGAGTACATGTCAAAGCTAGTGGGAGCATAAGTGTTATGCTAATAATCATCATGTTAGTGGGAGCATGATAATTATTGTTAGTGTTGCAAGTTACCAATGTTAATTATAGAAAACAAAAGTTTCAATTCGTGAGGCTGCAGGGATTGAAAAAGTTGTTTCGCTATAATTAAGGGAGAGGATATACTTCATTTCAGTTCTAAAGGCTTAGAGTGAGACCTTAATCATCCTTAGTCAAGAATATATATATATGAATTTCATGTTGGATTGGTTCAACTTAAGGAAATTCTATATATTGCGTTCTCAAAATTCGATTATGATTACGACATCCCTCTTCATAGTCAAATTTTGAAAACATGGCAAATAAAAATATTGTAGCAAAAGACTGGTCTAGAATCATGTCTTTATGTGAGACATCATGAATCGTGTACCATTTGCTTTGGGTACAGGATCGATTGCATGTGCTATAATATTTGTCATTTCTAAATTTTTCCAAATGCCCAAAGGCATTAAAAAGGGAAAAGGTCTAGAATGGGATATGACTAAAATGATTAAGCAATTGTCGAGGACAATCTGAGGTTTACCAAAGATTGGTTGCTCATGGACAGTTGGAAGTATAGTGATAATTTTGGAAGGACCATATTGACATATTCTGAAAAGAGGCATCTCTTATTCAGAAGTGATAGTCAAAATGAGAATATGGAGTTGTCTCCAAAGGTGGAAGTTATCTGTGTAAGATTAGAAAACTTAATGCAAGAAGCATGTCCAAAGCAATGTACTTTGAATATGAGACTTAGTTTCCATGGAGTTGATCTCCATTGGAATACCTTATAATGACTGTTGACAAGTCTTTGTGACTTTGTACATATTCATTACAGGAGGGTCAGTGCATATAAGTTTAAAATCTAAACAGATTTCGATAAATGATAGAAATTTGAAATTCTCACATTTTTCGATAAGGATTTGGGAGTGTGAAATTAGAATCATTGAAATTATGTTCAATTGGTTTATTTCACAAAGTAAGGATCATAGACAAACATAGAGTGCATACTTGGTGTATGGCAAAGCTATTGTTTAAGAAAAACATAGTGTACATGCTTGGAGCATGGGACAACTAGTGTTTTTAATTCAAGTATAAAGTTGATAAAACCGAAACAATGAATTATGAGTAATCAGTATGGTGATAAATAAAAGTGTTTATTTATATTCATAGGGTTTGATACCATATTTGATTCATTTATTCTTGTGTTTCACTTTGCATGTTTTGACTTCCAGAATAACTAAGTCGCTCTTCCTGAATGATTAAGTTATTCAAACCATCCACAGTCTGTCATATGTTGGAAGTAGATATGAATCAAGACTGTCATGGGTTGGTTTGTAGAGGTCCAAGTTGGTGGACAAAGTGGTGCTACAACACTCATGAGTGCTCATAATTTCTGAGTATTGGATTCAACCCACGCTCATTTGAATCACTTCATGGATTTTATCACGAGTGATCATGAGACGATAATATCTTATATTCTTAAAACCTAGAGATATAAGTTGTTACTATGAGTTGGTTATACATTGATTGCATGAAAACGCATTGGTAACTCGATGTTATAAAACGTGCCTTTGTGTATGATTCAACAAGTAGTAGAACAAGCCATATGAGTCGAAGTTTATCCATTCCTTTTACCTTCGGAATAAAAGCGATATCTGTGGGCCCCTCGATGATTTAGCGATGACACATGTGAGTGCTTGGCCAAGCCAGGACTGATTTGATTTGTTCAATCAGTCAGTCATCCTAAATCGAAAATCGGGAAACAACAAATGGACAGAGAGAATGATTATAATCCATGTCTCAGTCCATATGATATCTAGAATGGAGGAATATATGATCCCTTATCTAATGGACAATTCGTTGACAAGGTCAGAGTTCGACAGCGGCTTTAAGAGCTACGATTGCCAGTTAGGTTTTGAAATCATACTCAATAATAGTTTTAGACTTATCCAAGTGGGAGACTGTTGGATTAATGTCTAAGTCCATAACTATATTTGGTATGTACTTGACCCGACCCGGCATGGTCCATTTGGGTTGCACTTCACCGGCACAATTTATATGGATAGTCTTTTGAGAATAGTATATTTATGATTTATATTAATATATTATAAGTTCTAATATATTAATATGGAATCATATTATTTAATTAGTATTGATCAAGAATTAATTTAGAATTAATTAAGTGATCAAAAAGAACTAATTAAATATGGACTCTTATATATATGGAATGGGCCAAGTTCATTTAGGTTGGGCTCAGCTTTCATGGATGGTCCATGGAGCTTTTAACCCATGGATCCTATGTAAATGAAAGGTCATGGGTATTAGGGTTTACATGGATGTAACCCTAATCCTCCATAATATATAAAGGTCTCCTTGGCTCACAAAATTGGCACAAGTGTGTGAAAATAAGAGTGGGCCGATTTTAGTGTGCATACATATTCTCTAAAGTTCTTCCAAGGTGTTTTGGTGATTTGTGATTCCATTTGAGGCTTCGACACTATTGGGGCTAAGCTCTTAAAGCTTGAAGACATCAAGCTACATCAAAAGGTATGTCATCTAACTAGAACTTTGTAGTATAGGTGCTTTATAATATGCTAGTTAGGATGAAACCTTGGAATAGTTAATATTTGCATGTATAATAGAGAAAACATAGATCCAAGGTTTATAGTGTTGCATGTACACCATAGGAGTGTTAGAATGCTCAAAACTCAACAGTTGAGAACTAGGAGGAGTAGGACTCTTGGACCGTCTTGCCATCCTTTTAATCTTCGTGGGCTTGGAAGAATCTCCCTTATCAGATTTGCGCTTCTTCGACTTAGAAGACTTAGACTTTCCTTCCTCAGTTGGCTCTTTCTTGGAAATCCTTTTCCCTCGGTTGTTAGGCTTATCCACAGCATCCAGGGCAGCCTGCTGTTCTGGAGATAGAACTCTCGGTCAAGTAGGAGTAAGTTTTCGATAGTTAGCCATGACGTGACTCTCGGCTGTGACACACCGATACATCGACTCAGGAATTGATCCATTGTGAGGGAACTTGAGTGGATCCGAAATAATGATCTTCTTCGTGTGAAAGGTAGCAATAGACGCAAGCAGAGCATCTTTCCTAACCGGAATGTCCAATGAATTGATCGCCCTTCTCGTAATAAGAGTCCAAAATCTTCCACATGATACTTCAGAATGCCTCGTAGAAGTATTGAGGCTCTGCACCACCTGAGACCAGATAATCGTCCCATAATCAAGATTAATACCGTTGTAAAGACCATAAAGAAGGGTCAGGAAACCCTTGCTGGTGCCATCTGATCCACCACTTCTCTCTGCCAAACCCTTAATGAGTAGAGTAAGCAAACCATTCCACTGAGATGGCAAACAGGACTTCTTTACTTTGGTAATGGTGGTGAGCACATCCGTATACCCCATCTCGTTAAGCATCGAGAATAATTGAGTCGTCGTGATAAAATCTGGCGAGATGACAGAGGAATCTACGGCAAGATGCATTATCGAACAAAATTTCCCCTTGGAAATAGAAGCCTTTTTATTGTGTATTTGAAAGTAGATGCGTTCTTTGTTCTTGTCATATGTCGCAGTAGAATAAACTTGTGATAAGAGCGACATCGGGACAGCTTCAACCTGCGTTAGGGCTAAAACTAGCAGTGAGTTCTTCAAACATTCAACAACGTGCAGCATATATGCATCATACAAAAACGGGTTAAGTTCGAGGATCATATTTTGATTGGGCTTGATTGAAAGCAATGTAGACGACGCAGTCTGATCGTGAACTGAGGTAGAAGTCGCCATTGTTGATCGAAGAAGGAAGATGAACAGTTGATACTTTCCTTGTAATTTTGAGAGAATGTGTTGCTAGTAAAAGACAAATAAAACAAGAAACCCTTTATATACCATTGCCAGGAGAGAGAAAAATCATGATGATAATGATGCGATCACTGAAACGCCGCCTGAAAAAGCGCGATGTGACAGTGTGGTTACTCCTAGGTATACGTCAACACGCATGGGTATAGAAACCGTTCAAATTCACGTGCCCAAATCTTATCCTTAATCGTCGTTTGAAATTCTGGGTAACCCCTCTTGACTTCAATAGACAAACAAAGATCGAACCAATTAGTGACCAGAATGGGGAAAATAAAATTTCCGTGCATTAGAGTGACAAATGATAAAGAAATAAAGCAAATGTGTATGGGATGTGAATGATGTCTCATTATAAGACAGAAAGCAGAAGATTCCGGGCAAGAATCACTTCCTTCAGAGTCAAGAGAGACTTGAAGTGCTTGGGTGGTTTCCCGAAAAATACGATCAAGTGTTTGTTAATAAACATTGAAAGGCTTCTTTTAATTATCAGGCTTAAGGTAGCTTATCTTCAACCGAATATCGAGTCTTAACATAAGACCGAACATTGGAAGAAGTACTTGTGACACCGATGTGGTCTGTTGAACAAGTAGGTGGGATATAAGTTGGAGTGACAGATGAAGTAATAGAAATCTCAAAAACAAAAAACTGGATCTTTTTGGGAAGAAAAGCCTTGGTTTTAGACAATTTCATAAAAGACCACGCAAAAATAAAAAGAGATTTCATTGGGTAACCAGTAAGTTCTTGAATATAATAATTCACCATCAATTCATTATAGGTGTTGGATTTTGGTTTTCACTCAGCACGTGGTATACGTATCTAAGATCACTAACACAGATTTTGTGCAACCATAAACCTCAGTGGTAAGGACCAAGAGTCTCAAGGGTTACAATAGTAAACCGAAAGTAGATGGAGAATATAAGGAAGATGGCTAGAGAACTGTAAGTACCTTCTGCTATAAAGTCGTGACAGGCAGAAAAACTCTTAACTCATACGAGAAGAGTAAGGTAGCTCTAGACCGAGTTGATGTTAACAGCCTAATTGGGAAGAAACGATAGGTATAGATCGAATCATTAAGGCCTACTCAAAGTCGTAGACGCTTTGGTCAACATGCAGCAACATGCTTCTAGGGACTCGTAACTAGTTCTCTTATGGAAATAATTGTACCTGCCTTAGCTCCAAATTCAGTTGTACTGGTACTCTTGTGACCTAATTAAAGTAAGAACAAACAAACACACCACACAAACAAAACAAACAAACAAAACCAAAAATATTTTTTGAAGATTTGAGTTTTTCTGAAAAAATAATAAAAACAGAAATAGAAAATATTTTTGGATTTTTGAAATTTTCTGAAAAAGAATAAAAACAGAAAGAAAAAATACTTAAGAATAAACCATATTAAAGACGAGAGAAAAGAGTGTACATATCTTACAATCGAAACCTTATCTTAAATGAGTGAAGCGAAATAGACCGAGCGATCGGTTCATTTCGGTTCTTAAAATTTCAGAGCCGAAATAGACCGATCGATCGGTTCATTTCGGTTCCTTAAATTTCCAGAGCCGAAATAGACCGAGCGTTCGCTCCATTTTGCTTGTCTAATTTTTAGTGAGAGATTTGAGGATTCGGTACCGACTCTGCTTCCATCATACCCAAGCCTTGTAAGATTTTGTTAAAGAGTGCTTCAGGTAATGCTTTAGTGAATATGTCGGCCAGTTGATCGGTAGATCGAACAAAATGCACTTCCACGTTCCTATCTTCTACATGATCCTTGATGAAATGATATCTAAGTGCAATGTGCTTGGTTTTTGAGTGTTGCACTGGATTGTGAAAAATCCTTATTGCACTTTCTGAGTCACAATAGAGAGGGATTTTCTTCATACTCAGCCCATAGTCTCTCAGTTGGCTTTGAATCCAAATTACTTGAGAAGTGCAAGATGCTGCAGCTATATACTCAGGTTCGGCTGTGGACAGTGACACGCAGGTTTGTTTCTTGGACTGCCAGCTTACAAGTTTCCCGTCAAGAAATTGGCATCCACCGGTAGTGCTCTTTCTGTCCAGTCCACATCGTCCTATATCAGCATCAGAAAAAGCTTGAATGAAGAATCCAGATCTTGCAGGATACCAGAGACCGAGAGATGAGGTTCGCTTCAGATAACGAAAAATGTTCTTCACAGCTACCATGTGAGGTTCTCTTGGATTAGCTTGAAATCTAGCACAATAACAAACAGAAAACATAATGTCCGGTCTACTAGCTGTTATATACATAAGGGACCCTATCATTTGACGATAAAGAGTTATGTCAACAACAGGTTTTTCCAGAGATGGTGTTAACTTTGTGCCAAATGCCATAGGAACCTTCACTTTAGAGTCACCCGTCATACCGAATTTCGTCAGTAAGTTCTTTGTGTAGGCCTCCTGGTTGATAAATATACCTTCTGGTCCCTGTCTAATATTTAAACCAAGGAAAAAATTAATTGGACCCATTGCGCTCATTTCAAATTTAGTCTCCATCAACTTCCTGAATTCAGCTGTTAAGCTTGGATTCGTAGAGCCGAAGATGATATCATCAACATAAATCTGAACTATCATTAGATGTTCGCCTTCTTTCTTTCGGAAGAAGGTTGGTTCAACCGAACCTTGCTTAAATTTCGACATTTTCAAAAAACGAGTTAAAGTTTCATACCAGGCCCTCGGTGCTTGCTTTAATCCATAGACAACTTTATCCAGCACATAGCAATGATCAGGGTATCTCTCGTTCACAAACCCAGGCGGTTGCTCAACATAAACTGTTTCTTCTAATTCTCCATTTAAGAAGGCGCATTTGACATCCATTTGGAAGACTTCGAAGTTTTTATGAGCAGCATACGCCAAAAAGATTCTGACTGATTCCAACCTAGCTACTGGAGCGAAAGTTTCTTCATAATCTATCCCTTCCTCTTGACAATATCCTTTCACCACCAACTGAGCCCTGTTGCGAATGACGTTCCCCTCTTTCTCCAATTTATTTCTAAATACCCATTTGAAGCCGACCACATAAGCATCTTTTGGTGTAGGAATCAACCTCCAAACTCGGTTGCGTTCAAACTCGTGGAGCTCATCCTGCATCGCTTGAACCCAATCAGAATGATCAAGAGCAGCATTAACTGTTTTCGGTTCTATCTTGGAGATAAACGAGTTAAACATACAAAATTCCACTTTAGAGAATAATGTTGTTTGTTTCGCTTTCAGTTGAGAACGAGTAAGAGCTTTCTCAGAAGATTCACCAATAATCTGTACTTTGGGATGGTCTTTGGTCCATTTTGCTAACGGAGGATAGTTTGGATCATATGCTGGATCCAGTTTAGCATCCACTTCTACTTCAAATTCATATTGATCATCATCACCTTCGTCAGTTGTATCTTTTTTCTCCCCCTCGAATGGCAAAGTGTAACCGGTGGCAGCATCAGAGTTTGCATTCTCTGTGAGAGTTGGATTCTCCCCCTCAATTGGACTACTATTGGTTAGATTTGGACCTGTAATTTCCCCTTCGGCTGGATCTTTATGATTTGGGGAAGGATTTGAATTCTCCCCCTCGAAAGATACTTCAGTTGTTTTTGGTGCTGTTGAACTCTCCCCCTTGAACATTGAGCCGTCGCTTGGAGAGGCATTAGAGGATTGAGCACCTTTAGCTTCAGGAGGTTCACTTTCCATCTCTTTGGCAGCTTCAACGATGACCTTTTTTGTAACATCCGGATTCCCAGGTATCTTATTTTATGTATTTATATTGAGTTTTGGAGAAGGACTCGACGAGTAGGCACTCAGACTCGCCGAGTAGGATCGCGCATGGTTGGACTGGTTTAGTGACGGACTCGGCGAGTCCATACGTGGACTCGGCGAGTCCACGCTGTTTAATGAAACCATAATTCTCGGGGCCTGGGCCCTATTTAAGGACCTTTATAGCCACCATTTGCGGCTATCAGACCCCTGAGAAACCCTAGAGAGCAGAGGGAAGGCTTGTAGTGCAAGAGGAGGGATATTTCATCATTTTAAGTGTGATTTTGCAAGAAAGAAGGAAGGAGGACAAACAAGGAAGGTTGAGGAGCTCAGATCTATCATCCATTTCATCAGAGGAGGCTACTAGAGGTACTAATCTGTGCTCAAACTCGTGTATTTGGTGTTCTAGTTGAATCTAGGGTTTCCTTGTACCTTCTTTGGCTTGGATTCGAAGTATGTGAGGTCCCAAGGTGGAGTTCTTTATAGATCTGGACCTTAAGAGGTCCAGAGAGTCCTATTCACATTGCTTTTTGCTACTCCGTTAGAGATATGGCCCTAGGTTGCCATTTTAGGGGTTATTTCACCCTAAGAAGCTTTTTGGTCATTGCATGAGTGTAAAGGTCAGACCTTTACGTGAGCATGGAATGTACTCGTCGAGTCCATGAGAGGAATCGACGAGTTGAGTCGGGTTGCCCCGCGACTCGCGATCTGTGACGACCCGTGGAGCATAGGGTTGACTCAGTGAGTCAAGAGAGGACCAGGGGCGAAGAGGGCAGGCGTGTACTCGCCGAGTCACCCTAGTGCACTCGGCGAGTCGGGTCAAAGTTGACCATTGACTTTTGTTGACTTTAGGGTTCTGGTCAGGACTGATTCAGGAGAGTTCAAGGAAGGGTAGAATGGCCTTATACCCAGTTATAGAGATGAGATCATGAGAGAATATTGATCAGAATGTTATTTGAATAATAGGAGGAGGCTAAGTCGGGACGTTGAGCACGAGAGTTTATCCGACTTCATTGAGGTGAGTCTTCTCACTATACTGTACCTGGAAGGGTACCTACGTGTGAACGGAAGGTCTTGTATGCTATGAGATGCGTGTGCTATATGCGGTTATGTGATATGTATGTGCTATATGCAGTTATGTGATATGTATGTGCTATGTATGTTATGTATGATATGGACCGGAAGGTCAAGATGGTATGGACCGGAAGGTCAAGATGATATGGACCGGAAGGTCAAGGGGTTACGGACCGGAAGGTCGATAGGGGTAGGACCGGAAGGTCTACCGGGATTTGGGACGGAAGTCCCCTGAGACACATGGATCGGAAGATCCAATAGAGTTATGGCCTGGAAGGGCGTATGTGGGGTATGTGGTATTTTGGGGAACTCACTAAGCATTTATGCTTATAGTTGTTATGTTATGTGTTTCAGGCACTAGCGAGGATCGCGGGAAGGCGCCGGCATGATCTGTACCCACTGAAGGGGATTTATGTATATGAGATCTTGGGACATGTTTGCTATGACACAGTGGATACATTATGTTTTTATGATTATAGTGTGAATGAAAGTATGTTTTAAAATGAAAAATTGTTTTGAAAAATTACGTTGTTACAAGTTGGTATCAGAGCCTTGGTTTGAGGGATTCGGGTGCATCTTTGGATAAATTTGAACTCAAACTGAGGAAATGAGAACGTTTTACATAAATAAACAATTTTTCTAAAAGAGTAAAAGTTTTGAGAAAGGCAGAAGGAAGCAGTGTGTACGATCAGCCAGCGCCCGAACGGTGATTTCCCAAAATACCCTTACATTATGTGTTATGAGATATGATACGATATGATATGCATGATAGAGTAGGCTAGGTATTCATATTAGGACTAGAGTGGCCTGATTTGTGATGCCTTAGCCTAGGAAGGATTTTGCTGCTATGTGATGCTTGAGAGCGAGTAGGTAGCAGTGAGGAGCTGATGAGAGGCCTACCGAAGGGTAGCCTATGCCAGTGAGATATAGTGTACTTGTGATCTGGGATCCAAGGAGGAGGACTTAGAGTGAATGCTGATGCGGTGTGGACGGTAGTGTAGGGCCCGTACTACTGAAGACACCGGAGCAGTGCGCACCCTAAGTAAAAATCCATTGGGTACTAAGGAACAAGTGGGGTTGAGTTATCGAGTGCGAGTATACTCGAGCGAGTCTCTGATATTATTGTGTTGTATTTCAGAGACATCATGGTTGGGACACGCCACAGACCTGAGGCGAGCGGCGTGAGTGACGAGGAGCTTCGTCAGATGATTCACGATGAGGTGGCGGCGGTGATTCGGGCCGAGATTCCGGAGATGTTTGGGTCTATCAAGACCACACTGATTGAGACTTTCGATGAGCGGTACGCCGCGGTGACTGAGGCTGCTGCTGCAGCAGCTACTGCAGTTGTGGCTGCTGCCAGACCTTAGGGAGGTGACTCGTTGTTGCTACGGGAGTTCAGCAACACGAAGCCACTAGAGTTTGATGGGACGCAGGATCCGATCGCTGCGATGAGATGGATTGCTGGTATCGAGGGATGCTTCTACACGTGCTCATGTCCGGAGCATCTGAGGGTACGGTTCGCGTTGAACCAGCTTCGATTGGGAGCGAAGGATTGGTGGAAGTTCGTGACGGCGAGCTTCACTCTTGAGGAGATCTCAGCGGTGACCTAGGAGAGGTTTACCACTATGTTCAGAGATGAGTATGTTCCCCCGGTGGAGAGGGAACGGTTGGTTCAGGAGTTCTTGACCCTCAAGCAGGGTACTGATTCGGTTACTGTGGTTACCCGGAAGTTTCATGAGAGGGCGATGATCTGCCATGAGCATGTGTCTACTAAGCAGGCACGTATGAGCCAGTATTTGGGCGTTCTGAGGAGAGACATTCGGGAGTTCATGTCGAACTCGATGTATCGGACATTTGCTGAGCTCCAGGCAAATGCCTGGAAGAGGGAGATTGAGTTGGAGACTCAGGCCAGGGAGGAGGCCGAGTCTCAGAGAATGGATCGGCGGCCGGCACAGTCTCAGCCGGCAGCCAAGCGGACCAAGTCCGCGGATACGAGATCTGAAGACCAGAAGGGCCGCACTTGCGGGAAGTGCGGCAAGGGACATGATGGGGTTTGTCGATCAGGTGCTTGCTACAAGTGTGGCAAGGAGGGGTATATCTCCAAGGATTGCCCCAAGGGATTTATGGTGTGCTTTCATTGCAACCAGACTGGCCATCGGAAGGCCGAGTGTCCGCAGCTACATCAGGGATCAGCACAGGGATCTGCACCTGCTGCTAGGGTTACCGAGGTTCGGCCAGCAAAGGCCGAGGCATCGAAGGCTCGTAGGAGAGCTTTCCAGTTGACAGCGGAGGAGGTCCACGTAGCACCTGATGTTGTGGCTGGTATGTATTTCTATAATTATTTATGTTGAATTGAGATATTATGCTTATATGAAGATATGCGTAGGTACTTTTCTTGTGAGTTCTGTACCTGCCTTAGTGTTATTTGACTCGGGTGCGAGTCGATCTTTTGTGTCGATAGCGTTTAGTCGGCACATCAGTAGCAGACGAGAGGCGATGAGTCGACCTCTGCGAGTTTCCATAGCTGATGAGCGAGCAGTATATGCTACGGAGGTGATACGAGGATGTGTACTCGAGATCTTCGGCGTTGAGTTTCCGATAGATCTGGTCCCGATAGCGATGGGGGACGTGTGTGTCATAGTGGGCATGGATTGGTTGATCCGATTTGGGGCTTTGATAGACTGCGAGTGACAGTTGGTGACGATACGAGACCTTAGTGGGGGAGTACTTACGGTGTACGGCGAGGGTACCCGATGTCGGTCAGCGTTCTATTCGGCGGCCAGAGCGAGACAGAGTCTACAGCAAGGCTGCAGCGGGTTTGTAGCCTATGTGATGGACACACGAGAGGCCGCTAGGAGGCTAAGTTCGGTGGATGACGTTGCGATAGTGCGCGAGTTCCCGGATGTTTTTCCCGAGGAGTTGCCGGGTGTGCCTCCCGAGAGGCAGGTAGAGTTCCGCATTGATTTGGTTCCGGGGGCAGCGCCTATTGCCAAGGCGCCTTATCGCCTTGCGCCGCCAGAGATGCAGGAGTTATCCTCGCAGCTTCAGGAGCTGTTGGGGAAAGGGTTTATTCGACCGTGTAGCTCGCCATGGGGAGCGCCGATCCTTTTTGTCAAGAAAAAGGACGGTTCACACCGGATGTGTATTGATTACCGGGGGTTGAACAAGTTGACGGTCAAGAACCGTTATCCATTACCGAGGATCGACGATTTGTTCGATCAGTTGTAGGGAGCGTCTTGGTTTTCCAAGATTGATCTGAGGTCTGGATATCACCAGATGAGAGTGCGTGATGAGGATATCCAGAAGACAGCGTTCAGGACTCGTTATGGGCATTACGAGTTTGTGGTGATGCCTTTCGAGCTCACCAATGCACCAGCAGCGTTCATGGATCTCATGAACAGGGTGTGTAGACCGATGTTGGATCGTTCGGCGATCGTGTTCATCGACGATATCTTAGTGTATTCAAGATCTAGAGAGCAGCACGAGGAGCATCTAAGAGAGATTCTCGGAGTATTGAGGACGGAGAGGCTTTATGCCAAATTCTCCAAGTGTGAGTTCTGGTTGCGAGAGGTCCAGTTCTTGGGGCATCTCGTTAATCAGAAGGGGATATTGGTCGATCCGGCCAAGATTGAGGCGGTTATGAGTTGGGAGGTGTCGAGATCTCCCACCGAGATCAGGAGTTTTCTGGGATTGGCCGGCTACTATCGGAGATTTATCAGAGGTTTCTCCAAGATTGTCGTGCCTCTCACTAGAGTGACCCGAAAGGGTGTTGCTTTTTCATGGGGTCCGGAGCAGCAGACCTCGTTTGAGACACTTCGCCAGAGATTGTGCGAAGCCCCTGTGTTAGCCCTCCCGGAAGGGATGGAGGATTTTGTAGTGTATTGTGACGCATCGATATCGGGGTTGGGTGCGGTGCTTATGTAGAGAGGGCATGTGATAGCGTATGCATCGAGGCAGCTGAAGCCTCATGAGACGAGATATCCCACCCACGATCTGGAGTTGGGGGCAGTGGTGTTCGCCCTCAAGATCTGGCGTCACTATTTGTACGGGGTTCGGTGTACCATATACACGGACCATAAGAGTTTGAAGTATCTGATGGATCAGCCCAACCTGAATATGCGACAGAGGAGATGGTTGGATGTGGTAAAGGATTATGATTGTGAGATCCTGTACCACCCGGGCAAGGCTAATGTGGTAGCCGATGCGCTGAGCCGTAGGGTGGAGAGTGCCCCGATTCGAGGCACTTGTATGAGATTGACTGCGATGACTCCGGTGTTGGACACCATTCGGGAGGCCCAGGCAGAGGCCGTGATACCGGAGAACCGCAAAAGGGAGCGGGTGATCGGGCAGGTGTCCAAGTTTGTCACCGATAGTCGAGGGCTGATGACCTTTCAGGGTCGGATTTGGGTGCCGTATTCAGAAGGGGCACGTACCATTTTGATGGAGGAGGCGCATAGATCGAGGTTCTCGATCCATCCCGGGGCCACGAAGATGTATTTGGACCTGAAGAAAGATTATTGGTGGCCCTGTATGAAGAGGGATGTCGCGTGGTTTGTCGAGAGGTGCTTGACCTGTCGTAAGGTTAAGGCCGATCATCAGTGTCCGCATGGCAAGTTGCAGCCGCTCGAGGTTCCCCAGTGGAAGTGGGAACATATTTCCATAGATTTCATCACCAAATTGCCGAGGACCGCGAGGGGTGTCGATGCAATTTGGGTGATCGTCGACCGGCTGACGAAGAGTGCGTATTTTCTTGCTATCAGTGAGAGCTCTTCTGCCGAGAGGTTGGCAGAGTTGTATGTGAGGGAGGTGGTATCGCGTCATGGGGTACCGATGTCGATCGTGTCAGATCGAGATGTACGTTTCACTTCCAGGTTCTGGAAGAAGTTCCACGAGGACTTGGGTACGAGGTTGCATTCCAGTACCGCCTACCACCCCCAGACGGACGGATAGAGTGAGCGGACGATCCAGACGCTCGAGGACATGCTTCGAGCATGTGTGTTGGACTTCGAGGGAACTTGGGACACGTATCTACCATTGGCTGAGTTTTCCTACAACAACAGTCACCGTTCTAGTATTGGGATGCCTCCCTTCGAGTTGTTGTATGGTAGGAGGTGCCGGACTCCCATTTGTTGGGGAGAGGTAGGGCAGCGTGTGATGGGCAGCACTGAGATAGTGCTGCAGACGACAGAGCAGATACAGCAGGTTAGACAGAGACTACTGACGGCTCAGAGTCGTCAGAAGAGTTACGCGGATCGGCGACGATCCGAGTTGGAGTTCAAGGTGGGGGACTTCGTACTCCTGAAAGTATCTCCTTGGAAAGGAGTGATCCGATTCAGGAAGAGGGGCAAGCTGGGGCCCCGGTACATCGGTCCATTCAAGGTGACCGCGAGGGTGGGCAAGGTAGCTTATCGGTTTGAGCAACCTGCGGAGTTGAGCCAGATTCATGATACCTTCCACGTGTCCCAGTTGAGGAAGTGTATAGCCGACGAGTCGGCGGTAGTACCACTGGAGGAAATTCAGGTGGATGCGAGCCTGAATTATGCAGAGAGGGCAATCGCGATCCGGGATTGGAAGATCAAGGTTCTGAGGAACAAGGAGGTGTCACTGGTGCAGGTCCAGTGGCAACAACGGAAAGGGTCCGAGCTGACCTGGGAGCCGGTGTTGGAGATGCGGGAGCAGCATCCGGAGTTGTTTGTCGAGCAGGACTTCGAGGGCGAAGTCTGAATCTAGTGGGGGACAATTGTAACATCCGGATTCCCAGGTATCTTATTTTATGTATTTATATTCAGTTTTGGAGAGGGACTCGGCGAGTAGGCACTTAGACTCGCCGAGTAGGATCGCGCATGGTTGGACTGGTTTAGTGACGGACTCAGCGAGTCCATACGTGGACTCGGCGAGTCCACGCTGTTTAATGAAACCCTAATTCTCGGGGCCTGGGCCCTATTTAAGGACCTTTATAGCCACCATTTGCGGCTATCAGACCCCTGAGATACCCTAGAGAGCAGAGGGAAGGCTTGTAGTGCAAGAGGAGGGATATTTCATCATTCTAAGTGTGATTTTGCAAGAAAGAAGGAAGGAGGACAAACAAGGAAGGTTGAGGAGCTCAGATCTATCATCTATTTCATCAGAGGAGGCTACTAGAGGTACTAATTTGTGCTCAAACTCGTGTATTTGGTGTTCTAGTTGAATCTAGGGTTTCCTTGTACCTTCTTTGGCTTGGATTCGAAGTATGTGAGGTCCCAAGGTGAAGTTCTTTATAGATCTGGACCTTAAGAGGTCCAGAGAGTCCTATTCACATTGCTTTTTGCTACTCCATTAGAGATATGGCCCTAGGTTGCCATTTTAGGGGTTATTTCACCCAAAGAAGCTTTTTGGTCATTCCATGAGTGTAAAGGTCAGACCTTTACGTGATTATAGTGGTTGGGATGGCCAGATCTATGGATTAGAGGAACAGATCTGACCTCAGAAGGTCGTTTGAGTGTGAGCATGGAATGTACTCGCCGAGTCCATGAGAGGACTCGACAAGTTGAGTCGGGTTGCCCCGCGACTCGCGATCTGTGACGACCCGTGGAGCATAGGGTTGACTCAGTAAGTCAAGAGAGGACCAGGGGCGAAGAGGGCAGGCGTGTACTCGCCGAGTCACCCTAGTGCACTCGGCGAGTCGGGTCAAAGTTGACCGTTGACTTTTGTTGACTTTAGGGTTCTGGTCAGGACTGATTCAGGAGAGTTCAAGGAAGGGTAGAATGGCCTTCTACCCAGTTATAGAGATGAGATCATGAGAGAATATTGATCAGAATGTTATTTTAATAATAGGAGGAGGCTAAGTCGGGACGTTGAGCACGAGAGTTTATCCGACTTCATTGAGGTGAGTCTTCTCACTATATTGTACCTGGAAGGGTACCTACGTGTGACCGGAAGGTCTTGTATGTTATGAGAACCATGTGCTATATGCGGTTATGTGATATGTATGTGCTATATGCAGTTATGTGATATGTATGTGCTATGTATGTTATGTATGATATGGACCGGAAGGTCAAGATGGTATGGACCGGAAGGTCAAGATGATATGGACCGGAAGGTCAAGGGGTTACGGACCGGAAGGTCGATAGGGATAGGACCGAAAGGTCTACCGGGATTTGGGACGGAAGTCCCCTGAGACACATGGATCGGAAGATCCTATAGAGTTATGGCCTGGAAGGGCGTATGTGGGGTATGTGGTATTTTGGGGAACTCACTAAGCATTTATGCTTACAGTTGTTATGTTATGTGTTTTAGGCACTAGCGAGGATCGCGGGAAGGCGCTGGCATGATCTGTACACACTGAAGGGGATTTATATATATGAGATCTTGGGACATGTTTGCTATAATATAGTGGATACATTATGTTTTTATGATTATAGTGTGAATGAAAGTATGTTTTAAAATGAAAAATTGTTTTGAAAAATTACGTTGTTACATTTTTGAGATTATCTATTTTGTTATCTGCTGCTTTTGCCTCTGAGTTTGTCGCTTTCTCTGGTTCATCAAACAGCCGCATGTACTCTTCAAACAAGTTAGATATTGGAACAGAGACCTGTCCGGATTCCGGAAATATTTCACCTAAGTCACTTTCACTTCTTTGAATTTTCTTCATGTAATTATCGTCAAAGGTGACATAATAGGTTTCTTCAATTCGTTTAGAGCGTTTATTCAACACTCTGTATGCTTTTGATGATAGCGAATAACACAGAAAGATTCCCTCATCGGCTTTGACGTCAAACTTATTGCGGTTCTCTTTAGAATTGAAAATAAAGCACCTTGAACTGAATATGTGGAAAAAGTTGACATTCGGTTTCCGATTATTTAAGATCTCATATGGAGTAATTGAGAATCTCTTGTTGAGAAAGGACCGATTCTGAGTGTAGCACGCAGTTGCAATTGCATCAGCCCAGAAGTATAATTGAAGTGAAGCGAAACTGAGCATGGTTCTGGCCGCTTCACACAAAGAACGGTTTCGTCTTTCAACAATATCATTCTGTTGTGGTGTCTAAGGGGCCGAAAAATTGTGAGTTATCCCCTTGTCAGCCAGAAAGTCCTCAAAGTCATTATTTTTGAATTCCAGACCGTTGTCACTTCTGATGTTTCTCACCGTCTTCCTCAGCTGTACCTCCACTTGCTTCATAAATGTCTTCAACTTGGGAGTTGCATTTGATTTCTGCTTAAGAAATAAAACCCAGGTGAAGCATGAAAAATCATCTACAATGACAAGAATGTACTTACTACCACCGAAGCTTTCGATAGCTAAAGGTCCACACAAGTCAATGTGCAATAGTTCAAGAGCTTCAGCGATCTTTGTATTTATTCGTGTAGGGTGGCTCTTTCTGCTTTGTTTGCCCATCTCACATGCTGCACACAGATGCTCCTTGTCAAACTTGAGAAGAGGGAGGCCTCGAACGTGATCACCAAGCACCAACTTATTAATGTCTTTGAAGTTCAGGTGCGATAATCGTTGATGCCACAACCAGCTTTCGTCGGTGTTTTCCTTTGATAGCAGACATATTGCTGGTTTTCCTCGTATTAGATTGAGATTCAAAGGATACATCTCTCCCTTACGTTCAGACTTTAACAGAACCTTTTTCGATTGCTTTTCAATTATTTCAGAACCCTCATCATCAAAGGACACTTTCAAACCTGTGCCCACAACTAGTTGTGACACACTAATGAGGTTATGTTGCAATCCTTCCACATACGCCACTTTTTGAATCGTGAAGTCTCCATTGGTTATCATACCGTATCCCTTGATTGTTCCATAGGAGTTATTTCCATACTTTACACACCCACCATCTTTCAGGGACCGAAACTCCCTCAGCTCTTCCTTCCTTTCTGTTATGTGACGCGAGCAGCCACTGTCTATATACCATTCATCATCGAACTGCTCGTCACTGATTACCTGCAAATTCAAGCAGATTTAGGAACCCAAAGTTTCTTGGGTCCTGGTGAGTCTTTCATAGAAAAAGGAATTACAGCAGAAATATCAACCAAATATGTTATTTTTACTAAAGTGGTTTGATCTTTTCTTTTAATGGTATACACCTTGATTTTAGTTTTATCTTGTTTAATTTTTGGTGCATTTGTTGGTGTGTTGTTTGATGGTTTAGAATTTTTCTTATGAATCCTAGGGTTAGCTGACTTTTTCTTATTATAATACTCAGAATCTGATGTTAGCTTTCCCTTTCCTTTGATATCCTTCATAGAATTTGTTTTGCATTGGGACTTGGAGGGACCGAAACTGGGTTTAGGACCGAAACTGGATTTAGGACCGAAACTGGGTTTAGGACCGAAACTGGATTTAGGACCGAAACTGGGTTTAGGACCAAAACTGGACTGGGGACCGAAAGTAGAATGGGGACCGAAAGTTGACTTTCGGTTCTGAGTGACGGTGTTGGAACCGAAACTAGACTTTCGGTTCTGGGACTTGGAATAGTAGGAATTTGGACTGAAATTTTCCTTTAGTTTTTCCTTTCCTTTGTCCGTTGATTCTTTCTTTGGAGGCTCATAGTTGGAATTTTGAGAATTCCAGTGCCTTTTTCGCTCATTCAGATTCTTGGCATATCTCTGATTTCTTAAGCGTTTCTGTTAAGCTAACTCCTTCTGAGATTTGTGGATATTGAAGCTAGACTTTGGCTTTTCCTTTTGACTTTCGGGTGTCTTTGTTGGAACATATGGTTCTGTCATAGTCTTGGTTGGAACTTTCGGTTCTACCATTGGCTCTTCAGGGATTTCTTTGGTTCCACTTGTGCTTGGTTTGTCAAAGCTCGAGGGTTTGTTGATGGGTTCAGCAACATATCTTCCTTTAACCCTCCAAGAAGTCTGCTCAGACAAGCCTACGGTTTCGTCTGCGTTGTCAATAGGGGCTGACCAGAAGTAGTCATCGCACCCTTATCTTTGTCGACCAAGATTCTTAACTCTGTCGTTTGCTTTGGAGTGACTCCTGTAACTGCATAAACCTGATTTGGCACAGTTTGAACCTTTTGATAAACCAAAGCTTTTTCTTTGAGTTTATGTTTCTTGTCTTTTGACAGACGAGCGAATTCAACCGAGTTTTCAGAAATAAGGGGTTTCTCATGCTCGGTTTCGCTCTTCATAAACTCAGAGCAATCAACAACGTCTTCTACTGAGATTTCACTCATCTCACTTTCCTCATCAAATTCAGACATGTTTTCTAAGTTCATTTTATTTTCTATAGTTAATTTGGCTTTAGACATGTCAAATGATTGAATGGTGTCTGACTTAATTTTCAACCTATCATTTTCATCTAAAATATCTTTCAGCATACATTTGTGTTCCTTAGAATCAATGAAGGTTTCTATCTTGTCCAGTCCAATTTTGTAAGACATGGATGTCTCTTCTGATGACACTACTGATTCACATTCTGCTATGACTGTTGGATTAATGTCTAAGTCCATAACTATATTTGGTATGTACTTGACCCGACCCGGCATGGTCCATTTGGGTTGCACTTCACCGGCACAATTTATATGGATAGTCTTTTGAGAATAGTATATTTATGATTTATATTAATATATTATAAGTTCTAATATATTAATATGGAATCATATTATTTAATTAGTATTGATCAAGAATTAATTTAGAATTAACTAAGTGATCAAAAAGAACTAATTAAATATGGACTCTTATATATATGGAATGGGCCAAGTTCATTTAGGTTGGGCTAAGCTTTCATGGATGGTCCATGGAGCTTTTAACCCATGGATCCTATGTAAATGAAAGGTCATGGGTATTAGGGTTTACATGGATGTAACCCTAATCCTCCATATTATATAAAGGGGTCCTTGGCTCACAAAATAGGCACAAGTGTGTGAAAATAAGAGTGGGCCGATTTTAGTGTGCATACATATTCTCTGAAGTTCTTCCAAGGTGTTTTGGTGATTTGTGATTCCATTTGAGGCTTCCACACTATTGGGGCTAAGCTCTTAAAGCTTGAAGACATCAAGCTACATCAAAAGGTATGTCATCTAACTAGAACTTTGTAGTATAGGTGCTTCCTAATATGCTAGTTAGGATGAAACCTTGGAATAGTTAATATTTGCATGTATAATAGAGAAAACATAGATCCAAGGTTTATAGGGTTGCATGTACACCATAGGAGTGTTAGAATGCTCAAAACCCAACATTGGTATCAGAGCTATGGGTTGTTTTCTATTATATTCATGCAAATGTTTGATTTTCAAAGTTGAAAAAAAAAGAAAAAAAAAACATGAAGTTTGTCAAATTTTAAGATAATTACTTGTTTTGTGAAAAACTAATTATTTGTAAAATTTGAATCATTTGCTATATGAGTTGAATTAGGTCAAATTTAGTAAAAGATAAAATGATATGATTATTTTATTAGTTTTAAAAGTTTGATCTAAATGTTTTAAGGAGTTACATATTTTGTCATAAAATTTTGGAGCTCAAAAGTTTTTTTAAAGTTGTGATCTTAAGGGTTTTTGAAACTTCCATAAGTTATGGATATGAAAGTTTTTTTTTTAAAAAAAAAAATTTGATTCAAAGTTTTTATGGAGTTACAAAATTTGGTGTTAATGTTTTAAAGAATTCCATAACTTGTTCTTAAGTTATGGAACATGGAAAGTTTCATCATAAAACACCATTAATTCCATAAGTTATGGAATCCAAAGGTTTTCAAGAATTACAAAACTTGCCCTCAAGTTTTGGAATTTGAGAAAAGTTTTTTATGGAAAAAAGAATTGAATTCTAAAACTCTTGGGTTCATAACTTAAACAATTAATTAAATGGTTTGAATTTCGAGTTTAATAATTGGAATTATGATGTTTTGTTGAATAGTTCAAATTAACTCTTATGGACTTTATTAATAGTTAATTAAAGCGTTTAATTAAAAGAGTATTATTAATCCATAAATATATGGTTTGAGTTTAATTAAATTAAAAGTCTAGTTTAATTAATAGATTAAACCACCAAGTATTTTAAATGTCTAAAATACACCCTTATATTATTATAATATTAAAAGTTTAATATATTATATGTATAAGAGCAAGTTGTCTTACCATTAGTAGGCCTCATTCACGAAGCCGATCTATAAGGGGGGTATAAGGTTATTGCCTATAAAATGGCAGTTTAATGGGTGTCCACTCTCACTCACCGCTTCCTTCACCGGTGGAGGGTCGTTAGCCGAACAGGTAGGACAAGGACTATAATTGTCCCTTCATTATAAGTATAATGATAAATACAAGTAACTAAACACTTATAAATTCCCAATCTTAGTTACTTAGGAAAATGTGAATAAGGTGCTAATCCATGAAATTACACTTTGCACTTTGTTTAAGCTGTTAGTGGAGCGTGTGTGGTTAACCGGCACACTAACCTGGACTTAACAAGGTAGGCAAAGGGTAACTTAATGTTTATCATAGTATCGTTGGAGCATGTGTGGTTAACCGGCACATCGATTGAGGGGTAAATATTAAGGGTACCAAGTATATTTGCATGGTTACTTCACACCTTGTTTTGTGATCCTCGGCATCCCAGTCACAAAACCTGAAGGGCACACTCGAGATTGAAACATGCCATTGAAAAGTTCAATGAATCTCAAAAGAATCTAGGAGTTTGAAAACCAATTAAAACCTAATAATACATTTCGTTTATCTTGGTGGAAATTGGTGAATCGTCATTCACCTACCTTCAAATATTTTATAGCTTGGATTACGGCATCCCTCTTCCAAGTTATAAAATAGTTTGTTGGGTCCTAGCCTTAATATATCATATTGGGTGTTATATTAAGGACTTAAATCAACTTTACGTGAATTTCTCCCATTGTTGATGTCTAGTTTAGACAACAATGATCTTCCCAAACCAAGCTTTCCTAATGAATATGACTTCCCGAGTTTGGCTCATGGAAGTCATACTTCTCTTCCTCAACCTCCTCCAATTATTTTCCCTAACCCACAAGTTCAAGGTCACTCAAGCCCTAATGGCAAGCAAGGTCTGTGTGTGATCACATCTTAGAGATGAAGTCACATATTGACAAGCCGGGAGAGTTGGGTGTCAAAGTCTTGAGAAAGTTGGATGTTCAATCACGTTCTAAGTCACATAGTGAGTTCCTTTGGGACTACTATGAAACAGACTATGACATGAACCTTAATGAGCATATCTATTTGCTTGGTGCTGCTGAATCAGCAATGATTCGGAACGATAGTAAAGCAAATTTGATTAGAAGATCAACTTCCAAAAAAAAACTTTATGGACAGTGACAATGGTGACACTGGAAATCCAGAAAAAGCATTCTCTTCCCAATGGAAAGGGATTGCCATAGTCAACCCGGTTGACCAAATGGTAAAGAGAAAGGCTAAGTCTGAGATAGTCCCATTACCAAAGGGTCCATATGTTTATTTTGCCAAAGGAAGGGGCGTTGATTGCAAAGCTGCCAAATTTACCTAAGGATGTTAAAGTCAATAAGTTTGACTCTACATCAGGTAGAGCCCATTATCTAACTCCGTTAAGTTCTATTCTGAGATCCTCATTACATGATGTGACTGGGTCACATGCTGACGTTTAAAGAATCAAAGAATAGAGGGAAATCTTAAAGGAAGTATATGCTGATTCTGATCGCGAAGGTGGATTTCGATCGCATCAGAATTTTGAGCAGTTTCTTAAGAAGTTATGATATATTGCTAAGTAATAGATAACAACAATTTTCCATGTGCATTGTAAGGATAAGTTTTTCCGCAAAGTTTTAAAATAAAAGAAAATTGTTTAATTTTATTAATTTGAAGTATCCTTACAATGGCATTTGTGGAAAATTGTTGCTTATATGATTCCACTGACAGCAATATTGGAAAATGGATTTGATTCTTTCATTTGTGGTAGTGTCTAAATTTACCAAATCAGGAAAGTTCCTCATCACCCAAGTTTCAATTGGACCGAAACTTGGAATCATGCAAGTTGAATAGTATGATGAATGAGAACTTTCAAGCATTGGAAAATCAAGAGTAATTACTTGTTCACATGGATGTGTGAGTCAAGTGAAGGACTTTAGTATCATGTTTGTGATCATCTTAATGATTTAGAAATCATATCAAAATTAGTCCTCTAAAGGTCATCTTAGTGCATTATTATGACTAAGAAGAGGAGTCATGAATTGTTGAAATGGTTAGATTAGGAAGATGAGTCATACTTCATTCCAAACCAATTCTTAGAGTCATACTCCAAGATTGTAACTTGAGTGACATATCTTAAAGAAAGGTTTAAAACACTTGTCAAATGTAAAAGTAAAAGTGTCCTACTCTTGTACATTTGAAATTGGTAAGTTGTGATGTTTTGGATAAAACAAAGACCAACTAAGGCCAATTGTGTGAAGTGTTTGTCTTGATAAAGAATCCGCACTATCTCTTGAATATTTGGCAAGATAGTCTTATATGTCAAGAGGATAGTGGGAGTCTTAAAGATCCTAAAAAGAATTTCAAGAACTAATCAAGAATAAAACCTGAGGTTCTTCACTAGCACACGACTTGAGGTTTATAACCTATCGTGTTGACATATTCTGTGCCCATCCCAGTTAAAGTTGGCTTTGCATAGGAGTTCTGAAAGTTGTCAATTGGTTGCATAACAACTTGGAAGCAATGGCAGGCCCTGTATTGCCAGGTGGCAAGAAGTTAAGATTGCATAAGTTCAGTCCATATGAGTTTGGATTTGTCATTATCCTTGTCTTGTGACTATGGTTTTGACGATTCACATGGATAAGAACACATACACCATAAAATCTAAGGGTCATAAGGTTTCTCTCCGATTCATGAAAATGATGTTGAGGAAACACTTCCACCAAGTAGATTTGAAGCAGATGGCAAAAGGTCTAAACAATTGAGACTATGATTACGGCATCCCTTTTCATAGTTCTGAAATTGTTTAGACACACATGCTTGCTATCTAAGGAAAGGTGTATGATTTTGATAAAGTTTTATCAAAGCATCTCGTATCAGAAATCTGAACTTTGGTAAGAAAGTCAATAAAGTATTGATTTCTAGAAGTCCAGCTGATTTCTGAGTACATGTCAAAGCTAGTGGGAGCATAAGTGTTATGCTAATAATCATCATGTTAGTGGCAGCATGATAATTATTGTTAGTGTTGCAAGTTAGCAATGTTAATTATAGAAAACAAAAGTTTCAATTCGTGAGGCTGCAGGGATTGAAAAAGTTGTTTTGCTATAATTAAGGGAGAGGATATACTTCATTTCAGTTCTAAAGGCTTAGATTGAGACCTTAATCATCCTTAGTCAAGAATATATATATGAATTTCATGTTGGAATGGTTCAACTTAAGGAAATTATATATATTGCGTTCTCAAAATTCGATTATGATTACGGCATCCCTCTTCATAGTCAAATTTTGAAAACATGGCAAATAAAAATATTGTAGCAAAAGACTGGTCTAGAATCATGTCTTTATGTGAGACATCATGAATCGTGTACCATTTGCTTTGGGTACAGGATCGATTGCATGTGCTATAATATTTGTCATTTCTAAATTTTTCCAAATGCCCAGAGGCATTAAGAAGGGAAAAGGTCTAGAATTGGATATGACTAAAATGATTAAGCAATTGTCGAGGACAATCTGAGGTTTACCAAAGATTGGTTGCTCAGGGACAGTTGGAAGTATAGTGCTAATTTTGGAAGGACCATATTGACATATTCTGAAAAGAGGCATCTCTTATTCAGAAGTGATAGTCAAAATGAGAATATGGAGTTGTCTCCATAGGTGGAAGTTATCTGTGTAAGATTAGAAAACTTAATGCAAGAAGCATGTCCAAAGCAATGTACTTTGAATATGAGACTTAGTTTCCATGGAGTTGATCTCCATTGGAATACCTATAATGACTGTTGACAAGTCTTTATGACTTTGTACATATTCGTTACAGGAGGATCAGTGCATATAAGTTTAAAATCTAAACAGATTTCGATAAATGATAGGAATTTGAAATTCTCACATTTTTCGATAAGGATTTGGGAGTGTGAAATTAGAATCATTGAAATTATGTTCAATTGGTTTATTTCACAAAGTAAGGATCATAGACAAACATAGAGTGCATACTTGGTGTATGGCAAAGCTATTGTTTAAGAAAAACATAGTGTACATGCTTGGAGCATGGGACAACTAGTGTTTTTAATTCAAGTATAAAGTTGATAAAACCGAAACAATGAATAATGAGTAATCAGTATGGTGATAAATAAAAGTGTTTATTTATATTCATAGGGTTTGATACCATATTTGATTCATTTATTCTTGTGTTTCACTTTGCATGTTTTGACTTCCAGAATAACTAAGTCGCTCTTCCTGAATGATTAAGTTATTCAAACCATCCACAGTCGGTCATATGTTGGAAGTAGATATGAATCAAGACTGTCATGGGTTGGTTTGTAGAGGTCCAAGTTGGTGGACAAAGTGGTGCTACAACACAGTGCTCATAAGTTCTGAGTATTGGATTCAACCCGCGCTTATTTGAATCACTTCATGGATTTTATCATGAGTGATCATGAGACGATAATATCTTATATTCTTCAAACCTAGAGATATTAGTTGTTACTATGAGTTGGTTATACATTGATTGCACGAAAACGCATTTGGTAACTCGATGTTATAAAACGTGCCTTTGTGTATGATTCAACAAGTAGTAGAACAAGCCATATGAGTCGAAGTTTATCCATTCCTTTTACGTTCGGGATAAAAGCGATATATGTGGGCCCCTCGATGATTTAGCGATGACACATGTGAGTGCTTGGCCAAGCCAGGACTGATTTGATTTGTTCAATCAGTCAGTCATCATAAATCGAAAATCGGGAAACAACAAATGGACAGAGAGAATGATTATAATTCATGTCTCAGTCCATATGATATCTAGAATGGAGGAATATATGATCCCTTATCTAATGGACAAGTCATTGACAACGTCAGAGTTCGACAGCGGCTTTAAGAGCTACGATTGCCAGTTAGGTTTTGAAGTCATACTCAATAATAGTTTTAGACTTATCCAAGTGGGAGACTGTTGGATTAATGTCTAAGTCAATAACTATATTTGGTATGTACTTGACCCGACCCGGCATGGTCCATTTGGGTTGCATTTCACCGGCACAATTTATATGGATAGTCTTTTGAGAATAGTATATTTATGATTTATATTAATATATTATAAGTTATAATATATTAATATGGAATCATATTATTTAATTAGTATTGATCAAGAATTAATTTAGAATTAATTAAGTGATCAAAAAGAACTAATTAAATATGGACTCTTATATATATGGAATGGGCCAAGTTCATTTAGGTTGGGCTAAGCTTTCATGGATGGTCCATGGAGCTTTTAACCCATGGATCCTATGCAAATGAAAGGTCATGGGTATTAGGGTTTACATGGATGTAACCCTAATCCTCCATAATATATAAAGGGGTCCTTGGCTCACAAAATAGGCACAAGTGTGTGAAAATAAGAGTGGGCCGATTTTAGTGTGCATACATATTCTCTCAAGTTCTTCCAAGGTGTTTTGGTGATTTGTGATTCCATTTGAGGCTTCCGCACTATTGGGGCTAAGCTGTTAAAGCTTGAAGACATCAAGCTACATCAAAAGGTATGTCATCTAACTAGAACTTTGTAGTATAGGTGCTTCATAATATCCTAGTTAGGATGAAACCTTGGAATAGTTAATATTTGCATGTATAATAGAGAAAACATAGATCCAAGGTTTATAGGGTTGCATGTACACCATAGGAGTGTTAGAATGCTCGAAACCCAACAATGACCTCATATTCCTTAAATTCAAGAAAGGGCAGAATCATCTTATGAATTTTCTTTCGTATCTCACAACTTAAATGCAATTGAGCAATATTAGTATATAAACGCTTAGCAATTAAACAAAATACATTCCTTTGTTTTAAAAACTTTAAATTGTCTCTTTGCAAATAAATACTTTCATCCCTAGCCCTAACTAACTCCGCCTCCTTCAGCTCAATCCACATCCTTCTCTCCTCACTTTTTGAAGATACCCTGCTGAGTTGGTCAGTTAGGTTAGAATTCGCTAAGCGAGTTTGCATGAGACTACCACTTAAGTTAGTAAATTTAAATTTTAATTCATTTAATTTTTCTTCATAATCTGTTATTGGAAGTTTAAGTGATTCAAGGATGGATTGTACCTTTTTGATCAATCCATCGCAGTCGTTGATCTTTTCACTAACAGGCTTTGCTGCAAAACACTTGTTCTCGGTCAGGTTCGGTTCTTCATTTGCGCTTTCGGTTGATGAGCCAGCAGTGACAATTAAACACTTTTCAGCCGAACCTACTTCCTTTGCCACATAAGCCTTTCCATGAGTGGGCTTTCTTACCTCTTCATCTTCAGAATCGGTTGACCAAACTTCGACGCCACCAAACTCATCTTCACCTGCATCCTCCTGCACGATCAAGGCATTCATAGAGCTGTTAGTCGTCTTCTTTTTCTTGATCTCTTCCAATTTGCGCATGTAGTACGCCTCATCATCTTCACCATCTCTTTTCTCAGCCATTTTCCTTAGCATGCAGTCTTTGGAAAAATGGTTCTTGCCGTGACATGAATTGCAGTCATATCCAGAGTCTCCTGCAAGCTTGCTCTCCTTCTTCTCTTCATCCTTTTGAGAGGAGATTTTTGCTTCATCCTTCACTTTCTCAGAGCTGTAACTTCCCTGCCAGTTTCGGTTCTTGTTGACAGGAAATTTTCTCCGTGCAAACTTCTTCGGATTGGATACCATCATAGCATACTCCTCGTTTGTTACATCACACTCAGACATATTAGACTCTTCTTCTTCTTCTGCAACACTTTTTTCTTTTGAGACAAGTGTCAGCGATCCCACACCAGAAACTACTTTCGCTTCTTTGGTTACTATACTTTCATGGGACTTAAGTATTCCCACCAGTTTCGCTAGAGAGTAAGACTTAAACTGTTCATGTGCTTTCACAGTTGAAACCACAGCCATCCATTCCGGTCTTAGCCCGTTCATGAAAGTTACTTTCTGCTCGATCAACTTCCTCTCTATTCCATGCTTGATAATCTTACTTAGGAGATGATTGAACCGATCGAAATTCTGTATGAGCTTCTCCTCAGGTTTCTGTTCGAAAACTCCAAATTCTGACAGTAGCAAGGTTTGAATGGAGTGTTCTAGATCTTCATTGGTCGAATAGAGTTCTTTCAACCTATCCCAGATTTCTTTGGCCGTCGTGCATGAAACAACCAACCGAAAGGTGTCAGATTGCAAGGCGAATCTGATCATCCTCATGGCCTTCACATTACATAGCAATTTGTCTTTCTCGTCCTGTGGCATCTTGTCTACATCCGCCACCAGCTTGTTGTATTCCTTTTGGGACTTGACAGTGGTGTTCGTTCCTTAGTGAACAAACGGCCCAAGTGTGATAGCTTCGCAGATGAGATAGCCATTATCTTCAGATCCAACCACGTAGTCTTCGAAGTGATGAGCCCATACTTCGTAGTCTTGAGTGTAAAGAATGGGTATCCTGGTTGTAGATCCAATGATGTTTGAGATGTTGATGGGATTTGTTTGCGAATCTTCGTGAGACATGGTGAGCTGCTAGAATCAAACCTGTAAACTTGAGATTAGGGTTTTATCAAAAAAAGAGTTACCGTCGATGTGAAGATGACAGCTTCTATTTATACGATAAAAGCGGAAAACCATAAAGAATTCTGAATACAGAAGGAATGTGTATTTATCACACAGTCTCCTACTCTGATACCAATTGTTAGAACTAAGTTCTCTTAGGATCGATAGATTCTAAGCAGGCTAATGATTAAGAACGTAATAAAGAACACAAGTATGGCTTTGAATATGTCGTATGATTAATGCTTCAACACCTCAGAAGAGCTCGATAAAGAACTTCAACTGTAAAGGTGTTTTAGGGTTACAAATAATAAACGTAATTATCAACTTCATATAATGCATACATGCATGCATATATATAGTATAACCCTACCAGCTAATCTAGATAATCTCGGATGGACAGGCCCAATCCGGATGCAAAACGTAAGGCCCAAGACGCAACACAAATGGACTCAACATTGACCTTTAAACTCTTCCTTGAGCTGGGCACGCGGCTTAGAACACTTCCAGAAGGCTAGAAAGGACCTTGAAACACCGAAAATCGCACTTTTTGTCAAGTGTTTACGGCCGTAAACCCATGGGCCGTAAACCCATGGACCGCAAACACTTGGGCCATAAACATATGGGCCGTAAACCCTGTTGGGCCGCAAACCCTTGACCGTACACTCCTTTTACGACCGCAAACTCCCCATTTTCAAATCATAAGTGATTCTAACACTTAGTTTTAAGTGTTTTCTGGTCCCTAAGATGATTTCCTTCCATAGCAAATAGTGTTAAGCCCTCACCTAATGCATATATGTACTTTTATATGATAAATAGGATCCGATTGTGCCCGAGGCTTTATTTGACACTCAGCAATACCTAGCAACTTACACTTGAATCCCACGTCAAACAGTGAGTTCATACCCCTACGCTTTTCCGAGTTTTTCATGTTTTCAGGGGGGGAATACAAGCAAAAGTACAAGGAAACTTGTACTCATAGTATATTATTTTGTTTAAAATAATTATATGTTCAGTATGCTTTTAACACAGAAAACAGTTTTACCAAACGATTAAGAAATCAACTCGTAGAAACTGTTTTCAAAACTAAAGCAAGGAACTTGTGAATCTGGTCATAAAATGTGATATTTTATAAAGAATTCATACAAAACATAAATAGGATTTTCAGTATTATTACATGCAAATTGTTAGTCTTAAGTTGGAGACACGTCCTTGGTAACACTCCCACCGGATTCGAGAGTGTAGGACTACCACTTGTAACCAGAATCTCTTGTAGGGAGAGCGTGAATGTTGTGTATAAATCTATACGGGACTGACTATCCCTCACCTCGCTGCTATCTACAGTGGGACCGTCAGGTCTACGGGTGACAAAGTCATAAAATAATACTGGCCCCGTTACATGCCATATGAAGTCTAAGTACGGTTATGACACTCGCAACCTAGATAACGACATTTACTTTTGTAATAATGAAACAAGTGAACTAACCTCAAAGTAATAACCGATTTGATTACTAGAGGGTATTGGTAATACCCTTAGGATTTAGTTCACTACTTATTTATTAGTTTTATTTATGTAATAAGGCTAATACACCTCACAGAGAGCAAACAAGGTTTTTCAAGGAAACTACGCCTAACGATACAAGTATGATAGATACTTGTACACCTCAGACAAGAAAAGATAACCAACTATCAACTTTTAAGGAAAATATAGGATTTTCCTGGGATAACTCAACCTTACATAAGCAGGCTGTTTAACATACAACTAACGGATAATCAAACATCTTTCATAAGAAAATATAGGATTTTCTTGGGAAATACTTTTCAAAGGATCAAAGAAACATTTCTTTCACCATAACTAAACGCTTATGAACTCACCAGCTTTATGCTGATATTTTAAAACTGCTTGTATTCTCAGGGCAACAATAGACTGGTACTCTTGCCAACTTTTGGAGAAGACGGAGCATTTTGGAGTCACGTCTTTTACTTTTGTTATATACTGATGCGAACAAACTATGTTTTCAATCAATGTAAATATTCATATTATAATGTAATGGTTGTGTTTACTACGCTTACTATGATACAACTGTTCTGATACTACGCATGACGTCACCCGCCGCCGTACGTTTCCGCCGTCCGTTCCGACGGTTCGGGAGTGTGACAGATTGGTCTCAGAGCTATTGTTTATAGTGAACTAAGTATACCGAACCTTACATGGTATACAACTATAAACACTAAGGGGCCGAAGTGCTCTGAACTAAAAGTGTACTTTTAAAGTACAAGTATTTTTGCAAAAAGTATACAAGTATACCTACATACCAGAAACAGTATCATGAGTAGAACAAAACAAAAAGTATTTTGGATGTTGAACACTGCGGTTAAACCTGGGCAGTTATGTAATCATGTCTAGGGTCAATATAGTCTGATCAACTATATTTATTCAAGACATGACCAACATGTGCTTGGGAGTGACTGTGGTATTGCGACAGGCCTAAAACTTACCTAGTATCCATACAACAAAGTATCAAAAGAACAAAACATACAACTTAAAATACTGTAGGAGTATTTTAGCCAGAGCTGAATACATTGTAGAAATTCATTCCTAGTGCTGCTACCTATTCGTTTCTTAGCAATAACTTACTTGCATTAGTAACCTTTCTTTACTTATCGCTTGGTAGAACACCTTATTATCAGGATGGGATATATTTTGTTTCATATATCTTGAGGACTTACCATCCTCTTCTTCCTGGTTATTTTTAGAACAAGATGCCTCCCCGAAAAAGACCCATCAGAAGAAATGACGACACTCCACCACCACCACCCCCTCAGTTCGATCCCGTTATGTTCCAGGCAGCTGTTACTGTTGTTGTGGCTGCCGCAATGTCACAGATTAATCCTGGCGGATCTGGCGGGCAGGGAGGTGGTACTCATCCCCAAAATCATGAGGGTGGTCAGGGACACCAGAAGGAGTGTTCCTACAAGGACTTCATGAACGTGAAACCCACATCTTTCGACGGCAAAGGAGGGGTTATTGCCCTGAACCAATGGTTCGAGAAGATCGAGTCCATTTTCGAAATCTGTTCCTGTTCTGAAGTCAACAAAGTAAAATTCGCCGCTTGCACTTTCGCCAACAGAGCATTGACCTGGTGGAATGGTCGAGTCAAATCCCTAACCCTGTCAGTGGCGAATGCTATGGGTTGGGAAAGTGTAAAGGAACTCATGCTAGCTGAGTACTGCCCACGGGGCGAGATGCAGAAATTGGAGCACGAGCTATGGAACTTGAAGATGAACAGTTCTGACATTGCTTCCTACACTTCTAAGTTCGAAGACCTAGCACTTCTTTGCCCAGGAATGGTCACCCCGGAAAGCAAGAAGATAGAGAGATACATTTAGGGACTGACACAACCCACCAAAGGAAATGTCCTGGCTGCTAGGCCAAACACCTTTGACAGCGCTAAGTGTCTGGCGCAGACTCTCATAGATCACGGAGTTGATCTTGATAATGTGACGGCCGCTCCTGAGCCAGCAAAAGGCAGTGGTGAGAAAAGAAAGTTCTGGAAGCAGCGGAAGGGCCAGTCTTTGCAGGAGCCCTCAAAGAAACAACAAACAGTGATGGTCCACGCTGCTACTACTCCTGCCGCTGCTCCTGCCATTCAAGCACCTACCAGTAAATATGCTGGTACCCTTCCTCAGTGCGACAAGTGTAACTATCATCATAACCTCGGCCCATGCCGAGAAA
Organism: Lactuca virosa; assembly: GCF_052849685.1. NCBI lineage: Eukaryota > Viridiplantae > Streptophyta > Magnoliopsida > Asterales > Asteraceae > Lactuca > Lactuca virosa. The sequence goes on along the minus strand of NC_136427.1, from coordinate 21,146,339 downwards.
TGTCATGCACCAGCTGTGGCAAAAAGGGGCACACGGCTCGAGTTTGCAAAACACCAGTACAACCAACCAATCAGGCATCTGGAGCAGGCGTCGGTCAAGCCTATTATGGTTGTGGAGAAGTCGGGCACTACAAGAGAAACTACCCCAAGGCAACAACAGCTGGTAACACGAGGAGAGTGCTAGCGATGGGTCAAGAAGAGGCAGTTGCAGATCCCACCTTTTTCTCGGGTACGTTCCTCCTCGACAACTCTTATGCATGTATTCTTTTCGATTCTGGTGCGGAGAGAAGTTTTATTAGTCATGCATTCAAACATCTCCTCAAACATAAACCTCAACCACTAACCAAAACATTTACCGTCGAGATGGCTAACGGTGAGAAAGAGAGCACTAATGATATATACGTAGACTGTACCCTTACCTTGAACGATCATTCTTTTCATATCGACCTTATGCTAGTTTCCATAAAAAGCTTTGATGTCATCATCGGCATGGATTGGTTGAGCCCCAATCGTGCTGATACCCTTTGTTACAAAAAAGCTATCCGTCTCAATCTTTCCTCTGATGAAACTCTCATGATTTACGGTGATAAACTCAATTCAAACCTCGGTATCATTTCGTGCGTCAAAGCCCAAAAATTTCTGCGAAAGGAGTGTCATGCATTCCTAGCCCATGTCATTAGCGAGAAGCGGGAAGTTAAAGACCTCGAGAGCATCCCCGAAGTCTGCAACTTTCCCGATGTTTTTCCCTAAGATCTCCCAGGAATCCCTTCCGAGCGCCAAGTCGAATTTCGCATCGACTTAGTCTCCGGAGCTACCCCCGTAGCTAAATCCCCATACCGATTAGCGCCAGCAGAAATGCAGGAGTTATCCAGTAAGCTCAATGAGCTGCTCAGCAAAGGATTCATCAGACCGAGTTTCTCACCCTCGGGAGCCCCGATCTTATTTGTGAAAAAGAAGGATGGATCCTTTCGGATGTGCATTGACTATCGCGAACTGAACAAGCTTACAGTCAAAAACCGTTACCCTCTTCCTCGAATCGACGACCTTTTCGATCAACTTCAAGGAGCCAGCTACTTCTCCAAAATAGACCTAAGATCAGGGTACCATCAGTTGCGAGTTCACGAGAATGATGTGCCCAAGACAGCATTCCGAACTCGTTATGGACACTACGAATTTGTAGTAATGGCCTTTGGTCTAACCAACGCACCGGCAATATTCATGGACCTGATGAATCGGGTGTGCCATTCTTTCCTGGACAAGTTCGTAATCGTGTTCATCGACGATATACTTGTCTATTCCATAAGTGAGGAAGATCATCGACATCACTTGAGATCGGTGCTGGAAACCCTAAGGACGGAGAAGTTGTACGCGAAATTCTCCAAGTGCGAATTCTGGATTCGAAAAGTAACATTCCTAGGTCACGTCGTAAGCGAGGAAGGCATACACGTGGACCCCTCCAAAATCAAAGCGATAGAGAACTGGTCAGCACCGAAGACGCCCACAGAAATCCGTCAATTCTTGAGTCTCGCTGGCTATTATCGCAGATTTATCCAGATTTTTTCCAGAATTGCCAAACCCCTAACCACTCTGACTCAGAAAGGTGTACCTTTCTGTTGGAGTGAAAAGCAAGACACTGCGTTTCAAACATTGAAGCGGGCCCTATGCAGCGCACCTATCTTGTCTCTGCCCGAAGGGACGGAGGACTTCGTTGTCTACTATGATGCATCCAATCAGGGCCTAGGCTGTGTGCTCATGCAACGGGGAAAAGTCATTGCTTATGCCTCAAGACAGCTGAAAGCACACGAAGTCAACTATACAACGCACGACCTGGAATTGGGAGCAGTGGTCTTCGCATTGAAGATATGGAGACATTATCTCTACAGAACCAAGTGCACCATCTTCACTGACCATAAAAGCCTGCAGCATATCTTCGACCAGAAGGAACTGAACATGAGACAACGACGATGGGTTGAGCTACTCAGCGATTACGAGTGCGAAATCCGCTACCATCCCTGCGAGGCCAATGTGGTGGCAGATTCCCTCAGCCGGAAGGAGTACTCAGGTCATAGAGTGAAGGCGCTGACCATGACTATCCATTCCCATTTATCCGCGCAAATCAAGGAGGCTCAGCTGGAAGCCTTAAAACCAGAGAACATGTCGGGTGAAGCCTTGAGAGGAATGGAAAAGAACCTAGAAATCAAGGGAGACGGAGTCTATTATTTCATGGACCGGATCTGGACCCCAAAGTTCGGTCGTTACAGAGAGGTTGTAATGATCGAATCTCACAAGACTATATACTCCGTTCATCCAGGTTCGGACAAGATGTAGCTCGATTTCAAGAAACTGTATTGGTGGCCGAACATGAAAGCAGAGATCGCTACCTTTGTGGGCAAGTGCCTGACTTGCGCCAAGGTGAAGGTCGAATATCAGAAGTGTTGGATTAATGTCTAAGTCCATAACTATATTTGGTATGTACTTGACCCGACCCAGCATGGTCCATTTGGGTTGCACTTCACCGGCACAATTTATATGGATAGTCTTTTGAGAATAGTATATTTATGATTTATATTAATATATTATAAGTTATAATATATTAATATGGAATCATATTATTTAATTAGTATTGATCAAGAATTAATTTAGAATTAATTAAGTGATCAAAAAGAACTAATTAAATATGGACTCTTATATATATGGAATGGGCCAAGTTCATTTAGGTTGGGCTAAGCTTTCATGGATGGTCCATGGAGCTTTTAACCCATGGATCATATGTAAATGAAAGGTCATGGGTATTAGGGTTTACATGGATGTAACCCTAATCCTCCATAATATATAAAGGGGTCCTTGGCTCACAAAATTGGCACAAGTGTGTGCAAATAAGAGTGGGCCGATTTGAGTGTGCATACATATTCTCTCAAGTTCTTCCAAGGTGTTTTGGTGATTTGTGATTCCATTTGAGGCTTCCACACTATTGGGGCTAAGCTCTTAAAGCTTGAAGACATCAAGCTACATCAAAAGGTATGTCATCTAACTAGAACTTTGTAGTATAGGTGCTGCATAATATGCTAGTTAGGATGAAACCTTGGAATAGTTAATATTTGCATGTATAATAGAGAAAACATAGATCCAAGGTTTATAGGGTTGCATGTACACCATAGGAGTGTTAGAATGCTCAAAACCCAACAGTGGTATCAGAGCCATGGGTTGTTTTCTGTTATATTGATGCAAATGTTTTATTTTCAAAGTTGAAAAAAAAAATAAAAAAAAACATGACGTTTGTCAAATTTTAAGATAATTACTTGTTTTTGTGAAAAACTAATTATTTGTAAAATTTGAATCATTTGCTATATGAGTTGAATTAGGTAAAATTTAGTAAAAGATAAAATGATATGATTATTTTATTAGTTTTAAAAGTTTGATCTAAAGAGTTTTTTGAAACCTCCACAAGTTATGGATATTAAAAGGTTTTTAAAAAAAATTGATTCAAAGTTTTTTTTATGGAGTTACAAAACTTGGTCTTAATGTTTTAAAAAATTTCATAACTTGTTCTTAAGTTATGGAACATGAAAAGTTTCATCATAAAACAAGTATTTAACTTCATAAGTTATGGAATCCAAAAGTTTTCAAGAGTTACAATTAATTAAATGGTTTTAATTTTGAATTTAATAATTGGAATTATGATGTGTTATTGAATAATTCAATTAACTCTTATGGACTTTATTAATAGATAATTAAAATGTTTAATTAAAAGAGAATTAATAATTTCATAATGACATGATTTAAATTTAATTAAATTAAGAGTATAGTTTAATTAATAGATTAAACCACCAAGTATTTTAAATGTCTAAAAAACACCCTTATACTATTATAATATTAAAAGTTTAATATATTATATGTATAAGAGCAAGTCGTCTTACCATTAGTAGGCCTCATTCACGAAGCCGGTCTATAAGGGGGGGTATAAGGTTACTGCCTATAAAATGGCAGTTTAATGGGTGTCCACTCTCACCCACCCCTTCCTTCACTGGTGGAGGGTCATTAGCCGAACAGGTAGGACAAGGACTATAATTCTCCCTTCATTAAAAGTATTAATGATAAATACTAAGTAACTAAACTTTTTATAAATTTCCAATCTTAGTTACTTAGGAAAATATGAATAAGGTGCTAATCCATGAAATTACACTTTGCACTTTGTTTAAGCTGTTAGTGGAGCGTGTGTGGTTAACCGGCACACTAACCTGGACTTAACAAGGTAGGCAAAGGGTAACTTAATGTTTATCATAGTATCGTTGGAGCGTGTGTGGTTAACCGGCACATCGATTGAGGGGTAAATATTAAGGGTACCAAGTATATTTGCATGGTTACTTCACACCTTGTTTTGTGATCCTCGGCATCCCAGTCACAAAACCTGAAGGGCACACTCGAGATTGAAACATGCCATTGAAAAGTTCAATGAATCTCAAAAGAATCTAGGAGTTTCAAAACCAATTAAAATCTAATAATACATTTCGTTTATCTTGGTGGAAATTGGTGAATCGTCATTCACCTACCTTCAAATATTTTATAGCTTGGATTACGGCATCCCTCTTCCAAGTTATAAAATAGTTTGTTGGGTCCTAGCCTTAATATATCATATTGGGTGTTATATTAAGGACTTAAATCAACTTTACGTGAATTTCTCCCATTGTTGATGTCTGGTTTAGACAACAATGATCTTCCCAAACCAAGCTTTCCTAATGAATATGACTTCCCGAGTTTGGCTCATGGAAGTCATACTTCTCTTCCTCCACCTCCTCCAATTATTCTCCCTAACCCACAAGTTCAAGGTCACTCAAGCCCTAATGGCAAGCAAGGTCTATGTGTGATCACATCTTAGAGATGAAGTCACATATTGACAAGCCGGGAGAGTTGGGTGTCAAAGTCTTGAGAAAGTTGGATGTTCAATCGCTTTCTAAGTGACATAGTGAGTTCCTTTGGGACTACTATGAAACAGACTATGACATGAACCTTAATGATCATATCTATTTGCTTGGTGGTGCTGAATCAGCAATGATTTGGAACAATAGTAAAGCAAATTTGATTAGAAGATCAACTTCCAAAAAAAAAACTTTATGGACAGTGACAATGGTGACACTGGAAATCCAGAAAAAGCATTCTCTTCCCAATGGAAAGGGATTGCCATAGTCAACCCGGTTGACCAAATGGTAAAGAGAAAGGCTAAGTCTGAGATAGTCCCATTACCAAAGGGTCCATTTGTTTATTTTGCCAAAGGAAGGGGCGTTGATTGCAAAGCTGCCAAATTTACCTAAGGATGTTAAAGTCAATAAGTTTGACTCTACATCAGGTAGAGCCCATTATCTAACTCTGTTAAGTTCTATTCTGAGATCCTCATTACATGATGTGACTGGGTCACATGTTGATGTTTTAAGAATCAAAGAATAGAGAGAAATCTTAAAGGAAGTATATGCTGATTCTGATCACGAATGTGGATTTCGATCGCATCAGAATTTTGAGCAGTTGCTTAAGAAGTTATGATATATTGCTAAGGAATAGATAACAACAATTTTCCATGTCGATTGTAAGGATAAGTTTTTCCGCAAAGTTTTAAAATAAAAGAAAATTGTTTAATTTTATTTATTTGAAGTATCCTTACAATGTCATTTGTGGAAAATTGTTGCTTATATGATTCCACTGACAGCAATATTGGAAAATGGATTTGATTCTTTCGTTTGTGGTAGTGTCTAAATTTACCAAATCAGGAAAGTTCCTCATCACCCAAGTTTCAATTGGACCGAAACTTGGAATCATGCAAGTTGAATAGTATGATGAATGAGAACTTTCAAGCATTGGAAAAATCAAGACTAATTACTTGTTCACAGGGATGTGTGAGTCAAGTGAAGGACTAAAGGGATCGAGTACACATTCTTGTGCACTGGTCATGTCCACCACAAAGCTCGTTAAGACTATTTGATTTACTAAAGTTTAGTAAATATGGTTATACTTAAAAGTTTAAGTATAATTCTAAAACATTGGAAAAGTCTCAATGCATGGCATAACGAATGGGAAGAATCAAATTAGGCAGAGAGATAAAAGTTTCTCAAATCTGAAAAGGTGGGAGAGTACTTTAGTATCATGTTTGTGATCATCTTAGTGATTTAGAAATCATATCACAATTAGTCCTCTAAAGGTCATCTTAGTGCATTATTATGACTAATAAGAGGAGTCATGAATTGTTGAAATGGTTAGATCAGGAAGATGAGTCATACTTCGTTCCAAAACAATTCTTAGAGTCATACTCCAAGATTGTAACTTGAGTGACATATCTTAAAGAAAGGTTTAAAACACTTGTCAATTGTAAGAGTAAAAGTATCCTACTCTTGTACATTTGAAATTGGTAAGTTGTGATGTTTTGGATAAAACAAAGACCAACTAAGGCCAATTGTGTGAAGTGTTTGTCTTGATAAAGAATCCGCAATATCTCTTGAATATTTGGCAAGATAGTCTTATATGTCAAGAGGATAGTGGGAGTCTTAAAGATCCTAAAAAGAATTTCAAGAACTAATCAAGAATAAAACCTGAGGTTCTTCACTAGCACACGACTTGAGGTTTATAACCTATCGTGTTGACATATTCTGTGCCCATTCCAGTTAAAGTTGGCTTTGCATAGGAGCTCTGAAAGTTCTCAATTGGTTGCATAACAACTTGGAAGCAATGGCAGGCCCTGTACTGCCAGGTGGCAAGAAGTTAAGATTGCATAAGTTCAGTCCATATGAGTTTGGATTTGTCATTATCCTTGTCTTGTGACTATGGTTTTGATGATTCACATGGATAAGAACACATACACCATAAAATCTAAGGGTCATAAGGTTTCTCTCCGATTCATGAAAATGATGGTGAGGAAACACTTCCACCAAGTAGATTTGAAGCAGATGGCAAAAGGTCTAAACAATTGAGACTATGATTACGGCATCCCTTTTCATAGTTCTGAAATTGTTTAGACACTCATGCTTGCTATCTAAGGAAAGGTGTATGATTTTGATAAAGTTTTATCAAAGTATCTCGTATCAAAAATCTGAACTTTGGTAAGAAAGTCAATAAAGTATTGATTTGTAGAAGTCCAGCTGATTTCGGAGTACATGTCAAAGCTAGTGGGAGCATAAGTGTTATGATAATAATCATCATGTTAGTGGGAGCATGATAATTATTGTTAGTGTTGCAAGTTAGCAATGTTAATTATAGAAAACAAAAGTTTCAATTCGTGAGGCTGCAGGGATTGAAAAAGTTGTTTTTCTATAATTAAGGGAGAGGATATACTTCATTTTAGTTCTAAAGGCTTAGAGTGAGACCTTAATCATCCTTAGTCAAGAATATATATATGAATTTCATGTTGGATTGGTTCAACTTAAGGAAATTCTATATATTGCGTTCTCAAAATTCGATTCTGATTACGGTATCTCTCTTCATAGTCAAATTTTGAAAACATGGAAAATAAAAATATTGTAGCAAAAGACTGGTCTAGACTCATGTCTTTATGTGAGACATCATGAATCGTGTACCATTTGCTTTGGGTACAGGATCGATTGCATGTGCTATAATATTTGTCATTTCTAAATTTTTCCAAATGCCCAGAGGCATTAAGAAGGGAAAAGGTCTAGAATTGGATATGACTAAAATGATTAAGCAATTGTCGAGGACAATCTGAGGTTTACCAAAGATTGGTTGCTCAGGGACAGTTGGAAGTATAGTGCTAATTTTGGAAGGACCATATTGACATATTCTGAAAAGAGGCATCTCTTATTCAGAAGTGATAGTCAAAATGAGAATATGGAGTTGTCTCCATAGGTGGAAGTTATATGTGTAAGATTAGAAAACTTAATGCAAGAAGCATGTCCAAAGCAATGTACTTTGAATATGAGACTTAGTTTCCATGGAGTTGATCTCCATTGGAATACCTTATAATGATTGTTGACAAGTCTTTGTGACTTTGTACATATTCATTACAGGAGGGTCAGTGCATATAAGTTTAAAATCTAAACAGATTTCGATAAATGATAGGAATTTGAAATTCTCACATTTTTCGATAAGGATTTGGGAGTGTGAAATTAGAATCATTGAAATTATGTTCAATTGGTTTATTTCACAAAGTAAGGATCATAGACAAACATAGAGTGCATACTTGGTGTATGGCAAAGCTATTGTTTAAGAAAAACATAGTGTACATGCTTGGAGCATGGGACAACTAGTGTTTTTAATTCAAGTATAAAGTTGATAAAACCGAAACAATGAATAATGAGTAATCAGTATGGTGATAAATAAAAGTGTTTATTTATATTCATAGGTTTTGATACCATATTTGATTAATTTATTCTTGTGTTTCACTTTGCATGTTTTGACTTCCAGAATAACTAAGTCGCTCTTCCTCAATGATTAAGTTATTCAAGCCATCCACAGTCCGTCATATGTTGGAAGTAGATATGAATCAAGACTGTCATGGGTTGGTTTGTAGAGGTCCAAGTTGGTGGTCCATTTGGGTTATATGATCCCTTATCAGTCAGTCATCATAAATCGAAAATCGGGAAACAACAAATAGACAGAGAGAATGATTATAATCCATGTCTCAGTCCATATGATATCTAGAATGGAGGAATATATGATCCCTTATCTAATGGACAAGTCATTGACAAGGTCAGAGTTCGACAGCGGCTTTAAGAGCTACAGTTGCCAGTTAGGTTTTGAAGTCATACTCAATAATAGTTTTAGACTTATCCAAGTGGGAGACTGTTGGATTAATGTCTAAGTCCATAACTATATTTGGTATGTACTTGACCCGACCCGGCATGGTCCATTTGGGTTGCACTTCACCGACACAATTTATATGGATAGTCTTTTGAGAATACTATATTTATGATTTATATTAATATATTATAAGTTCTAATATATTAATATGGAATCATATTATTTAATTAGTATTGATCAAGAATTAATTTATAATTAATTAAGTGATCAAAAATAACTAATTAAATATGGACTCTTATATAAATGGAATGGGCCAAGTTCATTTAGGTTGGGCTAAGCTTTCATGGATGGTCCATGGAGCTTTTAACCCATGGATCCTATGTAAATGAAAGGTCATGAGTATTAGGGTTTACATGGATGTAACCCTAATCCTCCATAATATATAAAGGGGTCCTTGGCTCACAAAATTGGCACAAGTGTGTGAAAATAAGAGTGGGCCGATTTTAGTGTGCATACATATTCTCTCAAGTTCTTCCAAGGTGTTTTGGTGATTTGTGATTCCATTTGAGGCTTCCACACTATTGGGGCTAAGCTCTTAAAGCTTGAAGACATCAAGCTACATCAAAAGGTATGTCATCTAACTAGAACTTTGTAGTATAGGTGCTTCATAATATGCTAGTTAGGATGAAACCTTGGAATAGTTAATATTTGCATGTATAATAGAGAAAACATAGATCCAAGGTTTATAGGGTTGCATGTACACCATAGGAGTGTTAGAATGCTCAAAACCCAACAAGAAGCCCTCAGGTCTACTCCACCAGCCGGAGATACCTGAGTTGAAATGGGAGAGAATTACTATGGATTTTATCACCAAATTACCCAAGTCTCTGAGTGGGCACGACGACATCTGGGTAATTGTCGACCGACTGACTAAATCCGCCCACTTCCTTCCGATCAAGGAAAACTTCAAAATGGAGAGACTCACGCGAATCTACATCAGAGAGATAGCTCGACTGCATGGTGTGCCTGTGTCCATTATCTCCGATATGAGCACAACTTACCATCCCCAGACAGACGAGCAGAGTGAGAGAACCATCAAGACCTTGGAAGATATGTTGAGAGCATGTGTCATTGACTTCGGTGAGTTGTGGGACACCCATTTGCCCTTGGTCGAGTTTTCCTACAACAACAGTTACCATACCAGCATCAAGGTTGCGCCCTTCGAAGCCCTCTATGGTCGAAAGTGCAGATCCCCTCTGTGCTGGGATGCGGTGGGCGACACGCAGCTAGCCAAGGGGCAAGCCCCTGACAGCACTCTCACTGGCCCATAAATCATCCGCAAAACCATCGAAAAGATCGTACAAATCCGAGAATGACATAAGGCCTCACGAGATAGACAAAAGAGCTACGCCAATAAACGACGAAAACCTTTGGAATTCCAGGTTGGAGACCGTGTTCTGTTGAAGGTCTCGCCCTGGAAAGGTAGGATACGCTTCGGAAAGCGTGGAAAGCTAAATCCAAGATACATAGGACCCTTCGAGATCCTCGCTAGGATCGGTCCCGTAGCCTACAAACTTCGTTTACCACAAGAACTCAGCAACATTCATCCTGTATTCTACGTTTCGAATCTTAAGAAATGCGTATCTGACGAAACCCTTACGATTCCTCTCGACGAGATTTAGATCAACGAGAACCTGAACTTCGTGGAAGAACCAGTCGAAATCATGGATAGAGAGATCAAACGAACGAAACAAAGTCGCATCCCGATAGTGAAGGTTCGATGGAATGCCAAGCGGGGACCTGAATTCACTTGGGAGCGCGAAGATCAGATGAAACAGAAGTATCCGCATCTTTTTCCTAATCCATGATTTGTATTCTATGTTCGAATTTCGGGATGAAATTCCCTCTAACGGGGGGATGATGTGACAACCCGAAACTTTTTCCGTTATCCTTACCCAGTTTCCGTTAATAAAATTTGGGTTTTTATTTAATTCCGTCAAATTTCTTAGTTTGGGAAGGACCTTACGTTCTAAATAAATCCGAATTGATTTATTTCCGTTCACGATAGTATTATTTTCGGTCCAACGGAATATTTTAAGCTCAGTTCAATCGAGTTTTGGATTCAAAAACGAAGTTTTCTAAGTCAAAGCATAGCATCCGGGCCAAACAACCCTTCGAGAGGAGTTTACGGCCGCAAACTCAATTTACGACCGTAAACTCTATTTACGACCGTAAACCCTGTTCACGGCCGTAAACCCTCCACCTCACCCCTTCGCCGTAAACTCGGGATGAGTGGCCTTCATTTCTCACTTTACACACTCCAGAAGCTTTCTCTCTCTACTCTCTCTCTCTCTCTCTGTACAAACTTCGAATTCTCTCCAAGATCTTCAAGAAGTAAGTGTTTTTCCACCTTGAATGTTGTTACAAATCCATTTCTAGTGATGAATTCATGTTCCTATCTCATTAAAACTCATCTTTTCTAGATTTTCTCTCTCACCAAGAACACACACTAGTTCTTGGTGTCTAATAACCTCATTCCAAGCTTCTTAACAGTAAGTAACTATCATTTGTACTTGTTATCTACTAGAAACCATCGATTTTCGCCTAAAAATCGACCTGAAACACATGAACTGAGTGTTTACGGCCGTAAACCCTTAAATGGCCGTAAACTCCATTTTTGGTCGATTATTGACCTTTAAACTCTTCCTTAAGCTGGGCACGAGGCTTAGAACACTTCCAGAAGGCTAGAAAGGACCTTGAAACACCGAAAAATTGCACTTTTCGTCAAGTGTTTACGGCCGTAAACCCGTGGTCCGTAAACCCATGGACCGCAAACACTTGGGCCGTAAACATATGGGTCGTAAACCCTGTTGGGCCGCAAACCCTTGACCGTACACTCCTTTTACGACCGCAAACTCCCCATTTTCAAATCATAAGTGATTCTAACACTTAGTTTTAAGTGTTTTCTGGTCCTTAGGATGATTTCCTTCCATAGCAAATAGTGTTAAGCCCTCACCTAATGCATATATGTACTTTTACATGCTAAATAGGATCCGATTGTGCCCGAGGCTTTATTTGACACTCAACAATTCCTAGCAACTTACACTTGAATCCCACGTCAAACAGTGAGTTCATACCCCTATGCTTTTCCGAGTTTTTCATGTTTTCAGGGGGGAATACAAGCAAAAGTACTAGGAAACTTGTACTCATAGTATATTATTTTGTTTAAAATAATTATATGTTCAGTATGCTTTTAACACAGAAAACAGTTTTACCAAACGATTAAGAAATCAACTCGTAGAAACAGTTTTCAAAACTAAAGCAAGGAACTTGTGAATCTTGTCATAAAATGTGATATTTTAAAAAGAATTCATACAAAACATAAACAGGATTTTCAGTATTATTACATGCAAATTGTTAGTCTTAAGTTGGAGACACGTCCTTGGTAACACTCCCACCGGATTCGAGAGTGTAGGACTACCACTTGTAACCATAATCTCTTGTAGGGAGAGCGTGACGGCTTTGTATAGATCTATACGGGACTGACTATCCCGCACCTCGCTGCTAGCTATAGTGGAACTGTCAGGTCTACGGGTGACAATGTCATAAAATGATACTGGCCCCGTTACGTGCCATATCAAGTCTAAGTACGGTTATGACACTCGCAACCTAGATAACGACATTTACTTTTGTAATAATGAAACAAGTGAACTAACCTCAAGGTAATAACCGATCTGATTACTAGAGGGTATTGGTAATACCCTTAGGATTTAGTTCACTACTTATTTATTAGTTTATTTATGTAATAAGGCTAATACACCTCACAGAGAGCAAACAAGGTTTTTCAAGGAAACTATGCCTAATGATACGAGTATGATAGATACTTGTACACCTCAGACAATAACAGATAACCAACTATCAACTTTTAAGGAAAATATAGGATTTTCCTGAGATAACTCAACCTTACATAAGCAGGCTGTTTAACATACAACTAACGGATAATCAAACATCTTTCATAAGAAAATATAGGATTTTCTTGGGAAATACTTTTCAAAGGATCAAAGAAACATTTCTTTCACCAGAACTAAATGCTTATGAACTCACCAGCTTTATGCTGATATTTTAAAACTGCTTGTATTCTCAGGGCAACAATAGATAGGTACTCTTGCCAACTTTTGGAGAAGACGGAGCATTTTGGAGTCACGTCTTTTACTTTTGTTATATACTGATGCGAACAAACTATGTTTTCAAACAATGTAAATATTCATATTATAATGTAATGGTTGTGTTTACTACGCTTACTATGATACAACTGTTGTGATACTACGCATGACGTCACCCGCCCTCGTACGTTTATGCCGTCCGTTCCGAGTTCGGGGGTGTGACAAAGGGTGTCAAGGACTAAGTTTCTGGAAAATTCCACGTTCATCTAGAGAACTCCAGAACGATCAAGTATACTCGAGAAGTATCCGTAGAGATCAGGAATGCTCTACAAGACCCTGGAAGATGCTAGAATATTATAGATGTCCGTGGAACAAAGGAGAACGATCCGAAATAATCAATAGGGCGCTAGACGAAGCTAGAATGACCCAGAAGACATTGGAATGATCTAGAACATGCTAGATCATACAAGAGAAATTTGGATAATGTCGGGACTACCTAGAAACTTCTAGAGCATCGTAGACAAGTATACCATTTTCTAGAGTCTTGTAAAGGCCATGCATATAATAGGAAGAGTCTAGATTAGTCAAGAATGATCGGGACCTAGAAACTTCTATTTGAGGAGGTGTAAGGTGCCTATAAATAGGAAGGATGTCTCATTTGTAGGAATCATTGGCATGTTGCCTTGTAAAGTAGTCGAGTCTTATATAAAAGCTTTATTTCTTACTTCGTAGTACTCCTTATCGCATCTCTTGCTATCCTAGTTGTTAGTACATCCTAAGGAAGCGTTCAAACCCTGACTTAGTCGAAGAAGCACTAAGTGGCACACTGTGATTGATTCATCCCGTGACACGGCCCGCCGGCCCGATGTACTCCTCTTGATTACCTGGAACTGCTACTAAAATATGCCTTACTATACTCAACTAAGGCATATCCTTGTCCTCATCCATCTCAGTCCCCACTGATGACTCTCTTATGGTATAAGAAATACCTCGTAGCAAACATACTACAAAATACTCTGGTGAGAACATCGCAATTATATGCTACCCCATGGGGTTTACCTCCAAACTCTGAAACCGGAAGCACGTTATCTCCTTCGCTCCACACGGAAAGTGGAAATTGTGTAATTCTCGTCATAGAAAGTGACATCTCAACCATCGGCCGATCACTCAACCCAGACCGCAATCCTCCACAAAGCATTATCTCCACTTTTCCTTGAGTCCTGTGACTCCAACTGGCAGCTCACCAGTCAAACCCCTCGGGATCTAAACTCAATTTTCCTCGCAAGGTACACTCTATTGAAGCTCGATCGACATGGTCCTCTAGCCCCACAACTACCATATCCACTCTGAGTCTAAACAACCTCAGCGGGATAACTGATAAAGACGGAAGCACCCTCTGCTACGAATCATGGTACCCGAACCATGTTATCTCCCCTCAACCAACTATTTAGAACCTCTGTAATTCTCCTTGTTTTGAGTATGGATCCTCTGCTTTCAGTAGTACGGGCCCATACTGCCTGCGACATCTACCCTTACTTTCCACACGGATCATCCCAGATTTCCTAAGTAGTTTCTCAACCTTCTCGATTTCCAATCTCATTACACATGTTCACTCTCCAGCAAATACTCACCTCTAAAAATGTACTCATCGGACAAAAAATACTTCCTAGGCTCTCCTAGGTTCTCACACTTCTCTGCCATCAGCTGCTGAAGAACTCCTCATGATGCCAGCCATCTACCTCCTGAATATCGTCATATTCACTTAGCAGCTGACTCCCATCATTTAATAGTTCCACAAAGCACAAAGCAAGCTGCATTCGGACATCGAATAACCTCCACCGGCACATAAAACCACTCTAGCATACAACTACACTTGCTCTATCCACAACTCAAAAGGCATCACCGAACTCAGGCTATTCTACCTCTCGTGGGTATCTATCTACTCTCTTAGTAGATTCCTCAAATGCACATCTAGGTATCTCTCATAGATTACTCAGCTACTCAAAACTATCTCCAAAAGATTCCTGTTAGGTAATCCTACTCAGCACATACATTGGGCAACTAGCAGATAATATCAATCAATAGTATCCCCTAGGCTAAGCATCATGAATCAGGGAACTCTAGCTCTAAATTCCTGAAATACCTAGCCTACCTTCTAGCATGCAGCTCTAAGATCTCATTGTTGGATATAGTGTCTAAGTCCATAACTTTATTTGGTATGTACTTGACCCGACCCGGCATGGTCCACTTGGGTTGCATGGCATTGCAATACTTGGATAGACTAAATGAGAGAATAAGGCAGTTATGATTGTTAATATATTCTAAGTTCTAATATATTAATAATAGTATTATTTAATTAGTAATGATCAAGTATTAATCTAGTATTAATTTGGTGATCAAAGTGAGACTAATTAAATATATAGGGTTGATTATGACAATCATCAATTCTTTTATGGTGGATTAATGATCCATGGTTTATGGGTTTGGTTATAACCATATGGAGCTCCATGGATAGTCCATGGGAGTTACAAACCCATGGGTCATGAGAAATCAAGAGTCATGACAATTAAGGGCATTCATGTGTAAACCCTAATTGTGACAACACTATAAAAGGAACCCTATGGCTAGCAAAATGGTGAGCTAGATGACCTAGTGTTACTAGAGAGGGCATAATCGATTTTGAGTGCTAGAAGTATTCTCTCAAGTTATTCCAAGTCTTGTGGTGTTGTGTGAAGCATTTGAGGCACAACATTTGGGGTGCTAGGCTCACAAAGTCTTGAAGGAATCCAAGCAACAACAAGGTATGTATTTCTACTAGTTTTTATGTTTTATGTAATCCCCATGCCATGCTAGTTAGGAAATAACCTTGAAAAAGAAATTTGCATGTATATAGAGAAAACATAGATTCAAGGTTATTAGGGTTGCATGTACACTTAGGAAGTGTCAGAGTGCTCAAAACCCATCAGTGGTATCAGAGCCTAGGATTGTTTTCTGTATACTTGATGCAAAACTGCTTAAAAATCGAAAATTCTGCATTCTGACGACTGGACTCGCCGAGTCCATGAACAAATTCATCCTACTCGGCGAGTAGAATAATGCACTCGGCGAGTAGGAGCGTGTTGGGCAGTTTTTTCGAGTTTTGTTGCTGGAAATGGATTAAGATCATTATCCCAATCTGTTTTGGACTTGTAAAATCTGTTTTTCAAAATGATAATGATTATGTTAACCCATTTTACATGACTTTTATCAATTTTCAAGTATTGTATATGTTTATATGATTTCTTGAAATTGCTTGACATGAATTTGTGTTCTTATGAGTTTTAGAAGATCATAGGAATTATGTGTAACCTCCATGTGTGTTTAATTCATAATCTTAATGGCTATGATGGTGTCCATAACCTGTCCTCAAGTTATGGATAACCAAAAGTCACTTCTTTTAATTGTGATTAAAGAACTAAAGAGGTTTCATAAAATGAAGAGTCTTCATTTTATGAACCATTAAAACTCATAAGTTACAAATTGAAGAGACTTGGAATAGTTTCAATTCTTGCCCTCAAGTTTTGGAATTTGAAAAGTCTTACACTCTAATACTTTAATTCCAAATTAAACCTTAGATTTTTAAAAAAGTTTAAAAATCAACACTTATACTATTATTATAATTTTATTATATAGATATGTATAAGAATATGTCATTCTTACCGTTAGTAGGCCTCATTCACGAAGCCGGTCTATAAGGGGGGTATAAGGTTGTTGCCTATAAAATGGTGACTTAATGGGTGTCCACTCTCACCCACCGCTTCCTTGATCGGTGGAGGGTCGTTAGCCGAACGGGTAGGATACGACTTTAAATACTTGTTAAAAGTATAATGAATTATAAAGTAACTATACATTATAAATTCCCAATCTTAGTTACTTTAGGAAAATGTAAAAATGGTGCTAGCCCATAAAATTACACTTTGTACCTTACCAAGTCGTTAGTGGAGCGTGTGTGGTTAACCTGCACACTAACATGGACTAGTAAGAGTGGCAAAGGGTAACTTGACTTTATTATAGATCGGTGGAGCGTGTGTGGTTAACCGGCACATCGATTAGGTAATATTGTTGAGGGTGCCAAGTCAATTTGTATGGTTATTCACACCTTGTTTGTGATCCTCGGCATCCCAGTCACAAACTTGAGAGGGCACAATCGAGATTCAAACATGCCATTGAAAAGTTCAATGTATCTCAAAAGATCTAGGAGTTTCAAAACCAATAAAACCTAATAATAAAATATTTCGTTCTTATGGTGGAAATTGGTAAATCGTCATTTACCTACCTTCAAATATTTTATAGTATGGATTACGGCATCCCTCTTCCAACTATAAATAGTTTGTTGGATCCTAGCCTTAATATTTCATTTGGGTGAATTATTAAGGATTCCTAATCTAATGAAACTTGTCTTTCTTTCCTTTCAGATGTCTTCCAACAATGCTTCTGGCTCAAACCCAACAGGCTCCTTTTCCCTTATGAACTTGTGTGGTAAGGTCATCTTTGATGGATCCAATTTCAATGAGTGGATCAGAAACATCAGAATGATTACCCGCTACGAGGACAAAGAATATGTCCTCGATAGGGAGCTTAAGGTTGTGAATGATGCCACTGCTACTCCTGAAGAGTTTGCGGAGTTTGTTGCATATGAAAAGGATGCTACTAAAGTAGCATGCATCATGATGGCCACCATGACTCCTGAACTTCAAAAATCCTATGAAGATTTCTACCCCTATGAGATGCACCTGGATCTGATGGAAAGGTACCATCAGAGCGCGCGTCAGGAGAGGTATGAAATCATCTCCTCCATGATAACCGCAAGGATGAAGGATGGTGAACCCATCACCGGTCACTTGCAGAAGATGCAAAGGTTCGTTGACCGGTTGCTGAAGCTAAATGTTGACTTTCCTGAGGAAATGGCGTTTGACATCATTCTCCATTCCTTACCTCCAAGTTATGATCAGTTTCGTATGACTTATCATATGATCAAGGAGGAAGTCACACTTAGCAAACTTCAAGGACTCTTAAGGACAGCTGAAAATGGCCTTAAGGGTAAAGCGGTTGCTACTTCTACTCCTTCAACAGCCCCTGTTCTGGCTATTGGGCAGGGAAAGGGTAAGAAGAGGAAAAGCCCTTCGAAGGGTACCAAGGGTAAGACTCTTGATGGTTCCTCTTCAAGTGGGACAAAGAAAGGTCCCATTACTCCTTCTTCAAACCCAAAGGAAGCACAATGCTTCTATTGCCAGGATAAGGGACACTTCAAGCGAAGCTGCCCCAAATATCTGCAAGATCTAAAGGATGGGAAGGTTAAACCCACCCATGCAGGTATTTACACAATATTGTCTAACAACTCATCTAATGCTAATTCTTGGGTGCTTGATACAGGGTGTGGTATTCACATTTGTACTGATTTGCAGGCACTAAGAAGAAGTGAGCAAGTGGAGCACAGGAAGATAAACTTAGTCATGGGCAACAGGAAAGCATCACATGTTACCAAGATAGGAGTTTATTCTTTATTGCTTAATAATGGGTTAATGTTAGATTTGAATAAGTGTTGTTACTCGCCCAAAATGGCGAGAAATATTATTTCCTTTCATGGCTTGTACAAACAAGGTTTTACATTTTCATTTGATAATAAAAATGGTGCTGTTAATGTTTATTACAATGATGTATTTTACTTTAAAGCATTACCTTGTGATGGTGTATATGAAGCCGAGAATGTTGTAGACAATCTAGGAAATAATGTGTTGTATATTGATTCTTCAGATAGCTTGGATAAAGCATCCTTGTGGCATTGTCATCTTGGACATGTTAACAAGAAGCGCATAGGCCAACTCCAAAAGGTTGGAGTCTTGGAATCATTTGACCTTAAGTCAGATGATAGTTGCGAGTCTTGTTTACTTGGAAAAATGACAAAGTCACCCTTCACAGGTACTTGTGATAGGGGTGAAGGTTTGTTGGACCTTGTACATACGGATGTGTGTGGGCCCTTCAGAGTTGCTACAAGGGATGCTAATCGCTATTATGTGACTTTTACTGATGATTACAGTAGATATGGATATATTTACTTAATCAAGAGTAAGTCAGAAACCTTTGAAAAGTTCAAAGAGTTTAAGCAGGAAGTGGATAATCAATTGGGTAGGAACATCAAGATGCTCCGATCCGATCGGGGAGGAGAGTATCTTAGCATTGAGTTCCTTGACTATCTTAAGGAATGTGGGAATGTCTCACAACTGACACCTCCCAGAACACCACAGTTGAATGGTGTAGCTGAGAGGCGCAATCGAACCTTGTTGGATATGGTTCGTTCCATGATGAGTCGAGCTTCGTTACCAATCTCTTTCTGGGGGTATGCCTTAGAGACTGCCGCCCATATCCTTAATCTAGTCCCTACTAAAAAGGTTGCCAAAACACCTCACGAGATGTGGACTGGGAAAGTTCCCAATTTGGACCACATCAAAATTTGGGGTTGTGAAGCTTTCGTGAGGCGTGAGACTCATGATAAGCTTGAACCTCGAAGTGAGAGGTTTATTTTCATCGGCTACCCACAAAGATCCTTTGGTTACCTCTTCTACAGACCCAGTGATAATGTGGTCTTTGTAGCAAGAAGAGGAGTCTTTCGTGAGAGAGAATTCATAAGCCAAGGGGACAGTGGGAGGCAAATTGACCTTGAAGAGCTTCAAGAGTCAAGTGGTGAAGGAACCTCGAATGCTATCGACCAACCTGAGGAGGAAACTCCTGTTGATCCGATAGATGAGTTTGTACCTCCAAGACGTTCCACTAGGGTGAGGAACACACCTGATTTTTTTTATGGTTATCACATCACCGCTGAAGGTGATACATTTATTAGTGATAGTACACTAATAGATTTGGATGAACCTAATAATTACAGGGAAGCCATGGCAGGCCCTGAGTATGCTAAATGGAAGGAGGCTATGGACAACGAGATTCAGTCCATGTATGACAATCAAGTTTGGAACTTGGTTGACAATGTACCAGGTCGTAAGACAGTTGGGTGCAAATGGATCTTCAAGAAGAAGACCAACATGGATGGGAAGGTACATACTTACAAAGCGCGACTAGTTGCGAAGGGCTTTACTCAAACTCCGGGAGTTGACTATGATGAGACCTTCTCACCAGTAGCTAAGATTAAGTCTATTAGAGTATTGTTAGCCATAGCTGCATTTCATGATTATGAAATATGGCAAATGGATGTCAAAACCGCTTTCCTTAATGGAAAGTTGGATGAGGATGTTTACATGGCTCAACCAGAGGGTTTTGTCGATACAAGATACCCTAATAGAGTGTGTAAGCTTGATAAATCTATTTATGGATTGAAACAAGCATCTCGCAGATGGAATCTTTGCTTTGATGAGAAAGTCAAAGAGTTTGGCTTTTCTAGGAGTGAGGATGAGTCTTGTGTGTATGTCAGGGCTAGTGGGAGCATAGTTAGCTTCTTGGTGTTGTATGTGGATGACATACTTCTCATAGGAAACGACGTCCCAACCTTGCAGGAGGTTAAGTCCTGGCTTGGGAAGTGTTTCGCTATGAAGGACCTTGGGGAAGCTGCCTATATCCTAGGGATAAGGATATTGAGAGATAGGAGTAAGAGACTAATTGGACTTAGTCAGAGTACTTATGTGGATAAGGTACTGAAGAGGTTCAGTATGCAAGTTTCCAAGAAAGGAGAATTACCAATCCAGAGTAATGCCAAGCTGAGTAAGACTCAGAGTCCGAGTACAGAGGCTGAGATAGCTGAGATGAGTCACATACCATATGCTTCCGCTGTGGGCTCGATCATGTATGCTATGACTTGTACTCGCCCTGATGTGGCCTTTGCTTTGAGCATGGTCAGTAGATATCAAGGGAACCCTGGCAGGGCACACTGGACAGCAGTAAAGAACATTCTCAAGTATCTGCGGAGGACTAAGGATTGGGTCCTTACCCTCGGAGGCAGTGATGACTTGAGAGTGGAAGGATATAGCGATGCTAGCTTCCAGACTGATAGGGATAATTTCCGCTCTCAGTCAGGCTGGGTCTTTATCCTAAATGGAGGGGCAATTACTTGGAAAAGTTCCAAGCAGGAGACAGTAGCTGATTCTACTTGTGAATCAGAGTACATAGCAGCAAGTGAAGCAGCTAAGGAGGCGATATGGCTAAAGAACTTCATCGGAGACCTTGGAGTTGTACCAGCTATAAAGGAGCCAATGGAAATTTTCTGTGACAATGAAAGTGCGGTTGCTTTGGCTAAGGAACCGAGAGATCACGGGAGATCTAGACACATTGACAGAAAATACCATTTCATCAGACATCGAATAGAAGAAGGACTCCTCGTGGCTAAGAGGGTATCATCAGATGAGAACCCGGCAGATCCCCTCACGAAGGGACTGAGCAGGGTTAAGCATTTACAGCATGCGAGGCGCATTGGGCTGAATGATGATATTAGTTTCAATAATTAGATTCCTGAAACTTGTAAAATGTAATTGACATTTGATGATAAATAAAAGTTGTTATTTATTTATGAGTAAGGTGTTACTATGTTGTGTTGATTGTTTACTATGTTTCAATTTTGCATGTTTTTACTTCCAGAATAATTATGTTATTATTCAAACCATCCACAGTCAGTCAAACTTTGGAAGTAAGTATTGATTTAAGACTGTCATGAATTTGGCTTGTATGATTTGTCTAAAAGTGCTTTGGACAATGCAATGGTTGCTACAACATTCATGAGTACTCATAAGGGCTGAGTATTGGATCCAACCCACGCTCACTTGCATCACTTCATGGAATTTATCTCGAGTGATCGTGAGACGGTAATATCATATAAATCTTCAAACCTAGAGATATGAGTTGTTGACTATGAGTTGGTTATTCATTGATTGTACGAAAACGCATTGGTAACTCGATGTTATAAAACGTGCCTTTGTGAATAATTCAACAAGTAGTTAGTACAAGCATATCAGTCGAAGTTTATCTGTTCCTTCTAGAAATAGAAGCGATATCTGGGCCCCTCGATGATTTGGTTTTGACCTATGTACCGGGCCCGGTCAGAACCTAATTGATGTGTTCAATTTAGTTCTATGTCGAAACAAATCAGAGATCGAGAAACAAATGCTGGACAATAAGTAAGACCATGTTCCATGTGTTTGTCCGGCTGATATCATGAGAATAGAGGATTATATGATCACTTATCTTAAATGGCGTATCATCATCATCTCAGTTCCGAGAGACTTTGAAAGAGCTACGATTGCTAGTCGGATTTTGAAGTCATATTTGCAAATATAGTTATTAGACTTATCCAAGTGGGAGACTGTTGGATATAGTGTCTAAGTACATAACTTTATTTGGTATGCACTTGACCCGACCCAGCATGGTCCATTTGGGTTGCATGGCATTGCAATACTTGGATAGACTAAATGAGAAAATAAGGCACTTATGATTGTTAATATATTCTAAGTTCTAATATATTAATAAAAGTATTATTTAATTAGTATTCATCAAGTATTAATCTAGTATTAATTTGGTGATCAAAGTGAGACTAATTAAATATATAGGGTTGATTATGACAATCATCAATTCTTTTATGGTGGATTAATGATCCATGGTTTATGGGTTTGGTTATAACCATATGGAGCTCCATGGATAGTCCATGGGAGTTACAAACCCATGGGTCATGAGAAATCAAGAGTCATGACAATTAAGGGCATTCATGTGTAAACCCTAATTGTGACAACACTATAAAAGGAACCCTATGGCTAGCAAAATGGTGAGCTAGATGACCTAGTGTTACTAGAGAGGGCATAACCTATTTTGAGTGCTAGAAGTATTCTCTCAAGTTATTCCAAGTCTTGTGGTGTTGTGTGAAGCATTTGAGGCACAACATTTGGGGTGCTAGGCTCACAAAGTCTTGAAGGAATCCAAGCAACAACAAGGTATGTATTTCTACTAGTTTTTATGTTTTATGTAATCCCCATGCCATGCTAGTTAGGAAATAACCTTGAAAAAGAAATTTGCATGTATATAGAGAAAACATAGATTCAAGGTTATTAGGGTTGCATGTACACTTAGGAAGTGTCAGAGTGCTCAAAACCCATCACTCATAAGTATCTCATAATATAAACTAGTAATGGTACTTTGGGAAATCACCGTTCGGGCTCTGGCTGATTGTACACACTGTTTCATCTCATTTTATCTTAAAGCTCTTACTCGTTTTAGAAAAATCATTAATATTTAGAAAAAAATTTCAAATCCTCAGTTTGAGTCCAGACTTATCCGAGGGTACATCCGAATCCCTCAAACCAAGGCCCTGATAGAAACTTGTAACACTCTAAATTTTCAAACGAATTTTTCATTTTTAAAACCTCACAAAACACAATTTCAAATCTCTCAAAATAACATTTATAAGTATTTCAAAACAAAAGACAACAAAATGTTTAGCAATATCCCAGAATCCTCAAAACATAATCTCCAACTGGTGTGTACAATCAAGTTGGCGCCTTCCCGCGATCCTGAGAGATACCTGAAACACATTTCACACAACACTATAAGCACGAAGCTTAGTGAGTTCCCCAAAAAACCACATGCAAATAATTAGCCTCTCATGGCTATATCTCAATAAGGACCCTCCGGTCAATGTGTCTCAGCGAAGACCCTCCGGTCAAACAACTCTTTTTGGACCCTCCGGTCCTAACTCAACAAGGCACCGAATAATATACAACATATATCACAAAGACAAATACAGAATATCTAATAACTCGATATAAGCATATAAGAACCTGCGGTCACACAGTATTACCACTCAGGTAAGTATAGTGAGAAGACTCACCTTGTAGAGTAAAGGAATATGTCCCACACTCGAACCGCTAGTCTAGACTCCGTCCCTCCATGGCCTCCAAAATCCACAGCTTCACCAAAACCCTAAAGTCAATGGAAGTCAACAGTCAAAGCTGACCTAACTCGTCGAGTGCAACTCATGAACTCGTCGAGTTCCTCAGTACTCAGTAAGTCCCGAAAACCCGAGTCAACTTGCCAAGTTGCTAGCCAAATCGTCGAGTCCATGCAGAGTCTAGAAGATCGGGGAAATCCCTAGCCACTCGTCGAGTTGTCCCACCAACCCGTCGAGTTCACTCTGATCCAAAAAACGGGAAAACCCAACTCAACTCATCGAGTTGCATGCCCAACTTGTCGAATTCTTCAGCCCTTTCTCAATAAGCTCATTCTAGTCGATTCCAATGCTCCAAACTCCAGATCCAACCTCCTAGGATGAAGTTACCACGTAAAGTTGCTAACTTTACGATCATGCAAGGCCTAACAAGGATAAAACACCGAAAACTAAGCTCAAGAAGGGGTTTAGGTCATGAAGACGGGTCAAAGCTTCATAAAGCTTGAAGCTTTATGTATATGAGGCCTAAAGAAGTCCATATCTGAAACCGATACCCTCTGGACAAGCTTAACCCGAGAATGGACATAATTTTGCACCAAAAAGCGCATAAACTCACATAAGAAGAGATCTAAGTAATGCAAAGCCTTGGTAAATACTTTTTACCTCCCACTGGATCCCAACACGATGTAGATGCTGGATCTACATGCTTTCTCTCATTCCAAGCCTATAAGTCCTCAAGTCTCTTCAAGGAAAGCACCAAAAACACACTTTTGGCCTCACACACACACTTAGCTCGCTAAGGTTACTCTCTGGAAATTAAAGGTGGCAAGGGAGGCGGGGTAAAGGACTTAAGGTCCTTTAAATAGGCTGCACATCCGAGAAATTAGGATTTCATCACACAGCCTCAACTTGTCGAGTCCAGCTCATCAACTCGACGAGTAGGCTTCCTAACCCACGTGTCCTGATCAACTCCTACACGACGATTTCGGGCCAACCATGTAACATCCCAAAAATATAGGCCACAAATTTCATTTTTAATTAAGTTATTATAACACCACTTAGTATAGAAGCATCCATAATAACATCACATTGATGGGTTTTGAGCATTCTAACACTCCTATGGTGTACATGCAACCCTATAAACCTTGGATCTATGTTTTCTCTAATATACATGCAATTTGATTTTTCCAAGGTTCTCAACCTAACTACCAAGTTATGGGGGTACTTGTATCATAAAATCTAGTAGAATAACATACCTTTTCCTTGTGGTTGTTTTCTTGGAGTTTTGAGAGCCTAGCACCAATAATGTGGATGCCTCAAATGGAATCACAAATCACCAAATCAAGTAGGAAGGCTTTGAGAGAATAGAATGCACAATATAAATCGGCTCACCCTTGTTCACTCACACACTAGTGCCATTTGATGTGCGAAAGACCTCTTTATATAGTATGGTGGATTAGGGTTACATCCATGTAAACCCTAATGCCCATGACTTTTCATTTCCATAGGATCCATGGGTTAAAAGTCCATGGACTTCCCTGCAAGCTTAGCCCATACTAAATGAACATTGGCCCATTCTATATATAAGAGTCTGTATTTAATTAGTCTCTTTTGATCACTAAATTAATTCCAAATTAATTTTTGATCAGTACTAATTATATAATACGATTTCATAGTAATATATTATGACTTATAATATATTAATAAATCATAAATATACTATTCTCAAAAGATTATCCATACAAACTGTTTTGGTGAAGTACGACCCAAATGGACCATGCCGTATCGGGTCAAGTATATACCGAATATAGTTACGGACTTAGACACCTTATCCAACAGTCTCCTACTATGATAAGTCTGATAACTATAGTTGAAAGTATGACTTCAGGAACCGACCAGCAATCGTAGCTCTTAAAACTCTGTTGAACTATGAAGTGTCATTTAAGATAAGTGATCATATAATCCTCTGTTCTAGATATCAGCCGGAAAAATACATGGAACAATGTCGTACTTATTGTCCAGCAGTTTGTTTCCCGATTTCCGATTTGTTTGACATAGAACTAAACTGAACACATCAATTTGATTCTGACCGGCCCCGGAAAATAAGTCAAAACAAAATCATCGAGGGGCCCAGATATCGCTTTTAATCCTCCAAGGACTAAAAGTAACAGATAAACTTTAACGCATATGTTTGTTCTACTACTTGTTGAATCATACACAAAGGCACGTTTTATAACATCAAGTTACTGATGCGTTTTCGTACAATCAATGCACAATCAACTCATAGGAAACAACTCATATCTCTAGGTTTAAAGACTTATATGATATTACCATCTCACGATCACTCGAGATAAATTCCATGAAGTGATACAAGTGAGCGTGGGTTTAATCCAATACTCAGAACTTATGAGCACTCATGAATGTTGTAGCAATTTTTGCTATGTCTAACCACCTTATACATCTAAAAGCCCAATTCATGACAATCTTGATTCATACCTACTTCCAATATATGAATGACTGTGGAGAGTTTGAATAATGTATTTATTCTGGAAGTCAAAACATGCAAAGTTGAATCTGTAAAAATGTTAATTACATTTTACAAGTTTCAGAGATAGATATCTAATCTGTAAAACTAATATCGTCCTTCAGCCCGATGCGCCTCGCATTCTGCAAATGCCTAACCCTAGCCAGTTCCTTCGTGCGGGGATCTGCTGGGTTCTCTTCTGATGATACCCGCTTTGCCACGAGGAGTCCTTCTTCTATCTTGTGTCTTGTGAAGTGATATTTTATGTCAGTGTGTCTGGATCTGCTATGATCTCTTGGTTCCTTGGCTAAGGCGACCACACTATTACTGTCACAGAAAATCTCCATAGGCTCCTTTATAGCTGGTACAACTCCAAGGTCTCCGATGAAGTTCCTCAGCCATATCGCCTCCTTCTCTGGTTCACTCGCTGCTATGTACTCTGATTCACATGTCGAATCAGCTACTGTCTCCTGCTTGGAACTTTTCCAGGTAATTGCACCTCCATTCATGGTAAAAACCTAGCCCGACTGAGAGCGGAAATTATCCCTATCAGTCTGAAAGCTAGCGTCACTATACCCCACTACTCTCAAGTCATCACTCCCACCATGGGTAAGCACCCAGTCCTTAGTCCTCCGCAGGTACTTGAGAATGTTCTTCACTGCAGTCCAGTGATCCTTGCCAGGATTCCCCTGATATCTGTTGACCATGCTCAAAGCAAAGGCCATATCAGGGCGGGTACAAGTCATAGCATACATAATCGATCCAACGCAGAAGCATATGGTAATCGACTCATCTCAGCTATCTCAGCCTCTGTATTCGGACTCTGAGTCTTACTCAGTCTGGCATTGTGCTGGATCGGTAAGGAACCTTTCTTGGAATTCTACAAGTTGAACCTTTTCAACACCTTGTCCAAGTAAATGCTTTGACTAAGTCCAATTAGTCTTTTACTCCTATCTCTCAATATCCTTAGCCCTAGGATATAGGCGGCTTCTCCAAGGTCCTTCATAGCGAAACATTTCCCAAGCCAGGACTTAATCTCCTGCAAAGTTGTCACAATTAGCATTTTTAGCTAGGAAATTATATTCTCATGTAAGCATCATCTACTGTAAGGCATGTACTCTAGGTGAAAATCATACTCTATGTTTAATCAAAATGATCCATTTGAATCGAACCTCACTTAAGAAGCCCATAACCTAATACAATACATTTCATAGAGTCAAATATGGGTTGAAAACCCTAGAAATCCCCGTTCATGTTAATATTGACTAGGATTCTCTTATTTGGCCTAATTAACCAATAAACTTTCATATTGACTACTTTGAGCCTAGGAACCCTATTTGGGCTCTAAATGGATCCACATCCATGAGATTAGGGTATTTTGGGTCATATGGGCCTAGAATAATCCATCTTATTTCTAATGGTCCATGATGGGCCATAACTACTTTCATTAGCCCTAATGGGCCGTAAACTACTTCCTTGGGTTTCATTGGGTCGTGAACCTCCATAAAGGCCCAATAGGCCGAAAAATAATTATTTTGGGCCTCATAATTCCAAACTAAGCCAAGAAAGGGCCCTACTTCCCTCATTTTCTTCCCTCTTTCCCCTCTCTCGGCCCAACAACAAAAAAACAAATGGGAGGATATTTGAGGTGCCACCTCACTATTATATGTTGGACACCCATGCAACTCTCACATCACCCTCTTCAAAAGTCAACTTTCCTCCCTCTCTCTTATCCCCCCTCATTCTCGGCCATAGCGCCTTCATCACCACCATCACTTTTCATCTTCCACCTCAAGAATTCTCTCTCATTTCCCTCTCTAGCACAAGGAACTTCCCCCTCCTATCCTCCTAGTTTTCCAGAATTTTAAGAGCACACCAAGAACTCTTCATCATAGTTCATCACATTTGGTAAGTTTTGGTTAGACTACATAGTTTTAACTTCAAGTTACACCAAAAATCTCTTCTTAACCCACATTATTTCATGATCTATGCTCTTAGATCATACTAGAGATCGAAAATCCTTTTCAAGAAGCTTGCTAGGGCCGAGATCTCCTCATCTCATCACCAAAAACCGAAAACATCAAAGCAAAGTGAGTTCATACCCCTTGTTTTTTGGTTTTACTATGTTTTGGGGGAGGATACAAGTTGATTATGTGATAGATCTATGTATTTGTGCATGTTTATGTGTGTTTTCTAAGTTATATGTTGTGATTATGTGAAGAAACTTCATAGATCTCAAAAACTCTATCAAGTCTTGACAATATTTGTACACTAAAACACTTTATGCAGCTTACAATAAAGATGAAAGTGTTAAACATGTTAAGGATGTTGAAAAAGTAAACAAAATCTTATAAAATGGACCATTTTGACAAATGAACAAAAATATGAATCTTTTATGATACTTAGTATTTTCCAAGGACCAAAGGGTCATTTTTGTATAAAAATGGGTCTTTATGATATTATGGTTTTAAAAAGGCCAAAAGAGTAGATTTTTCATAAAATGGGCTTAAATTGGGGCTTCATTGTTTTATGGGCCAAAATTGGAATATTTATGACTTTTGTGGATTAAATTGTCATTTTAAACAAATCTGAGCCAAAGATGTTGTTTTCCGGTTAAAAAGGGCTGAAAATGTCAATTTTATTAAATTGGGCCAAAAATGACAATTTTTATATAATTGGGCCGAAAATGTCAATTTTCATTATATTGGGTCGAAAATGCTATTTTTAACAATAGTGGGCTAAAAATGTCATTTTATTTGAAATAAGCCCATAAATGTAAACTTTTGGTCTTAAGGGACCTAAAGTGTCAATTTTATAAAAAATATGCCTAAATTGTAAATTTTTCGGCTTAATGGGCCAAAAATGTCATCATTACAAAAATTGGACTTTTTATGCCATTTTAGAAAACAATCAAGCTTAAACAAACAATGTTATAACAAACGACCTAAATTCATCGATTACATGTTTATTGGGCCTAATACATACAATCCATGTTATTGAGCCTTAGTGGCCCATTTATATGCTTAATAGGCTTGGATTATATATTACATGTTTATTGGGCCTTAGTGGCCATTTACATGCTTATTGGGCCTGGACTATACATTACATATTTTTTTGGGCCTGAGTGGTCCTTCTACATGTCTGTTGGGCCTCGTACATTCACATACATACTCATTGGGGTTTTCAAACATAAAGCGTACACATAAACATTATATATAACATAATACATTATTCGCATAAACTCAGTTAAGGATGCTAGTGAGACATGTCGGTTGACACCTCTCGAGTGTACAATCGTAGCCTGTAGTTATAACCAAAGTCTCCTGGAGGGAGAGCGAGAGTTTGTGTATAGATCTATACGGGGTGACACCCCACACCTGAGCTGTTCGCTACAGTTAGTCTAGGCCAGTCTAGGGTGACAAAGCTTACCTTAAACAAGCTGACGCCTGAAAATGCCACGACAAGCGAATTCGTCATAATCAAGTATGGTCAAAACGACTCACATAGAGATTCTCTCCATCGTAATTTTACGGAATACATATAAAACCTTGTCGATACGAAAACATACACACACTTTTATAAACAGAAAATAGCGGATTTTCTGGGGAAATATATAATTAAACAATACCTTCTACTTACAACAAAAAATACAGGATCTTTTTTCGGATTACATTTTTATATACATTCTAAAAACAGAAAACACACATGCATTTGTACTTGATTTTAACACATCACTCTTAAACCATTTTTCAAAAAATATTGGATTTTCTGGCGTTTTATGAACTATACAAAACTTTTCATTCAAATATTCTTATGAACTCATGAACATTATATATGTTGACATTTTCAAAATAACTTGTATTCTCGGGGAATCGTTAAGCGGAAACGTCTACAAGAACATGTGGAATTTGTCATATTTTGTTATCATCATACAATGAAAATTTTGGCATGTGACTTATGCTACTATACTTGATGTAAACAATGTTGGTTGTATTTTAATATGTATGATGATGGTGTTGTTTTGTTTCAATTATATACATTGTGATGATATTACAAGATGAAGTCACGCACAAGCCCCCGGACGTTTCCGCCGTCTGGTTCGGGGGTGTGACAAAAGTTGGGATATCATTTCCTATGAGTAGTATGTCATCCAAATACAGTACCAAAAAGCTAATTATACTCCCACTAGCTCTAACATATACACAGGACTCATCTTCGTGTCTAGAAAAACCAAACTCTTTGACTTTCTCATCAAAAAAAAGATTCCACTGCAAGATGCTTGTTTGAATCCATAAATGGATCTCTCAAGCTTGCACAATGTAACAGGGTACTCTGCATTGACAAAACCCTTTCGATGTCTCATGTAAACATCCTCAGCCAACTTTGCCTTAAGGAAAGCGGTTTTGACATCCATTTGCCATATTTCATAATCATGAAATGCATCAATGGCTAGCAAAACCCTAATAGACTTAATTTTCGCTACTTGTGATAAGGTTTCATCATAGTCAACTCCCTGAGTTTGGGTGAAGCCCTTCGCAACCAGTCGCGCCTTATAAGTGTGCACTTTCCCATCCATGTCGGTCTTCTTCTTGAAGATCCATTTGCACCAGACTGTCTTACGACCCGATACATTGCCAACCAAGTTCCAAACTTGATTGTCATACATGGACTGAATCTCGCTGTCACATAGCCTCTTTCCATTTACCAGACTCCGGGCCTGCCACGGCTTCCCTATATCTGTTAGGTTTATCCCAATTTACCAGTGTACTATCACTGATAAATGTATCACCTTCCGCAGTAATATGGAAACAATAATAGTGCTCAGGTGGAGTCCTAACTCTAGTGCAACGCCTCAGAGGTACAGATTCGTCAGTTGGTTCAGCAGGAGTTTCCTCCTCAGGTTGATTG
Organism: Lactuca virosa; assembly: GCF_052849685.1. NCBI lineage: Eukaryota > Viridiplantae > Streptophyta > Magnoliopsida > Asterales > Asteraceae > Lactuca > Lactuca virosa. The sequence goes on along the minus strand of NC_136427.1, from coordinate 21,115,100 downwards.
CTAGGGTTTGAGCTTCCTTCACCACTTGACTCCTGAAGCTCTTCAAGGTCAATTTGTCTCCCACTTTTTCCTTGGCTTATAAATTCTCTCTTGCGAAAGACCCGTCTCCTTGCCACAAAAACCACATTATCACTGGGTCTGTAGAAGAGATAACCAAAGGATTTACGTGGGTAGCCGATGAGATTGGTAATGAAGGATATGGGCGGCAGTCTATAAGGCATACCCCCAAAATGAGATTGGTAATGAATCTTGATTCATCATGGAACGAACCATGTCCAACAAGGTTCGATTGCGCCTCTCAGCCACACCATTAAGCTGTGGTGTTCAGGGAGGTGTCAGTTGTGAAACAATTCCACATTCCTTAAGATAGTCAAGGAACTCTGTACTAAGATACTCTCCACCTCGATCGGATCGAAGCATCTTAATGTTCCTGCCCAGGTGATTCTCCACTTCCTGTCAAAGGTTTCTGACTTATGCTTGATTAAGTAGACATAACCATATCTACTGTAATCATCAGTAAAAGTCACATAGAAGCGCTTAGCATCCCTTGTGGCGGTTCTGAAGGGTCCACACACATCTGTGTGTATTAGGTCCAACAAACCTTCAGCCCTAGCACAAGTACCAGTGAAGGGTGACTTAGTCATTTTTCCAAGTAAACAAGATTCGCAACTATCATCTCACCTTAAGTCAAATGCCTCCAAGACTCCAGCCTTTTGGAGTTGGCATATGCGCTTCTTGTTGACATGTCCAAGACGACAATGCCACAAGTATGCCTTATCCAAACTAGTGGAAGAATCGATATGCAACACATTATTTCCTAAGTTGTCTACAACCGACACAGTTTCATATACACCATCACAAGGTAATGATTTAAAATAAAGAACATTATTATAAAAAGCACTAATACCACCACATTCATTATCAAATGAAAAAGTAAATCCTTGGTTGTACCTTCCCATGATCAAGATTATCTTTCCTATTCCCCATGATCAAGATTATTATGTGAAGCTTTCCTATTCCCCATGATCAAGATTATCTTTCTGTGCTCCGCATCCTCACTTCTTCTTAGGCCCCGCAAATAAGAACATATATGAATATCACAACCTGTATCAAGGACCCAAGAATTAGTATGCGGTGAGTTATTAGACAATATAGTGTAAATACATATATGGGTAGGTTTCACCTTCCCATCCTTAACATCTTGTAGGTTTCTGGGGCAGTTTCGTTTCCAGTGCCCCTTATCATGACAATAGAAGCATTCAACTTCTCTTGGGTTGGAAGAGGGAGTGACATAACCACCTTTGGTTCCACTTGAGGAGGATCCATCAAGAGACTTTCCCTTGGTACCCTTCGAATGGGTCTTCCTCTTTTTCCCTTTACCATGCCCGATTGCCAGGACAGGGGCGGTGTTAGAATTAGGAGTGGTAACAACCGATTTATTTTTTAGACTACTTTTTCCGGTCTTCAAAAGTCCTTGAAGCTTTCTTAGTGTGACCTCTTCCTTTTTCATATGATAGGTTATCCGGAACTGATCATAACATGGAGGTATGGAGTGCAGTATGATTTCAATAGCCAACTCTTCGGGGAAATTCACATTGAACTTCAGCAAACGGTCCACAAACCTTTGCATTTTCTGCATATGGCCCGTGATGGGTTCACCATCCTTCATTTGGATTATTATCATGGAGGAGATGATTTCATACCTCTCTTGACGAGCACTCTGATGGTATCTTTCCATCAGGTCCATGTGCATCTCAATAGGGTAAAAGTCAACATAGGACTTCTGGAGTTCAGCTGTCATTGTGGCCAACATGATACATGCCACCTTGGTGGCATCTCTCTCATGAGCCCTAGAGCCAGCCATCTCCTGTGGAGTAGCAGAAGACTCATCAATTTCATTCAGCTCCTTGTCAAGGACATATTCCTTGTTCTCGTAACGTGTGACCATCCCGATGTTCCTTATCCAATCATTAAAGTTTGAACCATCAAAGAAGGAGCCGGTAGGGTTTGAGAAAAAAGCATTGTTGGAAGACATCTGAAAAGAAGAAGGATAAGTTTACATTAGATAAATAATCCTTAATAAGACACCCAAATGTAATATTAAGGCTAGGACCCAACATAATACTTTATAAGTTGGAAGAGGGATGCTGTAATCCAAGCTATAAAATATTTGAAGGTAGGCGAATGACGACTCACCGATTTCCACCATGAAAAACAAAATGGGTATTAGGTTTTAATTGGAATGAAACTTGTAGATCTTTTGAGATTCATTGAACTTTTCAATGGCATGTTTAAATGTCGATTGTGCCCTCTCAAGTTCGTGACTGGGATGCCGAGGATCACAAACAAGTTGTGAATAACCATGCAAATTAACTTGGTACCCTTAACTTTATCACTTAATCGATGTGTCGGTTAACCATACGCGCTCCACCCATTTATGATAAACATTAAGTTACCTTTTGCCACACTTACTAGTCCATGTTAGTGTGTCGGTTAACCACACACGCTCCACTAACAACTTGGTAAGGTACAAAGTGTAATTTCATTGGTTAGCACCAAATTCACATTTTGCTAAAGTAACTAAGATTGGGAATTTATAAAAGATTTATTTAATTTATCATCATCATTATACTTTTAATGAGAATTATAGTCCTTGTCCTACCCGTTCGGCTAACGACCCTCCACTAGTCAAGGGAGCGGTGGGTGAGAGTGGACACCCATTAAGCTGCCATTTTATAGGCAACAACCTTATACCCCCTTATAGACCGGCTTCGTGAATGAGGCCTACTAACGGTAAGACTGACTTGATCTTATACATATATATATATATATATATATATATATATATATATATATATATATATATATATATATATATATATATATATATAATTAACTTATAATACTATAAAGTATAAGGGTTGAATTTTAAACTTTTTAAAACTCTAGGGATTGGAATTAAAGTGTGTGTGAGACTTTACAAATTCCAAGACTTGAGGGCAAGTTTTGAAACTATTACAGATTTTTCATTTCTATAACTTATGAGTCTTGATGGTTTTAAAGAAAAGACTTTTGGAATTCCATAACTTGAGGACAAGTTATGGAGTCCATTAATTGGCATTTAGATCAAGAATTATACTAACAGACAATTTGCAAATAATTTCTATGATCTACCAAAAATCATAAGCATGAACATTCATATCAACAAATTTCAAGAATCATATAAACATATATAAAACTTGAAACTTTGATAATTATCATTGAAATTGGATAAGAAAGAACCTACTCGACGAGTAGGATGATTTTTCACTTGGACTCGTTGAGTCCCCCCCATGGACTCGGCGATTCCACTGAACAGTGAGCACAATTTCGACATTTTTCAGCAATTTGCATCAAGTATAAGGAAAACAAGCCTAGGCTCTGATACCACTGATGGGTTTTGAGCATTCTAACACTCCTATGGTGTACATGCAACCCTAGAAACCTTGGATCTATGTTCTCTAATATACATGCAAATTTGATTTTTCCAAGGTTCTCAACCTAATTAGGATGTTATGGGGTACTTGTAACATAAAATCTAGTGGAATAACATACCTTTTCCTTGTGGTTGATTTCTTAGAGTTTTGAGAGCCTAGCACCAATAATGTGGATGCCTCAAATGGAATCACAAATCACCAAATCACCTAAGAAGCCTTTGAGAGAATATTATGCACACTAGAAATCGGTCTACCTTGTTCACTCACACACTAGTGCCATTTCATGTGCCAAAGACCTCTTTATATAGTATGGTGGATTAGCGTTACATCCATGTAAACCCTAATACCTATGACCTTTCATTTCCATAGGATCCATGCAAGCTTCGTCCATCCTAAATGAACATTGACCCATTCTATATATAAGAGTCTATATTTAATTATTCTCTTTTGATCACTAAATTAATTCTAAATTAATTTTTGATCAATACTAATTAAATAATATGATTTCATATTAATATATTCCGACTTTAAAATATATTAATAAATCATAAATATACTATTCTCAAAAGATTATCCATACAAATTGTTTTGGTGAAGTGCAACCCAAATGGACCATGCCGGGTCGGGTCAAGTATATACCAAATATAGTTACGGACTTAGACACATTATCCAACACCCATGTCAAATACAAAGTAGAAATAATCAAAACATGTTATCATAAAACAATATGAGATTGTAATCCCCAAGATCTTATGTGCGGAAATATAGTGTGATGCGCTACGATCGAGCCGACTCCTTTCCTTTGAAAACGAAGTACCTAAAACAAAACTAAAAACCGTAAGCACAAAGCTTAGTGAGTTCCCCCATCATACCACATACCATACAACATACATACTCACGGGCAATTCTGGGGTGCCCGACCTACCCATGTCAAGCAGTTCTAGGGTGCTGACCTACCCATGTCAAGCAGTTGTGTGGTGCTTAACCTACCCTCCAGTTTATCTCAACTAGGTACGGGGACTATTTCACCCCTAGCACTACCACACAATAACATAACATAACATAATGTCAGGCATATCTGGGGTGCCCGACCTACTCTTCGGTCCTAACAACCTTAACACGGTGACTACTCCCTTACTACTACCTCTATCACATAACATCATATCAGAAACATATTGTCTGGTATATCTGGGGTGCCCGACCTACCCTTCGGTCCTAACAACCGTAATACGGGGACTATCCCCCCTACTGCTACTATCACATAACATCATATCATGCTAGCACATAAAACACATCAGGTAGTAGCAAACCTAGATAGATATCACAAAGAAAATCATCTAATATATAATTCCTACTAGTGGGCCGACATTGTGGCCGTAGACCCACCACTACTGGAAGGTAACTCACCTCACACTGCTGAAGTCCCGTAGACACAATCCCAGCTGCTGATTGACAGATTCTCGAATTGTCATTATCAAAACATCACCCAATTAATAAGTGGGTCCCAACACATAACCATAAGTTCTTGGTGTAACAAGCTACGTTACCCCATCTTGGCTTGATTCAAGCCCAAGGCCCAATCCAAAGGCCAAAAAGTCAAACTAGGAATCAAAGCCCAACATATGGCCCAATTTTCCAAATTGGGCCCAAACCTTTACATTGTCTCTCTCTAAGGCCCAACCATTTATTCCAGTCCACATTTGACATTCTGATGGCCCAATATCATTAAGGCCCAAACTATGGCCCATCTACGGCCCAATTTTCCAAATTGGGCCCAAAACCTCATATAGGCGTTACCCTAAAGCCCATCTAAATATTCTAGTCCATAAGATTATTCTTGGATGGCCCACCAATATCCCAATCATCAAGGCCCAATAGAAGGCTCAACAATAAACCCAAGTGAAATTAAGGTTTCACATAAAATGACAATTAGGGTTAAGTGTTTCTTACTTAACCCATTAAGGACTTAATCCATTAAGTCCATCATTCTTCTAAATAAATCATATGGTGTGATTGGGCTTAATACACAATTCCATTCCAATGGCCCAAATGTGGGTCCCGATAAGTCCAAGCCCATAAATCCAATATTAGGGTTTTCTAAACCCTAATTAGGGTTTCCAATCTCATCTTAGTCCATTAGGCCCAAAACTAAATCTTTAGGCCCATTAGGGTTTTTACAAGTCGGGCACCACCCACTACCACCTCGGGTAGTGGTGGACATCGGCGGCTCACGGCGGCGGCCACCACCTCACGGTTGTGGTTGTGGTTCTTTTCATTATTCTTTTGCTAATTACAATTACAATGCTTAATCTCTAAAAACACACACACACACACACTAAGCTAAACACACACACAGCCACCCTAGTGGTGGCCGACGGTGGTACGTGGTGGCGGTGGCCTTTTCTTATTTTCCCGGTCAAATGAAACTACATACATCACACACACTAAAACACAATACGCCAACACACACTTAAACACATAGCAGCACACGCACACATCCACCTTCCATGACGGTTGGTGGCGACAGGAAGGCGGCGGATGGAGGCGGCAGTGGCTCATCGTCTTCAACAGCCCCCGACAGCGGGAGTGGCGGCTAGGTTTGCGATCTTGACTGGCGAACAGAAGCAGCAGCAACGACCGAATATGGCCCCTGCTCGGTCTTCGTTAACGACAATGTCAACAACCGACGTCACGGGGAAAAGGCGGAGGTGGTGGTGCTTGACGGAAACATTCCGGTTCCACAGCGCTACAGCGGCGGACGTGGGCTGAGGCAGCCACCCAAACGCGAACCAAAAGAAGAAGGAGGAAGAGAAACGTCCGAGAATGCCAGCAACATTGTCCTGACGTCTTTTTCAACAGCCATGCGATCCTCCGATGCACACGACGTCTCCGACAGTGAGGCTGTTGAGGCGTTTAGATGGCGAAGGAGCGGCGGCAACGGGCCCCTGACTGGTCGGAACAACGAATGATGGTGGTGGTTGTCTTCACGCATGGCGGCTGGAAGCTGATCGGAATGTAGGGTGGATGGGTAGGGGTGGCGGCTAGAGGTTGAAGGTGGAGAGGGTGGCGGTTGAAAAAAGGCCGCAAGGGTTAGGTTTACGGAACCCTTAAATACCCGCTTCCAATTAAAATTTTTCCATAATGACAACTACAGTCCCTTCCCATAATATTTTTTTCAATCATAGCCCAAAACTTACACTTTAGCCCCTGACCCCATAAAATCATCTCAACTTTAATCCATTATTTACCAAATAGTCTCTGTCTTCGAAAACCCCTTCATAATAAGCCCATAATTTACTAGACATCCTTCAACCTTCAAAATACTTTACAAACTAATCCGGAAATTACATTTTAACCCCCAAAACTCTCAATTATAAATTTTAACACCCAAAACTAGCTCCTTGCCACACTATTCTACTTTTAGGGCTATTATTCATTTATTAATTTGTCTAATTATTTATTAAATAAACGGGGTATTACAAACCAACTCGTCGAGTAGGCCCTTCAACTTGCACTAAATCCTCAAGTTCCACATCCAGGAATCGAGGTGTTACAATTCTCCTCCACTTGAATTAGATTTCGCCCTCGATATCGCTCTTTATCAACAGGTCGATCGAAAAAAAGAAACCAAGAAGCACCATCGGAAAATCTCATATCATATAACGATCTCCCTCCCAAAACATCCGAAACCAATCAGGCACTCCCAGCCCGAAGAAAGATAGAGCCCTTTTCCATTGCAGTACCTACTATATCTCTCCAGAACTAGGAACTGTAGTGGTCTGTCTCCCCAACAGACTGCCTATGCAGAATATCCCTATGTTAATTTCTCATCGATTAACAGACCTTGATAAAACACTTGTAACTCTGATTATCTTGTTGCGAATGATAGGAACAGTTGTTGACCATAATTGGCTGCTGATCACTCACGTCAGACATACTAGTCGATCCAGATCGTAACTCAAAAGGAACGAAAGGGTGACATCTCACCAAGGACCAACCACCGGTACTACTATTAGAATCCATCTGAAGGTTGAACCTCAATACTCTGTCCTCAGACACTAGAAGAATGACCCAGCCCGGTCGGAACTATCCTCTAATATCTACAATCATAAGCCCCAACTTCCTCTCAAATGTCCCTTCCAACACTGTGTACCAGGTCAGCTCTCGACCCAACAGTTGAACCTCCAAAGTCTAGCCCTTGCACACCCAGTAAAGCGACTCTACAACCCTCCGTCTCACAATAGCAGAAACGTTTGAGTACCCTTTTTATTTTATTTAAAAATTATTCAAAAGGGTGATCAATTTTTTTGGGCTGCTTGTTCCTGAAGTATAAAATGTATCTCACCCATCATATTGCATATAAAATCACGAAGTTCGCTTTACCCCAAGCGAGCGAATACTAAAATCTTTCTGAAGTTGCCTCACCTCCGACTTCTGTCATCTACCACTTACTAGTTTCATGCATCTCGTGGTCCTTCCTAAACCAACGAACTGACCCACTCAGGTATAAAAAAACATCAGATGGAAACCATTACCACTAAAAAAGAAATCCATATGATAATCTGAAATCTCATCTTTCCTATCCAATACACAAATAGAACCAAACTTAAGCTCGAGAGTCTGCTTTGACATGAAAATTGGAACCACTCATATCTAATATGATACTCAACTCATGAACCGTGATCCGCGAATCTACGCGTACATTACTTCTCCAATCCATTCCGATTTGAGACAACCCCTCTCTCAATCGAGATAATACGGTTTCCGACCCTCACAAATACCCCAATCCCGCCCCTGGTCCGGCCACCAGGATCCCATAGACTCAATTGGCAAGACTACCTAGGCCTAACAACCACTCTGCATCACACACTGACTAGTGAAGGCTACGACTCCCCGCAGTTTTACAACATTCTCTTACTGACTAATAAGTGCTACGGCTCCCCGCGGTCTTACGATACTTCTCTCAGTGACTCGTGTATGCTACGGCTCCCCGCAGTCTTATGATACTATCTCTCACTATCTCTTGAGTGCTACGGATCCCCACAATCTTATAATACTCTCTCTCGTTGTCTCTGGAGTGCTACAGCTCCCCGCAGTCCTACGATACTCTCGATCGCTAACTCGTGAATTCTATGGCTCCCCCCAGTCATACGATACTCCCTCACTGACTCGTGTATGATACGACTCCCCGCAGTCTTACGATACTCTCTCATTGACTTGTGAATGCTACGGCTCCCCGCCGTATTATGATACTCTCTCTTACTGACTCGTGAATGTTACGGCTCCTCGCAGTCTGATAACATTCTCTCACTAACTATTGAGTGCTACAGTTCCCCGTAGTCTTGCGATACTCTCTCTTACCGACTCGTGAATGCTACGGGTCTCCGCAGTCTTATGAAACTCTCTCTTACCGAATCGTGAATGTTACGGCTCCCTGCAGTATTACGATATTCTCTCTTATTGACTCGTGAATACTACGACTCTCCATAGTCTTACAACACGCTCTCGCTTGCCATGGGCTCATCCCACGGTTTTCCCTGACAATCCTAAGTGATTACTACCACCTGAATCCACTCACTCTCTTATCATCCCATAATCTCATCATTAAGCCATCACCATACTGAGTTCACTAACTCATGCTCCACGGTCCCACATAGATAGGTGCACACACCTACCTGTATTATGCTTCCCTACTTTTGACGAGAATTCTCATAGATAAGGCACTTTCCCTTAGTACAGTTTATACCCTTGTACAATCCCCGTCTGATGACAATTAACTGATGGTCTCACATCTGAAAATATAGTCGCATGGTGTTCCACTTGCCGTCTGACAAACCCAAGTCTCATAGTGATCCAACAATTTAGGACATCGTACTCGGATACCTCAATACGCCATCACAGAATCTCACGAGGTCTTGCCACGACAACTGATCTTCCGCTCACACAACTCGAACCCTTGAAGTACTCTAATTCACAATTTGCAGCACGGAGGAATCGTCAATGACTGAGAACACGTTGATGACAATCTAAACCCCCATCCTCTACTGAACAAGCCCGGGCGAAGCTATTCATACTGACTCTGTAGTTGATTGACAAATCAACTGCTGCCCTTCCCGGAGTACAGATAACAATATATACACCAAACTATCAATCTCTCAGCAATCGAAACTTGACCTCAGCCACCAACCTGTCTCGAAACTCAACGTTGGCACACCCAAAGAAACACGGACCAAGATAAGATTCCTGTCTAACGGCCACCTTCCGTGAAGACACTCATTCTCTGCTAAGCATATGCGACGTGCATCATCTCGCTCGGTACATTGCCTTGATAACCCTAGGACCCCAGCCTCATATATCTAGACCGCATATCCCCATAACCCAAACTTATGTACCACATCAGGTTGAGGATCCTCCCTATAGAATAGCCTCTCATGACTATATCAAATAAGGACCCTCCGGTCAATGTGTCTTAGTGAAGACCCTCCGGTCTCACAACTCTGTTTGGATCCTCCGGTCCTAACTCAATAAGGCACATAACTATATACAGCATATATCACAAAGACAAATGCATAATATCTAATAACTCAGTATAAGCATATAATACCCTCCGGTCACACAATATTACCACTCAGGTAAGTATAGTGAGAAGGCTCACCTCTCAGAGTAAAGAAGTATATCCCACACTCGAACTACTGGTCTAGACTACGTCCCTCTATGGCTTCCAAAATCCACAGGTTAACCAAAACCCTAAATTCAACAGAAGGCAACAGTCAAAGCTGACCCAACTCGTCGAGTTCCTCAGTACTCAGTAAGTCACGAAAACCCGAGTCAACTCGCCGATTTGCTGGCCAACTCGTCGAGTCCATGCAGAGTCCAGAAGATCGGGGAAAAACACTAGCCACTCATCAAGTTGTCCCACCAACTCGTCGAGTTCACTCTGAATCGAAAAACGGGAAAACCCAACTCAACTCGTCGAGTTCTTCAGCCCTTTCTCATTAAACTCATTCCAGTCGATTCGAATGCTCCAAACTCTAGATCCAACCTCCTAGGATGAAGTTACCACGTAAAGTTGCTAACTTTAAGATCATGCAAGGCCTCACAAGTATAAAACACACAAAACTAAGCTCAAGAAGGGGTTTAGGTCATGAAGACGGGTCAAAGCTTCATAAAGCTTGAGGCTTTATGTACGTGGGGCCTAGAGAAGTCCAGATCTAAAACTCATACCCTCTGGACAAGCTTAACCCGAGAATGGCCCTAATTTTGCACCAAAAAGCCCATAAACTCACATAAGAAGAGATCTAATGAATGGAAAGCCAAGGTAAAGACCTTTTACCTACCACTAGATGCCAACACGATATAGATGTTGGATCTATAAGCTTTTTCTCGTTCCAAGCCTCTAAGTCCTCACGCCTCTTCATGGAATGCACCAAAAAAACACTTTTGGCCTCACACACACACTTTTGGCCTCATATTGACATATCCCTTTTATCCACATGGGGTAAAAGGAATGGATAAACTTCGACACAAATGCTCGCTTGTACTAACTCATCAAATTACACAGAACTAAATGTTTTATAACATCCAAGTTACTGGTGCGTTTACATATGTCAATGTGCAACCAACTTGCAACTACAACTCACACGTCTCCGTTTGAAGAATATAAGATATTATCATCTCATGATCACTCGTGAAAATATCCATGAAGTGATTCAAATGAGCGTGGGTTTAATCCAATAGTCGAATCTTATTCTAGGAGTACTCATGAATATTGCGGCTATTTCTAAAACATCTAGACATACTACAGACCCTTTCATGACAGTCTTTCCTTAATACCTACTTCCAAAGTATGATCGACTGTGGACGGTTTGAATAACTTAGTTATTCGAGAAGTCAAAACATGCAAAGTGAAACAAAAGAATAACACTAATCCTATATGGCCCCAAAACTTTTGAGCCATATTGATTACTCATTATTCATTGTATAATGTTTCAAATAATCAACTTAATACTTGAGCTAAAACAATAGTTGTCCCATTCTACAAGCATGCACACTATGTTTACCTATGGTCCTTTCTTTGTGGAATAGATCAATTGAAAACATTTCAATGATGCTCATTTCACAATTCCAAATCCTTATGACAAACGTAAGAATACAAGATTCTTTGCCAATCTGTTAGATTCTAAACTTATATGCAATGATCCTCTTGTAATGACTATGCACAAAAGTCACAAAGACTTGGCAACAGACATTACAAAGTACTCCAATGGAGATTAATTCCATGGAAACGAAGTCTCACATTCAAAGTACATTCCATTGAAATCCTTCTTGCATTAAGTTTTCTAATCTTACAAAGATTTAAAGAATAACTTACACCTATGGAAACATTTCCATATTCCCATTTTGACTATCACTTCTGAACAAGAGTTGCCTCTTTTCAGAATATGTCAATATGGTCCTTCCAAAATTAACACTATCTTCCAACTATCCATGAGTAACCAATCTTTGGTAAGCCTCAGATTGTCCTCGATAATTGCTTAATCATTTTAGTCATATACAGTTCTGGTCCTTTTTCCCTCTTAATGCCCTAGGCATTTGGAAAATTCAGAACACATAGAAATATTATAGCATATGCAATCGATCCTATACCTGAAGCATATGGGATACGATTCATAATGTCTCGCATAAAGACATGATCCAAGACCAGTCTTTTGCTATAATGTTTTCTGTTGGCCATGTTCTCAAAATTCGGACTATGAAGAGGGATGCCGTATTCATAATCGAATATTGAGAACGCAATTAATATTTCCATATATAGAATTTCCTTATGTTGAATCATTCCAACATAACATTCATATATATACTTGACTAAATTTGATTAAAATCTCAGTTTAAGCTTTTAGAATTGGAATGAAGTATAATTTCCTCTCCCTTAATTATAGCAAAACAACTTTTCAAACACTGCAACTTTGCAAATTGAAGCTTTTGTTTTCTATAATTAACATTGCTAACATGCAACACTTAACATAATAATCATGCTCCCACTAACATGAAAATTATCTTCTTATCAGCATAACACTTATGCTCCCACTAGCTTTGACATGTATCCAGAAATCAACTGGACTTCTAGAAATCAATATTTTATTGAGTTTCATTACCAAAGTTTAGGTTTCTGGTACGAGATGCTTCGATAAGACTTTATCTAAGCTTCCCAAAATCATACACCTTTCCTTAGATAGCTCACATGTGTGTCTAAACAATTTTAGAACTATGAAAAGGGATGTCGTAATCACAGTATCAAATGTTTAGACCTTTTCCATTGCTCACAATTCAAATTATGAAAAGGGATTCCGTAATCATAATTGAATTTGAGAATGCAAATATCACAAGTTCTATCTGCTTAAAATCTACTTAGTGAAAGCATTTACTCATCATCATTTTCATGAATCGAAGAGAAACCTTATGACACTTCGATTTTATGGTGTATGTGTTCCTATCCATGTGAATTTGTCATAACCATAATCAAAAGAAAAGGTTAGTGACAAATCCAAACTCATATGGACTGAACTTGTTCAATCTTAACTTCTTGGCACTTGGTAGCACAAAGGCCTACCATTACTTCCAAGTTGTCATGCAAACAATTGAGAACTCATAGAACTCACATGCATAGTCAACTTTAATTGGAATGGGCACATAAGCAAGAATATGTCAACATGATAGGTTACAAACCTCATGTCATGTGCTAGTGATAAACAACAAGTTTTATTCTTGATTAGTTCTTGAAACTTTACAAGATCTTTAAGACTCCCAATGACCTCTTGACATATAAGATTCTCTTGTCAAGAACCATTCCTTGACAAAGCAAATGTTCAAGAGTTAGTGTGGATTTTAATCAAGACAAACACCTCACACAATTGGCCTTAGTTGGTCTTTGTTTTATCCAAAACATCACAACTCACAAATTTCAAATGTACAAGAGTAGAAAACATTTTATTCTACATTTGATAAGTGTTTTAAACCATCTTAACATTATGTTACTCAAGGCTCGATCTTGGAGTATTACTCTAAGACTCAATTTTGGAACGAAGTCTGATTTATCTTTTGATTTAACCATTTCAACAATTCACGATTTATCTTCTTAGTCAAACAATTGCACTAACATGTCCTTAGAGGTTCAATTGTGATACGGTTTTTCCTAATCATTAAGATGATCATAAAAGATGATACTAAAGTACTCTCCCATCTTTTCAGATTCGAGAAACTTTTATCTTTCTGCCTAATTTGATTCTTCTCATTCGTCCTGCCATACATTGAAACTTCTCCAATGTTTCAGAATTATACTTAAACTCATAAGCACAACCATATTTACTAAACTTTAGTAAATCATTACGAATAGCTTTATCGTTCTTTGTGGTGGACCTGATCAGTGCACAACCAAGTATACCCAATCTCCTAGTCCTTCACTTGACTCACATATACATGCGAACAAGGAATTAGTCTTAATTTCCCAAAGATGAAAATTCTCATTCATCATACAATAAAAGTTTCATGATCCCAAGTATCTATCCAACAAAAAATTGGGTGATGAGAATCTTTCCTTATTTGGTAAATTATGACACTACCACAAACGAAAGAATCAAATCCATTTTCCAATATTGCTATCAATGGAAACATGTAAACAACAATTTTCACAAATGCCATTGTAAGGATACATAAAGTAAATAAAATCAAAAAAAATTTGTTCTATTTAAAAAATTACGGAAAAACTGATTCTTACAATGCAAACACAAATGAAAACTATGTTGTTATCTATTCCTAAGCAATCTATCATAACTCTTAAGCAGCAGCTCAAAATTCTGATCTTCGAATCATGCGATCGAAATCCATATTCGTGATCAGATTCAGCATACTTTTCTTCTAAGCTTCTTATCCTTTTTCGATTCTACAAAACATCAAAATGTGACCTAGTCACATCATGTAATAAGAATCTCCAAATAGGAAATTAATAGAGTTAGATAGTGGACTTTACCTGAATCATAGTCAATTTTTTTTACTTTTACCATCTTTGTGAACTTTCAGGTAAATAAGGTACCTTCGCAACCAATGCCCCTTCCTTTGGCAATAGAAACATACGGACTCTTTCGTAATGGTACATGGGAGTATCTCAGACTTAGCCTTTCCCTTTACCATTTGGTCAACAGGGTTGACTATGGCCGATCCCTTTCCATTGGGAAGAGAAGACTTTTTTGGACTTCCAATGTTTCCCTTGTCAATGTCCATGTAAGTTTGGGAAGTAGATATTCCGATCAAAATTGCTTTACCAGTGCCCCAAATCATTGCTGATTCAGCAGCAACAAGAAAATGTGCCGGTTAACCACACACGCTCCATTGATCTATGATTAACATCAAGCTACCCTTTGCCACACATTGTCAGTCCCAAATTAGTGTGTCGGTTAACCACACACGCTCCACTAACGACTTAACAAGGTGCAAAGTGCAATTTCATGGGTTAGCACCAAATTCACATTTTCCTAAAGTAACTAAGATTGGAAATTTAATAAGGTTTAGTCACTTTATATTTATCATTATACATTTAATGAAGGGAAAATTAATGTCCTCTCCTACCCTTTCGGCTAACAAACCTCCATCATTCAAGGAAGCGGTGGGTGAGAGTGGACACCCATTAAACTGCCATTTTATAGGCAGTAACCTTATACCCCCCTTTATAGACCAGCTTCGTGAATGAGGCCTACTAACGGTAAGACTGACTTACTCTTATACATATATATAAATATTAAACCTATAATATTATAATAGTATAAGAGTTGAAATTAAAGTATACATGGGGGTAACTTTACAAATTCCAAAACTTGAGGGCAAGTTTTGAATAATTCAAAAACTCTTGGTTTCCATAAATTATGATTTTAATATGGTTTTTATGGAAGACTTTTCAAGTTCCATAACTTGAGGACAAGTTATGGAAGACATAAAACTATTTTATGATGACATTAAAAGATAAGATCTTTCATTTTTTCATAACCTATGAATCTTAATGAACTTTTAAAAGAAGAACTCTTCATTTTCCATAACTTGAGGACAAGTTATGGAGTTCATAAAAACCATTAAGATCAAATATTCCAATTACACAATAATCAAATAAATTTTTCATGATCTAGATTAAACTCATAATAACAAGATAATTCATATCAACTATTTACATGAAATTAGTCTATTACATAAACTAATAAAATCTTGAAACTATGACAATTATTTTTTATTTGGATGAGGATAATTATTTTCACAACATAAAATCGAATTTTTATCAAGAAAACATTTTATAGTAATTATCCAAATCCAAATTAAGCCAAGAAATCAAAAAATTGCCAGACCTGTCACCACCTTGTGGTGATCAGGCAAATTCCAAAAAAATGATTTTTCCAAGTACCAAGCATCAAATATAATAGAAAACAACCCATGGCTCTGATACCAATGTTGGGTTTTGTATACTACAACATCCTATGGTGCACATACAACCCTAAAAGCTGTGGATCTATGTTTTCTCTAATTATACATGCATATGGTTTCCAAAGCTTTAAGCCTACAACTAGCATACAAATAACATATGTATAATAAGACAAGTTTTAGACATACCTCTTGATGTTGTTGATGTTGCTAGTAAGACTTTGGCCTTTACGAACTTAGTGCCCCAAGTGTTGCACCTCAAATGGAATCACAACTCACCTAGGACAAAGGTGACTTTTGAGAGAGAATTTCCATGCACCAAAAACACCTCCATCAACTCCAAGAACTAGAAGTATGCGTTTTTAGGTTATGGAGCTTATATTTATATGTAGGATTCCAAGAGTCATGGGTATAACTAAAATCCATACCCATGGGTTTTATGATCCATGGTTCATGTGGCCCAACTCTTTATGTATCCATACATAAACTTAGTCCAATATGGATCATCAGCCCAACACATATAAATATAACCAATTACCATAATTAGTCCCCATAGATTTAATTAGTCTTTTTTTATCACTAAATTAATTCAAACTAATTCTTGATCAATACTAATTAAATCATATGATTTCATATTAATATATTTGAAATTATAATATATTAATAAATGATATATAACCTCTTCTCAAAAGTCCATCCTAACAAATTGTCCTGATGTTATGCAACCCAAATGGACCATGTTACTCTCGGGTCGAGTACATACCAATAATATTTATGGGCTTAGACATCTAATCCAATAGAAAGGTGGCAAGGGAGGCGGAGTAAAGGACTTAAGGTCCTTTAAATAGGCTGCACATCCGAGAAATTAGGGTTTCATCACACAGCCTCAACTCGTCGAGTCCAGCCCTTCAACTCGATGAGTAGGCATCCTAACCCACGTGTCCTGATCAACTCCTACATGACGAGTTGGGACCAACCAACTCGTCGAGTATGCCCTTCAACTTGCACAAAGTCCTCAAGTTATACATCCAGGAATTAAGGTGTTACAATTAGGTGGGTTGCACCTGATTCCACATCGGCTGGGAAGGAGAACTAAGCATTCCTTATAAGGGGTGTGGATACCTTCCCTAACACAAACCGTTTTAAAGCCGTGAGTGGAGCATATCCCATAAGAACTCTGCAGTTAAGCATGCCCGAGCGAGAGTAATCCAGGGATGGGTGACCCCCTGGGAAGTTATCGTGTCGGGAGCCCAAAGCGGACAATATTGTGATATGTGCCATTGGGGGATGTTACAAATGGTATCATAGCTAGGGCACGAGTCGATGTGTTCAACAGGTACGTCGAACCCTATAATGGGGGGTCAAGGTGAGTTGCACCTGATCCCACATCGGCTGGGAAAGAGAACTAAGCATTCCTTATAAGGGGTGTGGATACCTTCCTTAACACAACGCGTTTTAAAGTCGTGAGGGTAGCAGATCCCATAAGAACTCTACAGTTAAGCGTGCTCGGGCGAGTGCAATCCAGAGATGGGTGACCCCTTGGGAAGTTTTCGTGTTGGGAGCCCAAAGCGGACAATATTGTGATACGTTCTAGAGGGGGATGTTACAGTCGTTAGCCGAACGAGTAGGATAGGACATTAAACTCTCATTAATAAGGATAATGAATTATATACAGTAACTGAATATTTTTTATAAATTCTCAATCTCAGTTATTTTAGGAAAATGTGAATTTGATGTTAATCCATGAACTTGCACATTGCACTTTGTTGAAGTCGTTAGTGGAGCGTGTGTGGTTAACCGGCACACTAACTTGGACTAACAATGGGTGACAATGGGTAGTGCGTAAATTATCATTGATCAATGGAGCATGTGTGGTTAACCGGCACATTGATTAGGTGGTAAATGACATCGAAATTACCAAGCTAATTTACATGGTTATTCACACCTTGTTTGTGATCATAGGTATCGCAGTCACAAATGCAAAGGGCATAATCGATATTAAACATGTCATTGAATAGTTCAATGAATCTCTACAGATCTAGCAATTTTATTTAAATTTCGTTTTTCGTGGTGAAATTGGTAAATCGTCATTTACCTACCTTCAAATAATTTACAATTAGATTACGGCATCCCTCTTCTGAATTGTGAATTCTTGTGTTGGGTCCTAGCCTTAATATTTCATTTGGGTGTTATATTAAGGACTTCTTATCTAATAAAAACTTGTTCTTCTTTTGTAGATGTCGACCTCAAAAAATGCTTCCGACTCCAACAACAACAACAACAACTCCTCAAACACCTTCTCGCCCTTGATTATTTGTGCAAATGTGACATTCGATGGTTCCAATTTTAATGATTGGATCCGCAACATCAGAATGGCCTTTCGATTTGAGGACAAGGAATACGTCCTTGACAAAGAGCTGAACGAGATGGACGAATCAAAATTGTCACGCCCCCGAACCAGACAGCGGAAACGTCCGGGGGCTTGCGCGTGACTTCATCTTGAAATATCATTACAGTGAATATAATTGAAACATAACATCATAATCATCACACATGTAATATAACCACATTCATTGTTTATATCGAGTATTGTATTTGAATATTACATGCCAAAATAGTAAGAGTATGATGAAACAAAATATAACACAATATCCATTAGTTTGTTTCGTTCATCCTGCTTCAACGATTTCCTGATACTACAAGTTATTTTGAAAACGGTCAACATAAAATGTTGGTGAGTTCATAAGCATGTTTGTGAAAATGATTTGTATAATTTTGAAACCACCAGAAAATCCTATATTTTCTGCAAACTCTTTAGTATGTTTGTGTTAGATCTTGTATTAATGCATGTATGTTATTGTTTATTTGACTAAAAGGGTAAAGAGAATGTAGAGAGAATGTAAAGAGCATGTAAAGAGAATGTTCCCAGACAACCCGATGTTGTCTGTAAAAGAGAAAGCTGCCATACCAACCCCCGAGGTTGAGTACCAGTACAAGAATGTTTCTGAGTAATCCAAGAGAAAAGAGAACGGTCTTTCGTAAACTTCATAACGTTAATTCCTCTAAGTGAGCCGTCATAACCATACTAAATAATGACAATTTCGCCTGTCTTGGCGTTGTTGGACGCCGGTTTTGATTTTGATTATAAGGTTTTCGTCACCCTAGACTGAGTTAGTCTAACTGTAGCTAACAGCTCAGGTGTGGGGTGTCATCCCCGTATACATCTATACACAAATCCCCGCTCTCCCTCCAAGAGACTCTGGTTATAACTAGAGGCTACGATCGTACACTTAATAGGTGCCAACCGACAAAACTCACTAGATCCTTAATCGAATTTACGCGAAGAAAGGTATAACCTCATTACAGGCCCAATGAACCATGAAAGTGAACCACTAAGGCATCGCTAAACATGTAAATCATTTAAATGCCCAAATTGGAATGAAATTATATAACATGGGCCCGAAATATATATATGAAAGGACAACTAAGGCCCATTTCACATGTAAGGTATTTACAGGCCCAAATAGCACACAAATAGTATCCAAGGTCCGTCGCACATGTTAATGGGTCAATGAGGCCCAATAAACATATAAATAGTATACAGGACCTATCACGCATAAAAATTGGCCACTAAGGCCCAATAACCTAGAAAATGATCAAATTAATCCGTTTGTTAGTTTATCGTTGGTTTTGGTTCAAGTATTCACTTAAAATAGCATAAATCCCCACTTTTTGTAAAAATGACGTTCTTGGCCCAATAAGCCAAAAGTTTACAATTAAGGCCCAATTTTTGTAAGAATAACACTTTAGTCTCCATTTTGTTCAATACTTGTGTTGATGACTAGTTTGTGGTAAAAATAACATTTTAAACCCATTTTTGTCAAAAATATCATTTTTGGCTTGATTTTTGTGAAAATACACATTTTTCTGGTTTTGGGCTTTTCCGACCTAGTGTTTGGAAAATTTGTAGAAAAATCATCGTAAGTCGAAATTTGGATCCGTAAATTCTGGAAGTTTGGAAATTATGTCTACTTTGTTCACAATGTTTCTCATAATTTTTGATGGCCTCAAACTAGTGTGAAATTACTCACCTTCACAGGTTGGTCCGAAATTATTTCAAATATGATAGGCAGTTTTGTAAAATTCGCCGAAAATTGTAGAAAAATCGTATGAAAACGTGAGCATAGTCATTTTAAAGGTATAAATCCGAAATTTATCCATGTAAAACAATTTTGAAAAATATTTCCATTAAGAGGGTCAAAACAGTTCGAGATTGGGCTAAAACTTTCCTGTCAAAAGCTGATTTTTGAGTATAAGTTATAGATCTTTGAGCTCAACACTCATTTTTGCTATTTTAAGTGTATAATTTCCCAGATCTACAAGTTTATATGTAATATATGTGATAAAACATACTTTTCTTAAGGTTCTTATGAAGATCCAAGTGATAAACTTCAAGTTCTTAACATATTTTTAGATTAATGAAGTAATCAACATATAATCACCAAATAATTCATGGAAAACACACATAGTCATGCATATACACATAGATCTACACAAAGCAACTTGTATTCTCCCCCAAAATCATATGAAAACCGAAAACAAGGTGTATGAACTCACCTTTGCTTGTTGTTTTCAATTTGTAGAAGAAAGGGAAGAGTTTGATGCTATTTTTCGGCCCTAGCAAGCTTTCTTGGGTTGATTTCGAACTTAAGAAGCTTCTAAGGAGTAGATCACGAAAATTGTGTGAGTTAGGAAGAAGTTTTGATGAAATAAAGAGACTATGTTATGGATCTAAACAATAACTTACCAATGATGATGACTATTGTGGAATAACCTTCTTGAAAAGCCCTAACTCTCGAAAATTTTGAAGGAGAAGTGAAGAAGTTGTTGTGAGTTCTTGAGAGAAGCTTAAGTGAATTGTGTGTGTGTGTGTGTTTTTCCTTTGGCTGAGAGATAAGAAGAATAGAAGGAGAAGAGAGAGAGGTGAAAGGATGGATGCATGGAAGTATGTGAGATTTGCATGGAAATCCCATATGTAATAAGGGAGGTGGCTAACCCTCCTTAATCCCTTAATATCTCTTTTTTTTTCTACTTGGGCCGAGAGAGGGAGAAGAAAAAGAATAGTTTGGGCCTTTGTGTTCTTGAGTCCATATTATGGGCTCATTTTGATGATTTTCGGCCCATTTGGTCTTTGGAGATGGTTCACGGCCCAATATTCATCAAAGTATGAGTTTTATGGCCCATTGGGGCTAATTAGATTTGTTGTGGCCCAATAAGGCCCATTAAAGATAAACTAGTCCATTCTAGGCTTATGAGGCCCAAAATGTTAAGTTTCATGCAAATGGGTCCAATTAGGGCCCATTTAAGAGTTCTAAGCCCAAAATAGTCAAATTGGAAGCTTATTGGTCCATTGGGTCCAATAAGAAAATCCTAGTCCAAAATGGACTTAAACCGGGATTTTTAGGGTTTCCAATTTTTTTTGTTGACTATTTGAATGTTTGTATAGGGTATTTGATGGAATTTTGTTGTCATTGAATAAGCACCATACATGTTTTCAAGTTCTAGCTACAATGTCATTCTTTGTTAAGTGTTTACAACGTATCAGAATTCCTAGTTGTGACATCATCCCCCCGTTAGAGGGAATTTCGTCCCGAAATTCTTTTTAAAGCTAGATTTGAGGATGTGAGAATAGGTGAGGGTACTTCTGCTTCATCTGGTCTTCGCGTTCCCATGTGAATTCTGGTCCACGTTTCGCGTTCCACCGAACTTTCACAATCGGAATGTGACTTTGCTTAGTACGCTTCACTTCCCTGTCCATGATTTCGACTGGTTCTTCGATGAACAGGAGATTCTCGTTGATTTCGATTTCTTCTAATGGAATGACGAGAGTTTCTTCGGATAAGCACTTATTTAAATTGGAAACATGGAACACGGGGTGTACACTGCTGAGCTCAGCGGGTAGCTGCAGTCTATAAGCCACTGGACCTATCCGAGCAAGAATCTCGAAGGGTCCAATGTATCGTGGGTTTAGTTTTCCCCATTTCCCAAAACGAATCACCCCTTTCCAGGGAGATACCTTTAACAACACCCGATCCCCGACTTGAAATTCCAAGGGTTTTCGCCGCTTATCAGTGTAGCTCTTCTGTCTGTCTCGTGATGATTGCAGTCGGGCTCTGATCTGAATTATCTTCTCGGTCGTTTCGCGTATGATTTCTGGTCCCGTGAGAGTACTGGCGAGTGATCTGCATTTATGACCATAAAGAGCCTCGAAAGGAGCAACCTTGATGCTCTTGTGATAGCTGTTATGGTACGAGAATTCAATCAAAGGCAACTGGGTATCCCATGACTTGTTGAATTCAAACACCCAGACTTGGAGCATGACTTCGAGTGGTTTTAGATGGTTCGTTCGTTTTGGCTATCGGTTTGGGGGTGGTAAGCAGTGCTCATGACTAGTTGTGCTCCCCTGGCCTTCTGGAGTGACTGCCAAAGAATCATGGGGTAAATCTACTATCCTGATTAGAGATTATAGTCGCTGGCACTCCTTAGTGTCTCACGGTCTCTTTGGTATAAATCCGTGTTAATCTTTCCATCTTGTATAATTCTTTTATCGGCAGGAAATGAGCATATTTGATTAACCTATCGACGATCACCCAGTTAGTGCTCGATCCAACTCTTGTAATAATAAGCTTCGTCCTTTTGACTTTGAGCGTTTTATCCAATCCACGCACTGCTTCTTTCGTGATATTCTCCGGCTGTGATGCCTACAAAGCCGATCGTAAGTGTTGACAGTGTTTGTTCTCGTTTCGTGAGCAGACAAGTACGTTATTGATGAAAAATAATGATACGGCTGACTAGGAATGGTTGGGAAAACTTGGTTCGTAGGGTCCATGAAAACCGTGGGAGCATTCGTTAGACTAAAGGGTATCACAATGAATTTGAAATGGTCGCGATGAGTTCAGAAAGCAGTTTTTTTTTTTGGAATGTCGTCTTCTCGGACTCGAAGTTGATGATAACCGGTTCTTAGATTTATTTTAGAGAAGTAACTAGCTCCTTGGAGCTGGCCAAATAGGTCGTCCATCCGAGGGAGTGGGTATCAGTTTTTGATAGTATGCTTATTCAATTTCCTAAAATCGATGCACATTCTGAAGGATCCGTCTTCTGGACGAGAAAGACCGGAGCTCTCCAGGGTGAGAAGCTTGGTCCGATGAATCCTTTGCGCAACAATTCTTCTCAATTGACTGGATAACTTCTGAATTTTCGGCGGGAGCTACCCTGTAGGATGAATTGGAAATTGATGTGGTTCCCGGTATGAGGTCGATTCGAAATTCGACTTGTCTCTCTGGATATTCCCGGAAGTTCTTCGGGAAATACATCCGGAAAATCGCATGCTACTGTAATACCTTGTATGCCTACTTCTTCCTTGGTCTTGTCCACAACATGAGCGAGGAAAAACATAGTTCTTTTGGTGCAAACACTTCAGTGCCTTGATGCACGAGATAGGACGAGGATTGGCACCAGATTTATCACCACGGATTAATTGAGTTTCGTGATTGGGAAGGTGAAGGCGAACGGCCTTCTTGCGACACATAGTATTAGCACGGTGAGGGCTTAACCCAACCATGCCGATTATCACATCAAAACTCCTAATATTTACTGGCATTAAATTTTATTTGAAATGAATGGTTGTTTAGTGTCAAGGTGTACTCCACATAAATATCCTAGGTTAAGTCGGTTCTTCCCATTAGCTATCTCCACCATTAAGGCTTAGTTTAGCCTCTGGGGTTGTTGTTTTAGTAAGTGTTTGAATATGTTACTATCGAAGCTTCACTCGGCTTAACTATTGAATAAGAGGTAAGAGAAAGAGTTGTTAAGTGGGAACATACCAGTAACAGTTGTCGGGTCTTGGACTGCTTCGCCTTGACCCAAGGTCAGGACCCTTCCTGATCCTTTTGTTCCTTGATTGTTAGCCTTGGGGCAATTGCGCCTGAAGTGACCAGTTCCTCCACACCCATAGCAGGTGTGACTGGTCTCATCATCGGCATTGTTGTTAAGGTTGTTGCGATTGTTGTTGTTTTCATTTGGATGACGATTCTGGCATGGATAAGTTCTACAGTATTTAGTGGTGTGATTCTTTCGGTTGCATTTCTTACAATGCAGCTCCCGGCATGCTCCCTTATGATGGAAATTACACTGGTTGCATTTTGGAAGGCTTCCAGCATATGGTCTCGTGGTTGTTGGTGTAGTAGGGGTCATGGTCGCATAAACAGCAACAACATGTTGCTTCTTTGAGAACCCTAGAGTGGGTTGTCCCTTTCTCTTAGTGTGCCTTGACAAGCTGTCACTTGTTGGTTCCCATGCTCGTTCCTTCGGCTGGAGTTGTCAATGCTATTTCCGCCTCCATTGGTGTTGTTTGCATTGATTTGTGCCATAGCAGCGGTTACTGCCGCTGTTACAGCAGCTTGGAATGTAGCAGAGTCCATCTGCAGGAGCGGTGTCTCGCGGGTACGCTTGTTATTCCTGCGGGATGGCATTTTCCTGCTGCACGTTGATAAGCCAGACCGTAAGTAATGATCGCCATTCCTGGTTGTACTCTATAAATTTCGCGTCTCGTCGTATGATTCTCATTGTTTCCATCTACACCCCTATGATGTATTTACGGTAGTAGATAATCACAGATTTGGCACGATCATTATGTCTATCCTTAGAGTATATAGGTTGTTTTGGTTTCGAGATCCTTAAGTATCTAGCGGTTTTGAGGGTTCGGTTGTGCATATAATTGAATTTATGAAGTAATCTGAAATAAAGATAGCACATAATTGTTCCATTGGTAAGTACCATCTTAGTACACGAAAGAGAGTCATATCGGATAGTAGGGGGGGAAGAAAAGGCTAATCGTAATTGTGGCGGAAAGTGTCTGGTGGTGGTGCTGATGAAGTGGATGCACCTCGGAGACGAGCTACTTGTTGCTCGGTATCTCGTAGTCGTACCTCCCAAACTAACTGTCTCGCTCGGGAGTCTCCGTTCACTTCCTGTGTTTGTCTCTCATCTCTCTCAATAGCAAACCGCATTTGTTCCGTTCGATTTGGGGTGTCCTGAGCTTGGTTATCAATACCTCGGGTGCGCCGGACCACGACTGGGTGGGCTCGATCAGCTGGTCCTCTATGACTAAGATCGAAGAGACCTCGGTTCCTACCGTAGTGTGGTCGTATCCCCTGCTGGTGACTCTATCTCCAAATATCGTGTGCCCAAGGGGGCATGGGGCCACCGGGGCCTACACGATAAGTCGGTACTCTGACCCTACATGGAGGATTGATGACATCGGATTTTGCATCCGAGTCATCATCATCATTGCCCTCGGGCTCTTCCTCTTCGAGGTCCACTATTGACTCGGCGGGTCCATCTGCAAGTTCTACTTTGTGTCCGTCCTCTGGTTCTTCCTCTGAGTCTCCTTCTGGGTCTTCCTCTAGGTCGAGCCACCCTGCTATTCCCTAACTAGGGAGATAGGGGTTTCCTGGCTAATAATACTCGTCTATAGTGTATTGCACGAAGGGGTATAAACACTAGAAACAAATAGCATACCAATTACTCCTATAGTAATTTAATTTTGTTTAGGTTTGGTTCTATAAGCTCTTTGGATAATTAAATGGTAAGTTTTTTGATTCATTGTCCATCACCATTACTCCCGAACACATGTTGGTCGTATTTTGAATGAATGTATTTGATCAGGTTACATTCACCCCCAATACGACTACATAACTGCCCGAGTTTAATAGCGATGTTCAAATCCTCCAAAGACTTTTACTGTTCTTGTTTTGTTATTATTCTAAAATGCACACAAAGGTATGTATTTTAAATTATTATGTTCAGAGTTGTTTAGTCCCATTGTATTTATAGTTGCATATCATGTATGATTAGATATGCTAGTTCACTATAAACAATGCTCTGATACCAATCTGTCACACCCCCGAACCAGATGGCGGAAACGTCCGGGGGCTTGCACGTGACTTCATCTTGAAATATCATTACAGTGAATATAATTGAAACATAACATCATCATCATCACACATGTAATATAACCACATTCATTGTTTACATCGAGTATTGTATTTGAATATTACATGCCAAAATAGTAAGAGTATGATGAAACAAAATATAACACAATATCCATTAGTTTGTTTCGTTCATCCTGCTTCAACGGTTTCCTGCGAATACAAGTTATTTTGAAAACGGTCAACATAAAATGTTGGTGAGTTCATAAGCATGTTTGTGAAAATGATTTGTATAATTTTGAAACCACCAGAAAATCCTATATTTCCTGCAAACTCTTTAGTATGTTTGTGTTAGATCTTGTATTAATGCATG
Source organism: Lactuca virosa (assembly GCF_052849685.1). Taxonomy (NCBI): domain Eukaryota; kingdom Viridiplantae; phylum Streptophyta; class Magnoliopsida; order Asterales; family Asteraceae; genus Lactuca; species Lactuca virosa. Next base: position 21,088,803 of record NC_136427.1, on the reverse strand, counting down.
TATGTTATTGTTTATTTGACTAAAAGGGTAAAGAGAATGTAGAGAGAATGTAAAGAGCATGTAAAGAGAATGTTCCCAGACAACCCGATGTTGTCTGTAAAAGAGAAAGCTGCCATACCAACCCCCGAGGTTGAGTACCAATACAAGAATGTTTCCGAGTAATCCAAGAGAAAAGAGAATGGTCTTCCGTAAACTTCATAACGTTAATTCCTCTAAGTGATCCGTCATAACCATACTAAATAATGACAATTTCGCCTGTCTTGGCGTTGTTGGACGCCGGTTTTGATTTTGATTATAAGGTTTTCGTCACCCTAGACTGAGTTAGTCTAACTGTAGCGAACAGCTCAGGTGTGGGGTGTCATCCCCGTATAGATCTATACACAAATCCCCGCTCTCCCTCCAAGAGACTCTGGTTATAACTACAGGCTACGATCGTACACTTAATAGGTGCCAACCGACAAAACTCACTAGATCCTTAATCGAATTTACGCGAAGAAAGGTATAACCTCATTACAGGCCCAATGAACCATGAAAGTGAACCACTAAGGCATCGCTAAACATGTAAATCATTTAAATGCCCAAATTGGAATGAAATTATATAACATGGGCCCGAAATATATATATGAAAGGACAACTAAGGCCCATTTCACATGTAAGGTATTTACAGGCCCAAATAGCACACAAATAGTATCCAAGGTCCGTCGCACATGTTAATGGGTCAATGAGGCCCAATAAACATATAAATAGTATACAAGACCTATCACACATAAAAATTGGCCACTAAGGCCCAATAACCTAGGAAATGATCAAATTAATCCGTTTGTTAGTTTATCGTTGGTTTTGGTTCAAGTATTCACTTAAAATAGCATAAAACCCCACTTTTTGTAAAAATGACGTTCTTCGCCCAATAAGCCAAAAGTTTACAATTAAGGCCCAATTTTTGTAAGAATAACATTTTAGTCTCCATTTTGTTCAAAACTTGTGTTGATGACTAGTTTGTGGTAAAAATAACATTTTAAACCCATTTTTGTCAAAAATATCATTTTTGCCTTGATTTTTGTGAAAATACACATTTTTCTGGTTTTGGGTTTTTCCGACCTTGTTTTTGGAAAATTTGTAGAAAAATCATCGTAAGTCAAAATTGGGATCCGTAAATACTGGAAGTTTGGAAATTTTGTCTACTTTGTTCACAATTTTTCTCATAATTTTTGATGTCCTCAAACTAGTGTGAAATTACTCACCTTCACAGGTTGGTCCGAAATTATTTCAAATATGATAGGCAGTTTTGTAAAATTCACCAAAAATTGTAGAACAATCGTATCAAAACGTGAGCATAGTCATTTTAAAGGTATAAATCTTAAATTTATTCATGTAAAACTGTTTTGAAAAATATTTCCATTAAGAGGGTCAAAGCAGTTCGAGATTGGGCTAAAACTTTCGTGTCAAAAGCTGATCTTTGAGCACAACACTCATTTTTGCTATTTTAAGTGTATAATTTCCCAGATCTACAAGTTTATATGTAATATATGTGATAAAACATACTTTTCTCAAGGTTGTTATGAAGATCCAATTGATAAACTTCAAGTTCTTAACATATTTTTAGATTAATGAAGTAATCAACACATAATCACCAAATAATTCATGGAAAACACACATAGTCATGCATATACACATAGATCTACACAAAGCAACTTGTATTCTCCCCCAAAATCATATGAAAACCGAAAACAAGGGGTATGAACTCACCTTTGCTTGTTGTTTTCAATTTGAAGAAGAAAGGGAAGAGTTTGATGCTACTTTTCGGCCCTAGCAAGCTTTCTTGGGTTGATTTCGAACTTAAGAAGCTTCTAAGAAGTAGATCACGAAAATTATGTGAGTTAGGAAGAAGTTTTGATGAAATAAAGAGACTAAGTTATGGATCTAAACAATAACTTACCAATGATGATGATTATTGTGGAATAACCTTCTTGAAAAGCCCTAACTCTCGAAAATTTTGAAGGAGAAGTGAAGAAGTTGTTGTGAGTTCTTGAGAGAAGCTTAAGTGAATTGTGTGTGTGTGTGTTTTTCCTTTGGCCGAGAGATAAGAAGAAGAGAAGGAGAAGAGAGAGAGGTGAAAGGATGGATGCATGGAAGTATGTGAGATTTGCATGGAAATCCCATAGGTAATAAGGAGGTGGCTAACCCTCCTTAATCCCCTAATTTTTCTTTTTTTTCTACTTGGGCCGAGAGAGGGAGAAGAAAAAGAATAGTTTCGGCCTTTGTGTTCTTGAGTCCATATTACAGGCCCATTTTGATGATTTTCGGCCCATTTGGTATTTGGAGATGGTTCACGGCCCAATATTCATCAAAGTATGAGTTTTATGACCCATTGGGGCTAATTAGATTTGTTATGGCCCAATAAGGCCCATTAAAGATAAACTAGTCCATTCTAGGCTTATGAGGCCCAAAATGTTAAGTTTCATGCAAATGTGTCCAATTAGGGCCCATTTAAGAGTTCTAAGCCCTAAATAGTCAAATTGGAAGCTTATTGGTCCATTGGGCCCAATAAGAAAATCCTAGTCCAAAATGGACTTAAACCGGGATTTTTAGGGTTTCCAATTTTTTTGTTGACTATTTGAATGTTTGTATAGGTTATTTGATGGAATTTTGTTGTCATTGAATAAACACCATACATGTTTTCAAGTTCTAGCTACAATGTCATTCTTTGTTAAGTGTTTACAACGTATCAGAATTCCTAGTTGTGACAAAAAGCTACTCTTGAGGAAATAACCGAGTATGGGTCCCACTGCATAGACGCTACAAAAGTGTCATGTATTATGGTGGCCATTATGAATCCCGAGCTACAACGGTTTTATGAGGACTATTGGCCTTATGGGTTGTGCAAGGACTTGATGGACAGAGAGTCCGTCACGACCCACCTGCAACGCATGCATTGCTATGTGGATCGTCTGCTAAAACTTAATGTGAACTTCGATGAGCAGCTGGCTATTGACATAGTCTTGCACTCATTACCTCCTTATTTTGATCAGTTCAAAATGAGTTATCATTAGAACAAGGAGGAATTCACATTGATTCAGCTTCAAGGTTTACTAAAAACCGCTTAATTGGGTTGAAGACAAAAAGTATTGACTCCACTCCTACTGCTATTGCTCCAGTCCTGGCAATTGGATATGGGAAGGGGAAAAAAGGAAAGCTACCTCAAAGCAAAACTGGAAGGGAAAGTCTCATGAAGGGTCTTCTAGTAGTGGACCCAAAGGAAAGTCTGGTTCTGCTCCCTCTCCTCCTCGGATCCAAAGGATGCAACATGCTTCTACTGCCAAGACAAGAGGCATTGAAAAAGAAGTTGCCCTAAATACTTACAGGACATTAAGGATGGCAAGATTAAGCCTACATCGGTAGGTATATCCACTATTGTGTCTAAAAACTCATTACATTCTAATTCTCGGGTCCTTAATACAGGATGTGGTTTTCATATTTGCTCTGACTTGCAGGGACTAAGAATAAGTAGGGATGTGGAGCATGGGAAGATAAACCTGATAATAGGAATAGGAGATCATCGCTTGTTACCAAGATCGGCGTTTATTCTTTAATGCTTAATAGTGGGTTGTGTTTAGACTTAAATAATTGTTGCTACTCGTTAGAAATGACGAGGAATATTATTTCTTTTCATGGTTTGAACAGAAAAGGTTTTAGATATTCTTTCAATAATGAGAATGGTTCTATTAATTCTTATTATAATGGTGTATTTTATTTTGAAGCACTACCTTGTGATGGTGTATATGAAACTGTGATGATTGTAGACAATTTAGGAAATAGTGTTACAAATTGATATGTCTAATGGTTTAGACAAATCATGTTTGTGGAATTGTCGTATTGGACATGCCAACAAGAAGCGCATTGCCCAACTCCAAAAGGATGGAGTGTTGGAATCATTTGACCTAAGTTTGGATGATACATGCGAGTCTTGTTTGCTTGGAAAGTTGACTAAATCACCTTTCACTGGTTCTTGTGAATGAGGTGAAGGATTGTTGGATCTCATAGACACTGATGTGTGTGGGCCCTTCAGATCCACCACAAGGGATGCAAATCGATTTTATGTGACTTTTACCGATGATTATAAGAGATATGGATATATCCACTTAATCAAGCATATTTCAGAAACCTTTGAAAAGTTCAAAGAGTTTAAACATGAAGTCGAAAATCAATTGGGCAGGAATATCAAGTTGCTCAGATCCGATAGGGGTGGTGAGTATCTTAGTATCGAGTTCCATGACCACCTCAAGGAATGTGGAATTGTTTCACAATTGACACCTCCTAGGATACCACAACTTAATTATGTGGTTGAGAGGCATAATCGAACCTTGTTGGACATGGTTCGTTCCATGATGAGTCGAGCTTCGCTTCCGATATCGTTATGGGGGTATGCCTTAGAGACTGCCGCCTATATCCTTAATCTAGTCCCGACAAAGAAGGTCGCCAAAACACCTCACGAGATGTGTATAGCAAAAGTTCCCTCATTGGCACATATCAAGGTTTGGATTTGTGAAGCTTTCGTTAGACGAGAGACTCATGAAAAGCTTGAACCTCAAAGTAAGCGATGTATTTTCATCGGTTATCCACAGAAGTCCTTTGGATACATGTTCTACAGAGCTAGTGAAAACGTGGTCTTCGTAGCACGAAGGGGAGATTTCCGCGAGAGGGAACTCATATACAAAGAGGACAGTGGGAGTATAATTGATATTGATGAAATTCAAGAGTCAAACGATGAAGGAACCTCTAACACTAGCGCTCAAACCGAGGAAGAAGTTCCTGTTGAACCAATTGCCGAGTTGTTACATCTTAGGTATTCCACTCGAGTTAGAATGCCACCAGAGTTTTATGGTTTTCATATTACTACGGATGGTGATACATTTATGATTGATAGTACACTGGTATATTTGGATGAGCCTTGTAATACAAGGACACCATGGCGGACCCTGAGTCTGCTAAATGGAAAGAGGCAATGGACAGTGAGATCCAGGCCATGTATGGCAATCAAGTTTGGAACATGGTTGACAATGTATCAGGTCGTAAGACAGTTGGGTACAAATGGATCTTCAAGAAGAAGACCGACATGGATGGAAAGGTACACACATTCAAGGCACGGCTGGTTGCGAAGGGCTTTACTCAAACCCCAGGGGTTGATTATGATGAGACCTTCTCACTAGTGGCTAAGATCAAATCTATTAGGGTTATGCTAGCCATAGTTGCGTTTCATGATTATGAAATATGACAGATGGATGTCAAAACCGCTTTCCTTAACGGGAAGCTGGCAGAAGATGTTTACATGAGTCAGCCAGAGGGTTTTGTAGATGCTAAGTACCCTAATAGAGTGTGTAAGCTGGAGAAATCAATCTATGGATTGAAGAAAGCTTCTCGCATATGGAATCTTTGCTTTGATGAGAAGGTCAAAGAGTTTGGCTTCTCTAGGAGTGGAAATGAATCATGTGTGTATGTCAAAGCTAGTGGGAGTATAGTTAGCTTTCTAGTATTGTATGTTGATGAAATACTGCTCATTGGAAATGACGTTCCAACCCTACATGATATTGAGTCCTGGCTTGGAAAGTGTTTCGCTGTGAAGAATCTAGGAGAGGCTGCATATATTCTGGGAATAAGGATTTTAAGAAATAGGAGTAGAAAACTAATTGTACTTAGTCAAAGTACACACTTGGATAAAGTGCTAAAATTTTTTAGCATGGAGAATTCCAAGAAAGGAGAGTTACCTATCCAAAGGAATACCAAGCTGAGTAAGACTCAGATTCTGAGTACCGATGCCGAGATAGCAGAAATGAGTCGAGTTCCATATGCTTTCGTCATTGGATTGATCATGTATGTTATGAAATGTACTCGCCCTGATGTGGCTTTTTCTTTGATCATGGTCAGCCAATATCAAGGGAACCCGGGTAAAGCTCACTGGATAGCGGTTAGATACATTCTTAAGTTTCTGCGAAGGACTAAGGACTGGGTCCTTGTACTTGGTGGTAGTGATGAATTAAGAGTGATAGGTATAGTGACGTTCGCTTTTACACTGACCGAGCCAACTTTCGTTCTCAGTCTGGTTGGGTGTTCACACTTAATGGAGGAGCTATGACTTGGAAAAGTTCCAAGCAGGAGACTGTGGCTGATTCAACATGTGATTCAGAGTACATAGCCGCGAACGAAGCGTCAAAGGAGGCGACATGGTTGAAAAACTTCATTGGAGACCTTCGAGCGGTGCCAGCCATAAATGATCCCGTGGAGATTTTATGCGATAATGAAGGAGTGGTTGCCTTGACCAAGGAACCACGAGATCATGGAAGATCCAAACATATCGACAGAAAATACCATTTCATCAGACATCGGGTAGAAGGACTCCTCGTCGTCAAGAGGGTATCATCTAAAGAGAATCCAGCAGATCCCCTCACAAAGGGTCTGAGTAGGATTAAGCATGTTCAGCATGCGAGGAGCATTGGTCTGAAGGTTGATATTAGTTTTAGTGATTAGATAGATTTTTTAGAAACTTGTAATAGATAAATGTAATTGACATTTGATGATTAAGTAATGGAGATTTATTTATGAGTATTTGTTTGCTATCTTCTGTCAATTGTTTATCATTGTGTTTCAACTTTTGCATGTTTTACTTCCCGAATAATTGGATTATTCAAAACATCCATAGTTGTTCATACTTTGGAAGTAAGTAGTGAATTAATACTGTCATGAATTGGATTATAGATTGTCTAAGTGTTTAGACATAGCAATTGTTTGTTGCAACGTTCATGAGTGCTCCTGAAATGGGGATTTGAGTATTAGATTAAACCCACGCTCATAGAATTACTTCATGGAATTTATCACGGGTAATTATGAGACGTTAATATCGTACAATATTTAAACCAATATATATGAGTTGTTGTTTACGAGTTGGTTATGCATTGGAAATATGTAAACGCGTCAGTAACTAGATGTTATAAAATGTATTTTTGTGTACGATTTGATGAGTAAATAGTACAAGCATATAAGTCAAATTTTATCTATTTCTTTTATCCCAAGGGGTAAAAGCAATATCTTGGGCCCTCGATGATTTTGTGTTGACTTATGTGTCGGGCCCGGTCAGGATAAATTGATGTGTTCAATTAAGTTCCTTGTCATACAAATCAGAAATCGGGAAACAAACTGTTGGACAGTGAGAATGATTATGTTTCATGTCATTTGTCTACATGATATCTTGCAGAACAGAGGATTATATGATCCCTTATCTAAGGACACACAACTAACTAGGTCAGAGTTCGACAGCGGCTTTTGAAAGCTACGATTACTAGTCAAATTTTGATCTCATACTTGCAATTACAGTTATTAGACTTATCCAAGTGGGAGACTGTTGTATTAGATGTCTAATCCCATAACTATAATTGGTATGTACTTGATTTGATAGTGGCTTGGTCCTTTTCGGTTGCCTTCACTTTAGCAACTTGACCGGATGACTTTTGAAGAGAGAGGTTGAATTTATTATTTGGAATAATAAATTGATTTATTAATGTATTATGAGAATAATATATTAATTAGAAATCATGTTATTTAATTAGTATTTAATCAGAATTTAATTTGGAATCAATCTCGGGATTAAAGGAACTGATTAAAGGAACATGAGATGTTTTGCAAATCATTGATAGTTGTGAAACTGGGCTATTGGACTCCTTAGTTAGGAGTGGACGAAAAATATAGGGAGGCCCTATAGATTTCTTCTAAGGCTTCCTAATAAGGGTCCATGGGCTGCTTAAGCCTTATGTAGGAAATTAGGGTTTCCTCCAAAAAACCCTAGCAGCCCTCAACTATATAAAGACCCCACCACATAGGATTTTCAGCCAATGCTTGCTACTCCAAATCCTAGCCGAAATTATAAGAGTATTCCCTCCTCTCTCCCCGCGTCCTTTTGGTAGTAGTATGTGTGAGCCATTAGAGGTGCAACATTTGAGGCACTTTGCTTTCAAGAGTCAAGGATATACAAGCTTTATTGTTATTGCTACATAATAAGTGAGGTAAACTTCTAAACCCTAATTATATGTAGATTTCGATTTATATATGATGATCTAGGGTTTTGCTTTGGTATTCAGTTTGCATGTTCAACTAATGAAAAACATAGATCCAAAGCAATTAGGGTTGCATGAACACATAGGTTGTAGTTATGCTCAAAACCCATCAATTCGGTGTAGTAAAATGTTGCTAGACATTCACCACTGTCTATATGAATCTATGATAACTCATGTAAAAGTGGGAGATTGAAATTTCTTTATACCCAAGAGTCATTATATAATGATATATTCTAATGACATATGATCCTATAGGGTCACACCTTATAGCAAGTTACTACTAATTGATTATTTAGTAAGTAATTGATTTTAATAAATATAATCAACACTTTTATTTAATTGGAAAATTATTATTTTAGGAAAATAATATTTTTCCAACATATAGGGAATTACTGTTTCTAAGAAATAATAATATATGGGAAATATTAATTATTTATATATTCATCAGGCATGAATATATAAGTCATGTACAAATTAAATTGACACTTTAAGTAACCATCTAATTATATCATGTAACTAGTTAGTTGGAAGAAGTAACTGAAAGACAATCTAGTTTTGACTTGCTTGCCAAACCCAAGAGTACACAGAAGTATGGTTTATGTGTTCCTTGTTGGTAAATCTCTTCCATCATACATCCTGTGCTTTGACTTGTAACAGGGTATAGTCCTTCTCTTGAGATGTCTTGGTATATATAGAAGTATTAGATAAAAAAAACTAGTTAGTTTTCCCATATTTTTGCTCTTATTTTTCTTCACATTGCCAAGAAGAAATGAGTCCTCTCCCTCCTCCATTTCTTAAAATTTTGGTGCATGCTTTGGATGATTAAGTTCCTTCTTTTTTGAAATTTTTGTTGTATAAACTCATAAGGCATAAGAACAAATTATATACAAGTGAGGACTAGAATTTATGGTGGTTTGTTTGTAACGACCCAATTTTTCCCAGGAAAATTTTCATTTTTAATAATCAAAACGTTTCCAGTAAACTACAAAATCTCAAGAACAATTTTTTTCAAATCCATAACATCAACATTTTATTTCAAATATAAGAGTGTCCCATAAAATGCCTGAGAGAGTGCATGTCGCGCCATCAAGCCTTGCCCTTGCCCTTAGGCTCAGAAGTACCTGAAACAAATCGAAAAACTGTAAGCTAATGCTTAGTAAGTTCCCCACAGCATACCGCAGACACGATCCACATAATCACATAATCCATATTAGCTAAAAACCTACATAAACCACATAAGCCATGCATACAACATATAGGGATGCCCTGGAAACCCTCTAGGGTCTTACTCCGGGTGCCTCGGGAACCCCCCGAGGTCTTAGCCCACTACCATATAAACCATACATACAAACATATAAGGATGCCCTGAAAACCCTCCAAGGTCTTACTTCGGGTGCCTCGGGAACCTCCCGAGGTCTTAGCCCAAGGATGCCCTGGAAACCCTCCAAGGTCTTACACCTAAATGCCTCGGGAACCACCCGAGGTCTTTCATGCAAGTATCTCAATTAACTAGCATACCACATATCCCATAACCAACAATCATATCACATAACAATAATTGGTCGGTATTGGTGTCTTCGAACCATTGGTATGGTGAGGAGACTCACCTCTCAAAAGTGTTGAACTAATGCGATAAGATTAGATAAGTCCCAACGCGCAACTCTAACTCAACTACCTACAATAATCACATCACTACTTTTTCAAAATCCAAACATACCAATTATATCCGCAAAGTCAAACTTGGTCAACCCTGGTCAAAGTTATGGTCAACAGTCAAGGTCAACAGTCCATGTTGACCTAACTCGTCGAGTGCATCTGGCAACTCGTCGAGTACCTTTACTGTTCAGAAACCGGGGAAAAACCTGATCCAACTCGTCGAGTTTTCTCATCGACTCGCCGAGTTTACCCCGCATACCGAAAACGGGAAAACCCGATCCAACTCGTCGAGTTACCAAAGCAACTCGTCGATTTTTCCCTTGCCTTAACATAATCAGACCTTCCAGTCGAATTCAAACCTACAAACTACAAATCCGGCCCCCTAGGACCGAAATACCATGTAAAGTTGCAAACTTTACGTCCATGCAAGGCCTCAAAAGGCTACAACGCTAAAACTAAGGTTCCTACAAGGTTTAGGGCATGGAAAAGGGGCTAGACTAGACAAAGTGGACAACTTTATGTCCATGTAGAGCAAGAGGTGTCCAGATATGGAACCATATCCTCATGACAAGTCCAAATCCAAGGAATAACACCATTATGCACAAAATGACAATATACTCCCATAAGATGAGATCTAAACAAATAATGGTCAAGGTAGCAACTTTTTACCTCCAAATGAAAGCTAACCCAAGGTGGATGCTGGATCCAAAGCCCTATCCTCACTTCAATCTCTTTAATCTTCAAGTTTCCTTCCAAAAAGCACAAGATTCACTCTTCAAGGCTCACATACACTCAAGAAGGCACTATAGTGCGGCTAGGGTTTCTCTCTAGACAGTAAGGACGATGAGGGAGGCTACAAATGAGCCATAAGTTCTTTAAATAGGGTATAAGCCCCTGAAAATTAGGGTTTTCCTTTATAGTGTCTACTCGTCGAGTTTGGGCCTTCCAACTCGTCGAGTAGACCCTATGTCCCACATCCAATATCGATCTCCACTCGTCAAGTTGGGCTCCCTAACTCATCGAGACCTAGTGCTCTCGCATCTCCTCTTTCGGCTCACATGTCCATTCGGACAAGCATTACGAATCTCCCCCACTTGATTCGACCTCGAAGTCTGCTGACACAAAAAATGTGGGTAGTGATCTCGCATCTCCTCTTTCGGTTCCCATGTCCATTCGGAGCCTCTTCGGTGCTGCCATTGTACCTTTACTAGTTTCACTTCCTTGTTACGCATGCCCGGAGCATATCGTCGAGTGTCTGGATTGTCCTCTCAGTCTGGGCATCTGTTTGGGGGTGGTAAGCCGTGCTGAAATGTAACTGAGTGCCCAGTTCCTCGTTGAATTTTCTCCAGCATCTGGATGTAAATCGGACATCCCGGTCAGAGACTACTGACACTGGCACTCCGTGCCTAGCCACCACCTCTTGCACGTAGATATCCGCTAATTTATCAGCGAAGATACTCTCGGATATCAGAATAAAGTGGGCATTCTTCGTCAATCTATCCACAATAACCCATATGGCATCCACACCCCTCGCCGTCCTCGGTAACTTCGTGATGAATTCCATGGTGATCTCTTCCCATTTCCACATAGGAATGGGTAACGATTGAACATTGTCATGTGGCCTCTGGTGTTTGTCCTTGACCTTCCTACAGGTCAAGCACCGCTCCACGAAGCACACAACCTCCCGCTTCATGTAGGGCCACCGGTAACTCAACCGTAGATCCCTATACATCTATGTGGCCCCCGAGGTGAATAGAGAACTTGGATATGTGTGCCTCCTCTAAGATCTTCTGCCTCACAACCCCGGTTACCGGTACCCACACCCGGCCACACTGTGTTATAAGACCTCGACTGTCCCGAACAAACAAGGGATACTGACCCGGAATCCGCTCTATCTTCCAATTCTCTTTCTTCACACCCTCTACATGAGCTTTCTTGATCATATCTAATAATGGAGACATCAATTTCATCCTCATACAAACGTCCCTAATCGGAGCACTTTCCGTCTTGCGGCTCAAAGCATCGGCCACCACGTTGGCCTTCCCTGGGTGGTACAGGATTTCACAATCATAATCCTTCAGTACATCTAACCACCTCCTCTGTCACATGTTCAAGTTCTGCTGATCCATCAAATACTTCAAACTTTTATGGTCAGTAAAGATGGTGCACCAAACTCTATACAAGTAATGCCTCCAGATTTTGAGGGAAAACACCACAGCCTCCAATTCCAGGTCGTGACTGGGGTAGTTTTCCTCATGAGGCTTCAGCTGCCTCGAGGCGTACGCAATCACATGCCCCATCTGCATTAGTACAACTCCTAATCCCGTGATAGACGCATCGTGGTACACCACCAAATCCTCCAACCTATCAGGTAATGCTTAAATTGGGGCCTCACATAGCCTCTGTCTCAAGGTCTCGAAAGCCAACTGTTGGTCCGGGCTCCACAGAAAAGTCACATTATTCTTGGTCAAATGAGTCAAGGGTACAACGATCTTGGAGAAATCCTTGTTGAATCTCTGATAGTACCCCGCTAGACCCAAGAAGCTATGAATCTCAGATGTATTCTCCGGTACTTCCCACCGCATCACTGCCTCAATCTTGGCTGGATCAACCAAGATACCATCTTGGTTGATAATGTGCCCCAAAACAACACCTCTCTTAACCATAAATCAAACTTTGAGAAATTGACATAAAGCCTTTCCATCCTTAGTGTCTCTAATACTTCCCTCAGATGCTGCTCGTGCTGCTCCTTGGTCTTAGAATAGACCAAGATATCATCCATAAACACGATCACCGACCGATCCAACATCGGCCTACACACCTTGTTCATGATATCCATGAACGCTGCTGGGGCATTGGTGAGAACAAATGGCATCACCACAAACTCGTAGTGCTCGTATCGAGTCTTGAAAGTTATATTTGGTATATCCTCATCCCTAATCATAATCTGATGGTACCCCGACCGAAGATCAATCTTGGAAAACCAAGATGCACCATGCAGCTGATCGAACAAATCATCGATACTCGGTAGCGGATAACGGTTCTTCACCATTAGCGTGTTCAGCTCTTGATAATCAATACACATCCTGTGTGACCCGTCCTTCTTCTTCACAAATAGGATCGGTGCTCCCCATGGGGAACTACTCGGACGAATGAACCCTCGGCCCAGTAGCTCTTGAAGCTGTGTAGACAGCTCATGTATCTCGGGCGGAGCTAGCCAGTACGGTGCCTAGGCTATCGGAGTGGCACCCAGCACCAAATCAATTTAGAACTCAACTTGCCTTTCGGGAGGCACCCTTGGCAACTCATCGGGAAAGACATCCCGAAATTCGCGTACAACCGGTACACTATCCAGATATGTTGGGGTCTCAACCCTCGTATCTGATATATATGCCAAAAATCTCGAACAACCCGGCTGAAGAAGTCTTCTGGCCCTCGAAGCAGAATAGAGGGTTGGCCCCTGTGAGGCCCTCTCTCCATTGTGACAACCCGGAAATCTCTGTCTCTAAGTTACCTCGATCATTGAAAGTCAGAGTCGTTTTCTGTTCTCTTTTGGCACTATTTAAGGGTTCGTTTAAGTGTTCTAAGCTTGAGTAGAACCAAGGTTTAGATTAGGGGTGAGTTATCAAGTCGTAAGAGTAGCAAATCGGGCCATACACTCTCTTAGGAGGAGTGTACGGACGTACACATGGGTGTGCGGTCGTACACCCCCCTCATGGCCGCACACTTAAGGTGGTGGGTCACCCACCCCAATATATATGAGTAGACCCCCTTCCTTCATTCCTTTCTCCCCTTGGCTTCACACTACTCCTTTCACTCTCAGGTTTCTTTAACCGTGAACCCTCCAAGGCCTCAAAAAAAACGTGAGTATTACATCCTCTAACTTGTTACACTTGAAAGACCTCTTGATCTAAGCCATGATTCATCAAGTTACATCATGTTCTTCACCCTTTGAAGGAGTACGGCCGCACACCTTCATCAGGTTGGCCGTACACCCCTTTAAAGGCTCTCCAAAGTGAGAGTTTGGCCCCTATCTTCTAGTTGGACATGACCCTAGCCTTGATGCACCTTAAAGTCGACAACTTTAGCATAAACATGTAGGGTGTACGGCCGCACACCCATTTATACGGCTGCACACACCTCTTAGGGCCGTAAACCCATTTTGATGATCATTTTAGGCCTCAAACTTGCATTGCAACTAAACATGGGACCTAGAACACTCCTTGGATGCTAGTTAGAACCTTGGAAACACCTCAAAAGCACATCTCATCATGAGTGTACGGTCGTACACTCATGGGCCGCACACCCATGGCCGTACACACCCTTAGGGTGGTCGTACACCTCCCTCACTCAATCACATATGGTTTTAACACTTAGTTCAAGTGTTTCCAAGTCCCTAGAGTGGTTTCCTATCATGTCTAGTAGTGACATACCCTAATTTGACCCCTATATGTGTTATTACATGTTAAATAGGATCCAATCGTGTTCGAGGCTTCACTTGACACGCAGCATCCCATATCGATCTTTCAGGGGGGAATACAAGTAAAAGCAGAAGTAATCTTGTGTTCAAAAATATTATTTTGTTTAATATATTTCCATCAGTAATATACATCGAACCTAGAAATCAGTTTTACCAAAACGTGTTAGGATACAAACCCTACAAAAGCAGTTTTCAAAACTAAGGAAAGGAATTTATGAATTATGAAATAAAAGATATAGTTTATAGGGATTCATGTTAATAACAAAGAGGGTTTTCATGGTAGTATTCGTGGATTCGTTGAGAGAACTACAGTGTGAGACGCCTTGTAACCAGAGTCTCCTGGAGGGAGAGCGTGAGTTTGTGTATAGATCTATACGGAAGTGACAATCCCGCACCCTCACTATTAGCTACAGTCAATCGAGGGTGACAAACGTCATTTTCATCGACGTACGTCCTAGTACGTCGCATTATTAATCGTCCATAGTATGGTTATAAGAATCCGCAGGTGAAACAACGACTCGTCCAAGTAATAATGTACTGATCAATCAGTCATCAGGGTTAGCAACTATGTGATGATTTAGTATGTACATCAGGGTAATATGAAATTAACATCCGACTTGCAGAGGGATGTCTGATTTCCGCCTCATTTCCGGTTCCTTGTTTGGTTGTGGGCTTAAGGCAGAATCCCCCAATCGACTGTTTGTTCGATCTAAATTTCTATGACTCGTATGTACTAAGTGATCATAGGAGGGTATTAACAACACCTTCAAGATTCAGATCACCACGTTTTCAACTAGTTTTATTTATGTAATAATACTAATATACATTACTAGAGGTAGCCAGGGTTTTCAAAAAGAACAATGCATAAACAATATAAGTATGGTAGATACTTGTACTTTTCGATTTAGAACGGATAATTTAACAACTTACACTTAGGGAAAATATAGGTTTTTTCAGGGTAAACATCAGTATTATATAAACAGATGGTTTATTATTCAACTAACGAATATTCATTTTAATTCCATGACTCCTTAGTTTATGCACTCGGCTTACGTATGAAGAATACCCGATAGACTGTGAAATGTGTGGTTTCCGCCTCATTCCCTGTTCCTTGTTTCGTTGTGGGTTTAGGGCAGATCCACACAATTAACTATCTATGCGATATTGGTTTATGCGTAACTAGTATGAACTAAGAAGTCATAGAAGGAATTGGGTTTAATTACGCTTTTCATAAGAAAATAATGGATTTTCTTGACGAACAATATCATCAGATATAAAAGGACCAATACAGTTAACTTTGTAAGTACCTAGTGAATACTTCAGGATTATGTACATGAGGATCCGACAACCAGTGGAATGTGTGGCCTTCGCTTCATTTCATGTTCCTTGTTTGGTTGTGAGCTTGGGGCAAAACCACACAATCGATTGTTTGTTCGATCTGGATTGTATATGATTTGTATACACTAAGTACTCACAGGAAGAACTTGTAAGAATCATTTTTACTTAAATACATCAGAAAATATAGGACTTTCTGGAGA
Organism: Lactuca virosa; assembly: GCF_052849685.1. NCBI lineage: Eukaryota > Viridiplantae > Streptophyta > Magnoliopsida > Asterales > Asteraceae > Lactuca > Lactuca virosa. Next base: position 21,073,027 of record NC_136427.1, on the reverse strand, counting down.
AAGATAACGCACTTTTCAAAGGAACAAAGAACAGTTTTTCCAAAACAAAAAGCTTCTGACTCACCAGCTTTATGCTGATACTCTTTTAAAACCTACTTGTATTCTAAGGACATTAGTAGATAGGTACACGCACCGGGTTCATGAAGATGGAGCATCGTAGTTCGAGTCTTTACTTGTTATTTACTTTTGGAGTCAATCATATGATTCTAATGTAATGTAAACACTATACTATTAATACAATGGTTGTTGTTGCTTTGATTACTATTATTCAATTGTTGTGATACTGTACATGACGTCCTCCGCCCCCGAGTGTTTCCGCCGTTTCTGTTTGGGGGTGTGACAGATTGGTATCAGAGCATTGTTTATAGTGAACTTTGTATATCAACCAGTAAAAGATATACAACTATAAATACAATGGGGCCGGAGTGCTCTGACTAAAAGTATACTTTTGAAATATAAGTATTTTACGAGAAGTATACTAATAAGCATACATATTAAGAACAAGTATCACAATAAGAACAAGTAAG